>NW_004444040.1:974491-1012110 GCF_000243295.1 Trichechus manatus latirostris
AACAATATGTGTACTACTGTTTCATGAGAAACTATTTGTTCTGTAAGCCTTCACCTGAAGTACAATAAAAAAGGAAAAAAACAAACAAACCATGGCTGTGAAGTTGATTCCAACTCATAGCAATCTTAAAGGACAGAGTAGAACTGCCTCATAGGGTTTTCAAGGCTGTAAATCTTTACAGAATCAGACTGCAACATCTTTCTCCCATGGAGCAGCTGGTGGATTCAAACCACCTACCTTTTGGTTAGCAGGTGAGTGTTTAAATACTCTACCACCAGGGCTCCTTTGGTACATAGTAGGAGGCTAATAAATATCTACTGAAACTAATGAAGGAAAAGAAAAGAACACATTCTCACCCAACGAAAGGAGATTCCTATAAATCTCCAGCATCACTTCTTTGTAGAGGTTCTTCTGCTCACAGCTCAGTCTCTTCCATTCTGCCTCTGTGAAGACCACACTGACATCCTCAAATGTAACGGGTTCCTAGAATAAACAATAAATCAATGCAGAGTAAATCATTATCAATTTTCCCAATGACAGGTGTTTAACTGGTGGCCCTGAAGAGTCTGGATCTGAAGTTCATCTGATTCTTTTTAGGGAAAACAGTTCTCCTATCAAGTTCTCCTGGACATGACTGTATACCTGGCTTTGTGATAAAATCTGTGGGGAACAAAAATGATGCAAAAAACAGACTCTGGTCCTCAAACACATATGACTTCAATGGAGAAATGATTTCTGAATCAATTTGAAAGCATTAAGCAGTATTCAAGAAAGTGACTTTGAGAATTCGTAATGGAGGAATTCAAAGATGGGAGAGTGTCAGTAGGGCTAGAAAAGAACAAAAGCATCATGGAGGTGGGGCTTGTGCTAAGCATTAAAAGATGGTGAAGATTTAAAGGGAAGATGGAAGGAAACTTCAAACAGAGAAAAGTGGGGGCGAACAGGTGGGGTCTGGAACGAGCATTTCAGGTAAACAAAAGGGATCTGTAAATTCACTATCTTTATTTTAATAACTTTTTAATAAAGTCCTTAACATGTCACTCATCATATACAGTAGTACCTCAGCTATGCAAAACCGCTGGCAAGAGAATGGCAGTAGTATTCCAGAAAGAAAAGACAGAAAGACATTTACATGTAACTTAATCTTTAAAAAGAAAACAAACACTTTAACCTGTTGCCTTTGAGTCAATTCCAACTCACAGCGAGCCTACAGTACAGAGTAGAACTGTCCCAAAGGGTTTCCAAGGTTGTAATCTTTACGGAAGCAGACTGCCGTATCTTTCTACTTCGGAGTGGCTAGTGGGTATGAAACGCCAACCTTTTGATTAGCCCCTGAGCGCTTAATCACTACGCTACCAGGTCTCCTACAAATATTTCATTGAGGCATAATTTAATATTCATTTGCTTTATAATTCCCCACTTTAAATACAGGAACTCCTTACTTTGCACAGTTCCAATATGCACGAATTTCAGTTACCATGGTTTAGTTAAATAACCCCAGTCCCCCAACAAAATGGTTCAAATTTCAGTTGCCATGGTACATTAACTGTAAATAAATAAAGCACAAGCTTTTCTGCTAGCTCTTCAGTTCACATATCATTACATAAATACAGATGTGCATCAAGATCATTAATGAATCACATCATCTCTTTCAAAGTCCAGCTGACCTAAGGGGAGGTAGGGAGGCTAATCCAATCAATCATGGCTATGTAATGAAGTCAATCAAAGCTCTGGGCACAGAAGTTCCATGGGCTTCCTGGTTGGTCAAAGACATCCATGCACATGGGATGGCAAAGCATCCCTTTTTGGGACATGGAAGCTCCGCCCTGGGAACTCTCCCAGACCTTTCCCTATGCATCTCTTTATATCCTTTTTTGCTATACAGTGTAACTGTAATCACAGATATAGCACTTTGTGTGAGTTCTGTGAGTCATTCCAGCAAATTACCAAACCCGAAAGAGTAGTGGGAGTCAACAGGTCACTAGCAAGGTAGTCCAGGGAGAACTCCCAAAAGCTTGCAGCTGGCATCCTAAAGGGATAGAAGAAAACTCTGAACTTACAGCCAGCAGGTCAGAAGTGAGGGTGTCATGTGGACTCTCAAACTGGCGGCTAGAATCTGTCTATTTGGCAGTCTGAAGAACAGTATACTTTTAACTTGTAAGATCTGACCTAGCTCCAGGTGGCTAGGGTCAGAGAAAGAAGTGCTCTGGGGGCAGCTGGTGTCAGAACTGAACAGAGAAGTGGAAAAGTGGACATTTTATATTTGAGATTTTGAGATTTATCAACACAATATCATATTCCTGTAAATAAGGCTGTCCATTAGAGATGATTGTTGAAGCTACAGGACAATACCTGGGAATCTATAGTTACTATGCTCTCTTATTTCTCTGTTTAAAAAGTTCAATAATTAAAAAGTAAAAAGACGCCCAGTATACAAGAGTGTATCTTCAGGTAACATGTATGTGGATGTGTAATGAAATTTAATAGCACATTTAAAAATTTTAATAATGACAGATTTTCAAAAATATTCCTCACATCTTTGAGTTTCCTAGTTTCTTAATATTAATCTTGTGTATATTTTCCAACAAGGAAAATAAAATACAAAAATGCAGAAACCATTCTAAAATGCCTAACATGGTGCCTGACACGAAGGCATGAAATGCCTAAACGTTGATTGCCTTCTACCCTCCCGAGACAGAGAATATATGCCTATTCTCTGGGAAACGAGCCAGCATTTCAGAAAAATAAGGTAATTCCAACTCACTAGTATTTTGGGCTGCTTCTTCTCTTGGGGCCAGTCAGTAACCTTAGAAGACAAACCTAAGGGAAAAAAGAGAAGCTGAGAGAAAGCAGACCTCCCATAATGCTCACAGGGTAGCTCTTCTGAGCCATGATGGAAGGCAGTGGCCACTTTACTCAGCTGTGGCCACTGAAGCATTCTCACCTGAACCTGGAGCCTTGGTTCCCCTCTTCACTTCTCCAGACCCTCAACAACTCTCACCTTTTGCCTGATGTTTTTCAGTCAATTTCTTCACGGTCTCCATATCTTCCCTGTTCTTTAAGGCCAAAATCTTCTCCCAGTCCTGCTCTCCCCAGGCAGAAGGAACAGGCAACGTAATGGCCCCAGAGACAGTGCAGTGACTGCCTTGAAATTCTGCCACAGGGCCAGCTGGAAGTTATTTCATCTCAAGGTGGATCTCTGCTGCCTGGGGTGACTTCTTCAAACCTCAATTATGAAAGCCGTTCTTGTCTCCATGCATCCAGGACCTGTGGGATGGAGAAGCAACTTGATGCTGCTGGGTCTTTTATTGTGTACTCTAAACCCATGCCTCTTCAGCAGGGATCCTGTCCTCTCACACCCTCCTCATTCAACAATCACAGAGTCTCAGTCTATTCGGGTTCTCCGGATTTTTCTATCGTTATTCATTTCTAGTTTATAATCCCAAGATGGTATAATGCCTCTCCCCTTTTAGGATGCCACCTGACACTCTCCCTAACCTGTCAAAATTTACTGCACACCTCTTGCCCCCATGTCCCAGATCAGTTTCTGATACCTTAGTCGGAGAGAAGACAGAATACAGCCTAATGCCTGTGGAGAAAGAGCCTCTAACATTTCCCTCCAGACCAATCAGGGCATGCAGCAGTCAGCTTCTGACTCCCCTAGCCCAAGGTTTCAGCTGTGTTCAATTCCCTATGTCCCTGTACTCTGAGGGGGTTGGGGGTCTGAACCAAGTCTCTCCAGACCTCACAATGACTTCTGCAAAGATAGTACCCCACTTTCCATTTCTGTGTGTATATGCTACATGACCGTATCAGTCAAAGTCCTCTACTTATGTGGTCCAGAGGAGGCAGGTGGTGTTAGGAGCTACGCCACGTTTAGAAGCTCCTCAGACACCCTGGCCAGGATCTTAGCCCTTAGCCTTAGCAGTCCTACTGCTGCCTTGTTACCGTTGTTAGCTGCCATGGAGTCGATTCCAACTCATGGTTAACCTCATACGTGCAGAGTAGAACTGCTCCGTAGAGTTTTCAAGGCTGTGACCTTTCGGAAGCAGGTTGCCTGGCCTATCTTCCAAGGTGCCTCTGGGTGGGTACGAACTACCAACATTTCAGCTAGTAGCCTAGAGTGTTAACCGTGTGCGCTGCCCAGGGACTCCTTACTGCTGCCTAGTACCCCTTTAAGGCTAGCTGAGGTTCCCCTAAGATGCTCTCCTGACTCATCCCCCAACACTGTAGGCAGAGCTGCTCACTCCTCCTTCTGTCCAACCTAGACATGTCACCTTAATCAAAGTATATTGCAATTTTTCTACTTAAATGACTGCTATTACTAGAATTTGAGCTTCTTGTAAGAAGAAATGCATCTCCATTATTCTGTTAATCTTAGTGATTAGGATAAAATAGGCCTTTGTGGCAGTATTATCATTTTCCCCCACTATCTGCTTCTCAATTAAAGGATTATACTTCCCTGTCCCTGATATGATGCTTGACCTTGTGACTTGCCTTGGGCAATGCATGTGAGTGAAAGCGACAGTGCGATTTCTAAGCATTGCGTGACTCCACCATATCTCTTGTCCTTCTTCCTCTGCTGTGAAAACAATATATTCCCAAAAGGGGCTCTCCTTCAGCTTTGGTTCTGATGGAAAAGGTCATGATGTAGAGGCAAAACCAGCCTACAAAGGATGAGGAACGGGGTTGGGTTTAAGGTTAGATCGCTGTGAGTTTTTGGGGTCATATGTTACTGCAGCACAACTTAGCCTAAGCAGATAAATATAGCTCTCATCCTGCTGGTAATACTATTATGAATAGCTAACATTTATAAAGCAGGTACTATACTAAACAAACACTTCCATTAATCTTCACAACATAGGCAAGACGTAGATACTGCTATTATTTCCGTCTCACAGAGGAGAAAACTGAGGTATTAGGAAGTTGGTTCATTTGTCCGTAAGATATATAGCTAGCAAGTGTTGGTGCCAAGACTAGAACGCAAGATTTTCATTCCAAAGCCCCTTTTCTTTACCAATGCCTAAAATAATATTCACTGAAAAAAATGACTGCATGAAAAAGCAGAGTGACCAGATGTCCATAAGGGGTTGAAAACTCATGCTGAAAAAGGCAAGACCTCAGAGTGAAGTGGAGGAAAAAGTTTGTGTTGTTTAGAATAGGCTGTGTTATTTCTCAATGACTTAAAGTAATAAAGATTTGTTTCTCACTCAGGCTCTATGTCCATCATATGTCAACTGTAAATGTGCTCAATGTCATCTTCACTCCAGGACTGAGGCCAACAGTGCAGCCTCTATGTGGAACATGGCCAGTGGGAACAGCAGAAGAAAGGAGTTGAATAAGGAAAAGAAAAGATGAAGAATCATATACAATAAACGAATAATTTCATGAATACAAATCAGCACAAAGCCGGTTCCTACAAGGCAGAGGTTAAATATATCCCAGATTTCCAACTTCTCCAAGCTGCTGTGCCAGTCCATCATCTCTGACACAAGCCACTCAGCAGTCTTCTTTTCCCCATTAGGTTCGGTAATTCGCTGCAACATCTCACAGAAATCAAGAACTGTACTTACAGGTAAGTGGTTTATTACGAAACAACTCAGGAGACAACTCAGAATAGGATGCAACTTGAAAGTAACAGGATACATACAACTCAGGATGCAGTTGGCCAATGAGGACAGCTTTCCTGCAGAATAACCCTTGGAGCAAAAATGCTCCCTACTGATGCAGTTCTCCACCGGGACCTTGGACAGTTTTGCCGTCAGGGCATCTCTGCCGCTAACTGGCCTAACTCACAGACAGTGTCGTAGCAGGCTCAGCTCTTTTAGCTGCTCTCTGCCATGAGGCCCCTGTGTCTTTAACTGGCCCAGCTCATAGCCAGTGTAGCAGCTTGAAGACCGACCACTCAGCTCCCATGTGGCTCTGCTTCTCAGCCAGCTCAGCTTTTAGCCCGCATCTCTCTCTCTCTCTCTCTCTCCCCATACCAAAAACCAAACCCATTGCCATCAAGTCAATTCTGACTCATAGCGACCCTATAGGACACAGGAGAACTGCCCCATAGAGTTTCCAAGGAGTGACTGGTGGATCCAAACTCCCAACCTTTTCGTTAGCAGCCAAGCTCTTAATCACTATAACCTCCAGGCCTCCCTCTCTCTAGGATGAGGCCTCAAAAATCTCTGCTTTTCAGCCAATTATCTATCTGACCCTCATCAGTTACAAGGCAGGGCCTCCCTCACCAAATCAGAGTTCAACCAATCCTCAATTACCCATGAGATGTCAGTCAACTCGGGTCTTGTTAATTATCAGCCCAGACCAGAGCCAAACCATCAAGCTGTTTACTGTTTATCCAGGAAATGTCAATCAACACAGGGAATCCCCTGGGCAAAAGTAACAACCCCCTGGGGTAGAAAATATTGGGAGGCTCCCCCCAAACAAATTGCTTCTCCAAAGAACTAGGGCAAAGGTAACAACCTCTCAGCACTTAGGGGGGAAATCTCCCAAGCTGTTTTTCCAAAGAACCAAAGCAAAAGGCCATATAAAGGAACTCATTGCACCATGCATAGGTTCTTAAAAATTCTACCCAGTGATACTTCTGCCCATAGCTCATTGGCCAAACAAGTCACATGGTTACTCTTGAGTTCAACAGAGTAGGGATGTATCCTTATATGCAGAAGCCACACAAAGAGGATGGCAGAATATTTGATGAACGATAAAACATGCTATAACAAGGTCTCAAGCCCATGAACCCATTCTCACCCAGCCACAGTCCCCACTATTGACTGGGACTTCAATGTGCTAGCATCACTGGCCATTTCCAGGACATAAAAATAAAGAACATAGTTTCTACACTTGCCATACCATCAGGGAACAGGCAGGAATACTGACCAAGAAAAACCTAACTCAGCACAGAAAGAATAGGATGCTATTTGGGAAGAAGCAAAGGAGTGAAAAGAAAGCTACTACTGTTTAGAGCATAAGATGAAATCTGTCCATCTATTTAGGCAAGAAGAAACATTCTAGGCAAAGGGCATGGTCTGATCAAGCAGAGAGACAGAGAGAAACACGGGGAAAGGGAAGGGGGGAAGAGGGTGAGATGGAAAAAGGGAAATAGGGGATGGAGATGGAGATAAAAGATTAAGACCAACCATTTAAGAACGAAGTTCAACCAATTCTCACTTGCCTATGTGATGTCAATCAACACAGGTCTTATTACCAGCAAAGGTATCAAACATCAAGTTGTTTACAACTTACCCAGGAAATGTCAATCAACCTGGGAAGTTCACTGGGCAAAAGTAACTCTCTACGGTAGAAAACAACCTGGGAGCCCTCCCCACCAAGTTGCTCCTCCAAAGACCTAGGGCAAAGGTAACTTCTTAGGGCTTAGGGGGAAAAATCTCCCAAGCTGTTTTTCCAAAGAACCAAGGCAAAAAGGTCATATACCGGAGCTCATTTCACCAGAGAAAGTGAAAAGATTGATACTAATGGTCTCAGTACTAAAAAGACAACACATCTAAAGACACAACTTTTAAAATTGTATAAGCTCAATTTTGTAATAAGGACTTTAAAATATCTGGAAGAAATGAGTAAATTCCTAGGAGAATATAAATTGTCTAAAATGGACTCAAAACAGCAAGGAAAAAAAAGTTAAGTGTGTAAGGGCACTCCAAAATATAAGGTTCTTGGCATATGTTGGGTAACAACCGAGCAGCATCCAGGCCCAGGGTCGGCCATGTAGCCAACAGACCAAAGACTCCGGAACCAGCAATCGGGACATATGGTTTATCTGAGGAACTTAGGTACAGGACAGTCCAGGGCGGTGGCTGGACCAGAGTAGTGCTCCGCTACTGCCTAGCAAGGGACACAAACTTATATACAGTTCACCTGGGGCTAAGGCTTATTTGTTTTTCTTCCAAGTCCCTGGGTGGCCAGCACTTCCAGGGACTACACATCCAGGCCCAGATGTTTTTCTTTTTGTTGATAAGGCGTTCCTCAGCCTTGGCCACTGGCCCAGGCATGCCACCCTTGACCTTGTCCTTAGCCCGAGTTCATCCCCAGCAAGCTTCGGGGAAGAGCAAAGCTGCCTCCATTAGGAGGGGATGCATATAGCTGAATAGCATCACCCTACAGCATAACTAATATGGCTAAGTTCAGATCTAAATTAAACTTCATTTTAAATCAAACTTCAGCTGACCAAACTCTGCCTCTGCTGTTCAAAAGACGCAATTCAGCTTCCTGGAAAAGACTAACTGCTGGTAGCACACAAGAAGAGCAAAAATCAGGATTTACAGCTTTTGTAAGGAATTGTCTGTTAAAAGATGTTTGTCAAGAATGTTTCTGCAGCTTGTGCTAGGGAGGATACTTTTCGTCAATACTGTCCCAGGAAATAAGGAAATAGAATTGATAATTTTAAATAAAAATGAAGCCCTGCAATTGTCTTGTAACTTTGTATCTAAGAGGAGGTAAATATTAGCTCAACCAAGTCTTAGTTTCCTGACTCCCTCAGATTAAACTTTATTTTAAAATATTCACTCACTGAGACTTTAGCTCCATTTTCCGCTAACTCCTTGTAAATTTATAACTAAGGTAGAAATATAGCTTGTTAGTTTAAGACGAAAAGGCAGCTGTAACAGAAAATTTACTCAATTGTTCCTGACAGAGTATCTTGTTCAACCATACCCTAGGATGTTAACAAATAGACTAAGAAAGCTGTTTAAGAAAGATTATAGTTTAACAACTCCCCTTGTAACTCTTACCATGTATTTCACCCCATGCCTGCAAGCACACACACCCCTCTGTTTGCTTCACTTGATAAAAACCTCTCTCTCCTTGTAATTTGGAACACTACAGTATCCTGCCTGGGTGCTGGTGTGTCTCCTGTTTCGCAAAACTCTGTACAATTCAGTAAAACCTTCTGCTTTCACTGCTAACAGAATGCAAGTCTAGTGTTTCACTACAACATAACCAAAGAAGAAAATAAACAGGCAGGCAAAGATCTACTCTCCAAAAGGCATCAACTTCAGACTTTGTTGGCCAGTTTTAGTATAATTTTGGGAATTGGTCATACCTGTATTAAATATTAAGCGCCCAAAAGCACAAAAAAAATGCTTCCTAATGCATTCATCAAGAATACAAAATCAAACAAGAGCATTACAGAAAAAAACAAAACAAAAAAAACCAAGAGGTCAATTCCATTTATAAACATAGACACAAAAATCCTAAATAAAACACTAGAAAACTGAACGCAGCTGTACCTTAAAAAATAACAACACATCATAACCAAGTATATTTTATTTCAAAAATGACAGTCTAGTTTAACACTAAAAAACCTACTATCGGAGGAGGAGCATCCATTCTTCTAATAAATGGATATTTTAGAAAATTTTTTTCAGAGAAAATCTTGTTAAACTATGATCCAATTATTAACATGCTGTCCTATAAGCTTCATCACATATCCATTCACGTAGGTGGGTGTCTTAGGTTAGGTTCTCTAGAAAAGCAAAACCAGTGTGTACATATATATATGTGTACGTACATATATATATATACACACACACACACATATATATATATTCAAGGGTAAGACAAAAAGTATTGCTACAAAATCATAGAAACCTTTATTAAACAAAAACATCAAAGTGTGAAAGTATTGTTTCTCAACATATCTTCCATCTAGGTTTATACACTTCTGAAGGGGGTGTTTCCATCTCTCTAACACTTCCCTGAAGAATTCCGCACTCTTCAATTCACACCACATCAAAACGGCACTCTTGGCGTTCTTGAGGGACTCGGATCGTGTTTTTTTTAATGTTCCTTGAGTTCTGGGAACAAAAAGAAGTCTGAAGGAGCAAGATCAGGGCTGTAGGGTGGATGGGGTAAAGCTTCCCAGCTAATTTCATAGGACAGCACTTGCTACCCTTAAAGAATGAGCAGGTGCATTGTCGTGATGGAAAAAAATTCCTTGGCACAACTTTACTGGCCTTTTTCTCACCAATGCAATCTTCAATTTTCTTAAAACTTTTTCATAATAAGCCCCCGTGATCGTCCTGTGTCCTTTGAGAAAATCTATCAAGATTATTCCTTTGGAATCCCAAAAAACAGTTGCCGTAACCTTCTGAGTGGTCTTCCGTCTCTTGGCTCATCTTTGAGGTCTTCTTGACCTTCCTTAAAACGCTTCATCCATTTAAACACTGTTGTTTTATGTGGGGCAGGATTCCCATAAACACGTTGCAAAGCTTCAACGATTTGAGAAGATGTCCACTTGAGCTTTGTTAAAAATCTGATATTAGCCCTGACCTCAAAATTGTTTTTTTCCATTGCACAAAAAGTATCCCTTTTTTTTTGAAGACATTCTAACAAGACTAAGACAAGTGTATAACTGACAGAACTTGTCTGCAGCCATCCACTGATCACAGAGACATGTTTAAACACGTTTCGTTTGGAATAAACCCATGCATGTACGAACTAGAATCCTAGTAACAACATTTTTTGACTTGTTGTTGTTAGGTGCATGGACTCGATCCCAACTCCTAATGATCCTGTGTACAACAGAATGAAACACTGCTCAGTCCTGCGCCATCCTCACAATCGTTGCTATGTTTGAGCCATTGTTGCAGCCATTGTTTCAATCCATCTTATTGAGGGTCTTCCTCTTTTTCACTGACCCTCTACTTTAACCAAGGATGATGTCCTTCCCTCCTGATAACATGTCCGAAGTATGAGACCAAGTCACAACATTCTTGCTTCTAAGGAGCATTCTGGCTGTAATTCTTCCAAGACAGATTTGTTCATTCTTCTGGCAGTCCATGGTATAGTCAATATTCTTTGTGAACACCATAATTCAAAGGCATCAACTCTTCTTCAGTCTTCCTTATTCACTGTCCAGCTTTCACATGCATATGAGGCCACTGAAAACACCATGGTTTGGGTCAGGCACACCTTAATCTTCAAAGTGACATCTTTAAAGAGGTCTTTTGCACCAGATTTGACCAATGCAATGCGTCTTTTGATTTCTTGACTGCTGCTTCCATGGGTGTTGATTGTGGATCCAAGTAAAGTAAAATCCTTGACAACTTCAATCTTTTCTCCATTTATCATGATGTTGCTTATTGGACCAGTTGTGAGGATTTTTGTTTTCTTTATGTTGAGGTGTAATCCATGGCCAGGTAGCATTCTTAATTTCTAGTTCAAAGGATTCAGTGTTGTGTGTCCTGGTAGAAACAGTCCTCCCTTTGCAACTAAGATCTATACACTGGCAGCAAAAATTTTGCAAGTGGGTCATTAGGGGTGATAGTGAGTGGTGCCACTCCATTTCCTCCCCTTGATTCCTGGACTCATGAGTCCTAGCTATGGGAGAAACAGCACCACCTACTGGATGCTGGTTTAGAGAATATACAGCCTCCTGGAGAACACTTCCCAAACCCTGGAAGGTACTGTAACTGTCTTAGTCATCTAGTGCTGCTACAACAGAAATACCACAAGTGGATGGCTTTAACAAAGAGAAATTTATTTCTTCCCAGGAAAGTAGGCTAAAAGTCCAAATTCAGGGCATCAGTTCCAGGGGAAGGCTTTCTCTCTCCGTTGGCCTTTTCATCAACGTTCCCCTAGCCTAGGAGTTTCTCTACGCAGGGACCCCGGTCCAAAGGACGCGCTCTGCTCCTGGTACTGCTTTCTTGATGGTATGAGGTCCCCACTCTCTGCTTGCTTCCCTTTCTTTTTATGTCTTGAGAGAGAAAAGGTGGTGCAGGCCACACCCCAGGGAAACTCCCTTTACATTGGATCAGGGATGTGACTGGGGGGGTGGTGTTACAATCCCACCCTAATCCTCTTTAACGTAAAATTACAATCACAAAATGGAGGACAACCACACAATTCTGGGAACTGTGGTCCAGCCAAATTGATACACACATTTTTGGGAGGACACAATTCAAACCATGACAGTAACCTAGCTCGTGCCGTAAGTGGGTCTTAGAAAGACATTCCATCGTTCTATCAAGCTACCTGCTTCAGGATGATGGAGAACATAGTAAGACAAGTGAACTCCATGATCATGGGCCCACTGCTGCTCTTCATTTGCTATGAAGTGAGTCCCCTGATTCGAGGCGATGCTGCGTGGGATTCCATGATGGTGGATAAGGCATTCTGTAAGTCCATGGATGGTAGTTTTGGTAGAAGCATCGTGTGCAAGAAAGGCAAATCCATATCTAGAGTAAGTGTCTATTCCTGTAAGAACAAAATGCTCTCTTTTCCATGATGGAAGTGGTCCAATGTAATCATCCTGCCACTAGGTTGCTGGTGATCACCTCCAGGAATGGTACCATTTCGGAGACTCAGTGTTTGGTCTATGAAGCTGACAGACTGGCCACCTGTAGCCAAGTGACTGTAGCCAAGTTGGACTTGATGAGTGGAAGTCCATGTTGCTGAGCCCATGCATCCCTGTCACCATGGTCATTCTGTTCATGAGCCCACTGAGCAATGATGCGAGTGGCTGGGAAAGAGGATGACTGGCTTCCACAGTGTGGGTCACCCTATCCACTTGGTTGTTAAAACTCTCCTCTGCTGAGGTCACCCTTTGGTGTGCATTCACATGAGTTACAAATATCTTCACTTCTTTGGCCCATTCAAGGGGTCTATACACATACCTCTTCCCCAAAGTTCCTTGTCTCCCATTTTCCAATCATGTTCCTTCCAAGTCCCTGAATATCCAGCCAAATCACTGGCCACCAAGAATCAGTATACAGTCATACATCTAGCTATTTCTCCCTCCAAGCAAACCAACAGCAAGGTGCACTGCTCGAAGTTCTGCCCATTTGGAAGGTTTCTCTTCACCACTTTCCTTCAGGGAGGTCCCAGAAAGGGGCCGTAGTGCTACCTCTGTCCACTTCTCAGTAGTGCCTTCATATCATGCAGATCCATCCATAAACCAGGCATGAATTTTCTCTTCCTCGATCAACTGATCATAAGGAACCCCCTGCCCCCCACCATGAACTCATACATGAAGACTGGCAGAGCGCAGGCAATGTGACAGGAGTGGAGACCTGGGCATTTAGGCCACTTCTTCAAGCAACTTCCTTGTGTCTTCAGGTCCTGCTCTTGCTTGACCTCATATATACCACTTCCATTTAATTATGGAGTGCTGCTGTACACATTCAACTTTATGGTTCTGTGGATCAGACAACCCCCAGTTCATGATGGGCAGCTCAGGCCGTGTGGTGACTTGGTGGCCCACGATTAAGTGTTAAGTCTCACTAAGGCCCAGTAACAAGCCAAAAGCTGTTTCTCAAATGGAGACTAGTTACCTGCAGAGGATAGCAGGGCTTTGCTCCAAACTACTAAGGGTCTCTGCTGTGATTCCCCAATACGAGCCTGCCAAAGACTCCAAACAGTCTGCCACTGATACTTCAAGCACCATTGGATCAGAAGGATCATATGGCCCAAGTGGCAGAGTGGCTTCCATGGCAGCCTGAACCTCTTGCAGAGCCCACACAAAACTAGTAGTTTTTCAAGTCACTTGATAAAGAGGCCGGAGTAGCACACCCAAATGAGGAATATGTTGCCTCCAAAATCCAAAGAGGCTCACTATGCATTGTGCCTCTTTTTTAGTTGTAGGAGGGGCTAGATGCAACAACTTATCCTTTACTTCAGAAGGAATATCTCAACATGCCACAAAGCAATGGACCCCTAGAAATTTCACTGTGGTGGAAGGTGCTGGAATTTTTTCAGGTTAATTTCCCACCCACTAGTATACAAATTCTTACCAATAAGTCTAGAGTCATTCACACTTCTTCCTTACTAGGTTCAATCAGCATACACATGTCATCATAATGGACCAATTTGACATCCTGTGTAAGGGAAAGACGAGCAAGGTCTCTCTGGACTAAATTATGATATAGGGCTGTAGAGTTGCTATGTCCATGAGATATGACAGTGGAAGTGTATTGCTGGCCTTGCCAGCTGAAGGCAAACTGCTTCTGGTCTCCTGCAAAACATATATGGAGAAAAAGCATTAGCCACATGAAGAGCTACATACTAGGTATCAGGAAATATATTAATTTGCTCCAGCAATGACCACGTCTGTAACAGGAGCTGCAGTTGGATTCACCACCTGGTTAAGTTTTTGATAATCCACTGTCATTCTCCATGATCCAGCTGTCTTCCGCACAGGCCAAACAGGCAAGTTGAATAGGGGTGTTGTGGGAATTACCACCCCTGCATCCTTTAAGTCCTTGATGGTGGCAGTAATCTCTGCAGTCCCTCCAGGAATGTGGGTATTGCTTTTGGTTTATTATTTTCCTAGGTTCTAATGGCTTCCACTTAGTCCTTCCTACCATAATAGTCCTTACTCCCCATGTCAGGGATACAGTGTAGGGGTTCTGCCAGTTTCTCGGTATATCTATTCCAATTATGGAACTGGAGAAATCACTATAGGATGGGTAAGGGGACCCATTGGACCCCCTGTGAGACGGACCTGAGCTAAGACTCCATTAATAACATGACCTCCATATGCACCCAACCTGACTGGTGGGCCACAGTGACATTTTGGGTCTCTTGGAATTAGTGTCAGTTCAGAGCCGGTGTCCAGCAATCCCTGAAAAGTCTGATTATTTCCTTTTTCCAATGAACAGACACTCTTGTGAAAGGCCGTAGATCCTTTTGGGGAAAGCTAGGAGAAAGATCAACAGTATAAATTTTTGGCAGTTCAGTGGGGTCCTTTCTCAAGGGAACTCAGCCTACTCATCATTCAAGGAGTTATGGGTCTGTAAACTGGCTCAAATCTGGGAATTGAGTGAGGGACCATGACTCTCTGTTTTCGAGATTCAAGTTAGACTGCTGTTCACTTAACCAGGAAGTCTTCCACTTGTACAGATCAAGTAAATATTTAGTGTATTTTCCATTTATTTCACTCCTAGGGATACCATTACTAAGTAACCAATGCCATAAGTCCATATGACTCAGACTATTCTAATTACTACCTTGAGTCTGCGGTCCATTACAGTATCCAAACCCCCCTTTTTTGTGTCGACTCAGTGTGGCTACTTGCTTCCTACTATCATGGGTCCAATCAGCCACAATGTTGTTAGGTGTTTTAATTCAGTTAGGGAAGTTCCCAACGTCAAATCTGATTTACATAAAATAGCAATCACAGCAAAAGAATGCTGGGGCTCCCTTCACAAATTTGCTCCTCACCATTGTGGTAAAAGGTGTGTCCTCTAGTCACTCCAAGTGTGGGTCTGTGGGTCTAACCTGATAAATCTGCTCTAACATACCAACTTCCCTAAGCCTTTGGATACCTTCTTCTACAGTATACCAAGACAGGTCTGGTACTTCAACTTGATTCAGTGTAGGCCACTGCATAATCCATGCTTCAGCGAACCAACCAAATAAACTAGTAGATCTTTTCCTAACCTCTTGAGCTGAAACACTGAATGAAGAATCTTTGTTTAATGGGCCCATATCAATAAACTCAGACTGATTTAACTTTATGTTCCTTGCACCACTATCCCACACCCTTAAAGGCCATTCCCATACATATTCCCTAGGTTTCTGTTTGTACATATTAGGAAAGTCAAGCAGTTCTTCTGGAGTGTAGGGTACCTCCTCCTGGATCACACTTTGTACTTCACCTTTTGGGGTTTGCTGGGACTTAAGTCTAGCTATAAGTCTAGAAGCAAAAATGGGTGGTGGGGATGTGTTCTGAGAATATTCAGCAATGTTTTGTAAGGCGGCTGCCTCAGGCGATGCCCCAGGGAATGGCTGAGACACCTTTCCAGGGAATGACTCAGACAAAGGCTCTTCAGACTGGGTTAATCTCATCAGAAGGGGGGGGGAGGGGATAATGGTTTTACTGGGGAGGGTGGCTTAGCAGATAAAAATGGAGTAATCTCTTCAGATTGTAGTGAGAAGGCTGATTTTATTGGCAGGGGTGACTCAATTGAATTTAGGGGTTCAGTGTCCCCAGCTTCCTGATTATCTGCCCATATGTCCCCATCCCATTTCAGGATCCCACTTCCCACTTCCTCCCAACAATGCCCTCACTTTAACTTCAGACATCATTCAAGGCTGTGAATTCAATTAATGTTGTAATTCAGCCACTATTACTCTGGGTTTGGTTTTTGGCAATATCCGCTCTGTTACTACAAGAAATAAGGCTTTCTTTCAGGGCACAAGTGGCAACTTTGAGGTTATTTAAATAGTGCTTGATCTATGACACTGAAGCGCTGAGCTCATCACTTTCACTACTTAGCTAGCAAAAGCAGGACCAAGCAACCAGCTTCCTGATACTCCTCATTCTGATAAAACTGTAGAAAACTATCAAACACGTGATCACCAAGAGCCTCACCTCTCACCAATACTTGATCTAGTAGTGGTGATATTTTGCAAATTTCTACTGCCATCTCATGCTATGGATTAGCAGAGTCATCAACATCTCTAAGAATAACCAGACTTGAGAACCAATTTAGAAAACTCATCATTACAATTTTATCTAGAGCCATTCCTGGTGCGAACTGTTGGTTCTCTAGAGAAGCAAAACCAATTAAGTGTATATATAGAGAGAGAAAGAGAGACAGAGACAAAGTGAGATTTATCTCAAGCCAATGGCTCATGCTGTTGTAGAGGCTGGCAAGTCCCATGTTCATGGATCAGGCATTAGGCTGGAGGTTTCTCCCAACTCACATAGCTGCAGGAGCAAATGAACCCAAGATCAGCAGGTCAGATGGCAGACCGCTGGCTCACAGGCTGTGGAGGCCAACAAATCCCAAGATCGGCAGGTAAGACGGCAGACTGCTGGCTCACAGGCTGCCAAGTCTGACAAATCTCAAGATCAGAAAGTAACAGCAAGCTGCTGTCTCACAGGCTGTGAAGCCTGACTAATCCCAAGATCAGCAGGTAAACTGCTAGCTCAAGTACCAAAAACCAGAGGTCAGATGATGACAAGCGGGATGCAGGATCCACAGCAAGAGCCTTGCTGGAACATCCATTTATATACTGGAGGCAGGGCACACCCCAAGGAAACTGACTTTCAAATGATTGGCTGCTCATAGCAAATCTTATCATGGAATTTATTATAACATCATATAACTGCCAAATTATACCATTACATAACTGCAAACTACATTATAAATGCGAAACCACTGAGAATCATGGCCTAGCTATGTTGACACACAACCTTAACTATCACAGTGGATATATGGACACTCAGTGTAACATATCTCAATTTTCTGTATGCATCAGAAGTGTCAGAAGAAAATGTCGGGAGAAAATAGGATTGAAAGAGATTTAAATATTTCCAAATTATATAAGTGAAAAAAAGAGCAACTTTTATCTGTTTATTGCTCTTTCCCAGATAAATCAACTGTCCTTATTTTCATTCAAATGTAAATAAATATGTCTCTTACTACATTATAAAAGATTTCAGGGATGAAAAGCTATCTGTGGTTATAAACTATAACATGAAATGTGCAGAAAACAAACGTAAGCACAACTTGTGTCATAAAATTCTATATCTCACCAACACACCAGGGATATGATCTTCTATTAATTCCATTTAATTATAATAGTCTCAGAGATGGCAAATGATATAATTTAAATAGTGCATCCAGATGAACCTCACTTCCCTCTTTGTTCACCAAGTCCATTGTGACAAATCTATTTCTTTATAAAAATACAAATAATTCAAATGCATAATCTTCTGTAAACTGCTATGGAATTACAGAAAAGTTTTGATGTAACACAGTAATATTCTCCAAATTCTTGGTAAGCATTTTTTCTCAAGAGGTCTCCAGCTATTACATCATTTATTTGGTCCCAATATCATTAACATAGATGTTTTCAAGTGCACTGTCCCTGAATCAGTCAGCCAAAAGGTGTCAACTCAACTGGGTAATTAAGGAGAGTTCAGTAAAGTCACTATTTACAAAGGTGTAGGCAGGATTAGGGAAACTAGAAAGGATGCTGATGGGTGCTTACAAGAGCATATGCCCTTTACCAACCCTAGGTCTAAAGCTGGTGGGGCAGTTAGCAGAATCAGGGGACAGAACTACATACAAAGGGCTGCTTGACAGAAGTTTTGGCCTTCAGCAGAGTTACACAATTAACTGGGATGACCCAGTACAGAGGGAGCCAGGAGAGTAAATACATACAAGCAGCAGAGGGAGGAACACAGTAAAGTTAGAAAAGCCATCTGGACTAAATCTCCTTCTGTTACGGACTGAATTGTGTCCCCCCAAAATATGTGTCAACTTAGCTAGGCCATGATTCCCAGTATTGTGTGGCTCTTCACCATTTTGTGATCTGATGTGATTATCCTATGTTTTGTAAATCCCAACTGCTATGATGTTAATGAGACAGGATTAGAGGTAGTTATGTTAATGAGGCCAGACTCAATCTACAGGATTAGGTTGCATCTCCAGTAAATCTCTTTTGAGATATAAAAGAGAGAATCCTACAGAGGAAAGGGGCCTTATACCACCAAGAAAGAAACACCAGGAGCAGAGTGCATCTTTTGGACCCGGAGTCCCTATTCTAATAAGCTCCTAGACCAAGGGAAGACTGATGACAAGGACATTGCCCCAGAACAGACAGGGAGAGAAAGCCTTCCCCAGGATCTGGCGCCCTGAATTCAGACTTCCAACCTCCTAAACTATGAAAGAATAAACTTGTTTGTTAAAGCCATATACTTCTGGTAATTCTGTTATAGAACTAGACAACTAAGACACCTTCTAAAGCTAATGAGTAATTGTTATGAATTTAATTAGGTCCCCTGAAAATATGTGTTTGAGTCCTAACCCCTGTGGATATAATCTAATGTCATTACTTCAGTTGTAACGTAATGTAATGCAATCACCTTCGCAGGCATTCTAATGTAATGGAATCAATCAGTCAGTTGAGGTCATGCCATAATAGAGTTGAGTCCTAAACCTCATCACTTCTGAGTTATAAAAAAGCAGAATAGACACAGATGCACACATGGTGTGAAGAGAGATGACATGTGACATCATCTACAAGCCAAGGAAACAAGAAACGCCCTGGACTATCTAAAAGGGAGGAATCCACACTATTAATTATTGAGTTTGGGCAGAGTCAGAGGTAGGCAGTAGGAAATGGCACTTTTTAGTAGGTGAGTGGCATAATCATTTTTAACGCAGAGGAACAACTCAAAAAGCAGGGTGAAGGGTAAAGTAAAATATGGAGATGAGATGAAACTCTGGGTAGCACAGGAGTAGAGATGAAGGGAGGGGAAGAACAAAAGGGTATACCTCTTAAGGCAGAATTGAGAACGCTCAATAGCTAATCGGATGGTTGGGAAAATGGAAAGAACAAGCAGGCAAGGAAAACTCAGTGTTCCAGTTTGTGACGAGGTGTGCAAGTTGCAACGATTAACAGAGATCAACAATAGATAAAGCGAAAAGGAAGGGACAGGGAGAAATCACCTTGCTGAATTTCAGATACTCCTACCTCTCATGCTTCTAACTATTGAAAGTGGATTGAACTGTAAAATGACATTTTCAGGACAAATGAAAGAATTCAAAACAAACTGGGTATTAAGGCATTAAGGAATTACTGTTAATTTTGTTGACTGTAATAATAGCATTGTATCTATATTTTCAAAAACAGTCCTTACCTGTTGGAAATGCATACTGTAGTATTTACAGGTGAAATGGTATGATGTCTGGGATTTGCTTACAAATACTCTAGCAGGGAAAACAAAAAATGGGGGCTGGGGAGTACTGGATGCAAGAAACTAGCAGAATGTGGGCAACCGATGAAGCTCCAAACCCTGATCCCAATCATGTTACAGTCATTAAACTTCTGTAATGTGCTACTACTTCTGTAAAATGGGAATTTTGATTACTAACTTTCAAATTGGCTGAGGGAATCAATATCTCAGTGATTGTAAAGTAAAGTGTCTGGCACAGCACAACTACCCAATAAATGACAGGAATTATTATTTTCATTTTCACGGCAGCTGGCACAGTCCTAGGAATCCAGCTGCCAGGATGAAATGCTGCTGGGGCAAGAATGGAGGAAGCTGGAATGAGAGCGCTCGTCTGGGGTAATATTCCCTGTACAGGTCCTTTTCCTTAAAACAGGCCTGGTATGTGGGACAGCAGACTGGGCCTCCAAGGCTCAGACAGGATACTGCAGGACACAAAATGTCAAGGAGGCACAAAGAAATTCACCCACCATTTAGAGCAGATGAGACACTGTAGGAACGTGAAAGGTAAGTGGTACCCACCCAGAAGTAGTCTATCAGGAGCCAGGAGTCCTTCCTTTCTCTACACAGTCCTCTCTGGACAGGCAATAATGTGAGGTGGACCTGAGAATTAAACAGGCAGTGTGAGCCTAAGGACTGCCTCACTCTGTCCCCAGATATCAGGCTGGAAGTTCCCAACTTTCAAACTCAGAGGCTTCCTCTTCTTTAAAAACAAACAACAAAAACGCCTTAGATCCATCACGGAAGAGAAGAGCGTGGGCAGCTTCTGGTGCACAAAGCCAAGTGTTTACATCAGAATACAGTCTGCCCTGACAACTAGCTGATGTTGAGTAGGGAATTCATCTTTTTTGTGCCTCATGGGCACAAGCTGTATTATTATTAAAAATAACCAACACTGACTAAGCTCTTACTACACACCAGAAACAATTCCAGGCACTATACAAGTTTACCTCCCAATAGTCCCATGAGTTAGGTCTTGTGATAAACTGAGGCACTGGGAGGTTATACATCTTGCTCAAGGTGACAAAACTAAAGTGCCTAGATTTGAACTCTAGCTGTGGAGTGCCACATTTTTAGCCAGTTAGGCCACTGATAATGTTTGTAGTGACTGACCCCTGTGGGGGTGACAATTCTCAAAGTGTATCTCCACACATAGGGTTGAGAGTATGTAGCTGAAACAAGATTTGCCATGAATTAATAAATGCTGAGTCTACTGATGGGTCCATGAGTTTCACTGTACTAGCTTACTGAGTAGGTTTAAAATCTATCCTTAATTAAAAATTGAAGACCGGATACCTGGACCCCACCAGAGTTGCTGTAAGTGATCTGGATAGTCAGCCCACAGACCTCAGCGGTTCCGCCCCACCTAACGTCCCTACAGCCCCAAACCAGAGGTGGCCAGCTGAGCCCCAACACTCCAGGCAGAAGCAGACAGGGGAAGGGGGAATCAGGACAATGGCCACCCACACTACAACTGGAGATCTTTGTCACAAAGTAGAGTGGGCCCCTGCCATCCAACAAATACTGGGACAGCAGGTCCCAGAGAGTAGATCTGCCCCCATTCAGAAAAATCTGCCTAGATGCAAGCCCCAGCGGTGGAGTTCACCACCACCTGAGCACTTTTGGCTGTTGGACCAGGCTAAAACCTCGACCGCCCCCTAAAAGCCCCAAGGACTTCAGACCTGATAAATTCTCCCACGACCCCCTAGGGGTATTATTCCAATATCAAGCTCACCTCCAATCACCTCCCCACCCTGCAACAAACCAAAGCACAGCTGGTCCTGAGACACCACCACGCCGCCCCCGCTGTAATACCAACTGGGATGTCTGCAGTTCCTACCAAAAATAAACAAACCCTGACATACACGATACGTCCCGGATTCCCACCATGACCAGGAAATGCAGGACCACGTAAGCGTTCCCCACCAAAAAACCCCGGAGTTTTATAGCCCTAGCTGCGCCCCAACCAACAGGGGATGGTAGTGTATTTGCCCCTGGCTGAACTCAATCCCACAGCGCAAATAACCCCGGGAAAGCACGACGGGAGCAGCCCTCTCTATTCGAGAAGGGTTTGTCCCAGACTAATCCTACCCCTTTCAAAAAAGAAATTCGAAGTTTCAGGTCACTCTCGCCACAGCCACAACCTGAGGACGGAAGGTTCGCGTAGTGCCCTGCATCTCAAGTATTCAAGGCTGTGTCTCACCCAAATTCCTTGCCCCAAATGCGCGTCTTGAGCCGCGCCCCCTTCTCCAAAAATGGAACTTACGGAACTCGTAGGAGCTCAATCGCCAGGGCGCTGGACCCCGCCCCTCACCGGCCCTACTCCCTGCCAGCCGACCGCCCTAACACTAGTCCCAAACTTTCCTGATCCTCCTTTCTGGGCGGGAAAGACACCCTGGGGTCAATGACCCATGAGGGCCTCGCTCAGTCCATCCAGTCACCGGCCGCGGAACTACTCCAGAACTACAGTCCCCATAACCCTCGCAGCCTGCGCCTCCCATTGGCCGTCACAAGAGCGGCTTCTGAGCCACGCCGTTAATTCACCGGACAATAGCCACTGTGGACAGCCTCTCCAGTCTCTCTTCTTAAAATGCTTATGGATCAAACTGGTAGTGATTCCCGAGGTAAGGATCCGTTTGGCCCGTCCGCCTCAAAGACAACACTTGAGAGAAGCCTACACGGCCACTTTCGTAGAAAACTTCCGGACCCCGCCCCTCCGCGCGGGAGATTAAATAAGAAGGCGCTTCCGGTTGCCATGTATGGCCAGCGCAGCGCGCTGACTGCAAAGCTGGCGTTTGACCTAACTTTTTCTGGTGAAGCTGAGCCTAGTTCCCTGGACTTAGACTCTGTAACATACACCCAACATCGTGAGGGCCATATAGGCTTGGCCTCCTGCTGCTTGCCCACCCCTGTGGTCAGCCTCATTTTACTTACAAGGAAACACTGGGAAAATAAAGCAGGCTCCCAAAGTCTCCATTAAGCCCTTGCCTTCAATTACAGCGCTTTCCTCTGTAATCATTTTCCTCAAAGTTAGTAGCAAATTCTCACCCTGTTCATGGAGAATGGAAGCCTCACTCACAGGTTGTAGCCTGGCTCTCTGGCCTTTTTTCTAGGACTCTGATTGAGAACTAGTCCCTTCAGTAACACACCATCTGGGGTTCTTCAAAGCAGTTGTACTTTAGTTTAGCTCATGGAAACAGCATTCAAACTATAAGGGCAAATAAAAATTGAATTGTCCCTGTTGCCAAATGGAAAGATACTCTTTCCCCCATGGTATCAGGAGACTACATAATGAATTATTCTATTTATATAACATTCTCAGAGGGACAAAACTACAGTGATGGAGAAGAGATCTGTGGTTGCCAGGGAGGGTGGGAAGGTATTACTACAAAAGGATTGCACAATAAGGTTTTTGAGCTGATGGAACTGTTCTGAACCCTGATTATGCTAGTGGTTAAAATGAATGAAGTTGAACCCTCTATGATATATATCCCATAATACATCAATATGATATATTGATATCATATACAAATATCAATTTGAAATGAATCACAGACCTAAATGTAAGAGCTAAAACTGTAAAGTTCTTAGAAGAAAGTATAGGGTTAAATCTTTGTGACCTTGATTAGGCAATGGATTTGTAGATAGGACACCAAAGTGTAAGTAACAAAAGAAAAAAATGATAAATTAGACTTCATCAAATTAAAAACTTTTTTGCTTCAAAGGACACCGTCCAGAAAGTGAAAAAGCAATCCACAGAATGTGAGAAAATATTTGAAATCCTCTATCTGATAAGGGACTTGTATCTAGAACATATAAAAAAGGCTTACGATTCAATATTAAAAAGCATATACCCAAGGCAGGGCCAAGATGGCAGAGCAGTCAGACACTTCCTGTGGTCCCTCTTATAACAAAGACCTGAAAAAACAAGTGACTCAATTATATGTGACGATCTAGGAGCCCTGAACATAAACGGCAAAGTTGAGGAATCAGACTGAGCGGCAGGGGGAGGGGGAGACGGTTCAGAAGCCGTGAGGAATTGCCAGACCTGACCCAGCAAGAACTGGCACCCTGCATGCTGGATAGGCTGGAGTGCGCAGTGAGGCAAGCAGTGGCACTCTGGATGAGTGTTCCATATCAGAAGAGACCAAGAGACGGAGAGTCTACTTAACCCTCCAGAACCAGTGAGAAGTGGCGCTCAGTCTGCAAAAGATAAGTACATGCATCTAACCTACCATGTGGATCAAAAAACAGCCCCTTTGGGAAGAACGTCTCTCCCATTTACCTGCCCACTTCTCTCTCTGCAACGGGTCTGGGCAGGCTTCAGTGATTGCTGCTTCCCCTGGGCTGGAAGTAGGACCTGTCATGCGCCCTGAGCCATTCTTCCAGCTTTGGAAAGGGAACAAATTAACAAACAGGAAAAAAATCTGCCAGCTCCCCTAAGCCAGAAACTCAGAGCAGGCACAGATCTTTAGCCTAGGCACAGGCATAAGGGGTCCACAGACTCTGAATGCCTTTCACCCCTGCATAGACCTGTGTGGGCCTATTTCACCAACATAGGCCTTCATTAGCACAGTACACAGGGTATATACCTGAAGCCTAAGATCAAGTATATCAGCTATAAGGTGGGGTGGCAGGTTCATGACATTTGACACCACTCGGCCCATTAAGCAGTGTCCTCACCTACCCACGTCAAGGGCCTGAGGACTGGTGGCTCCACCTACACCACCTAGACACCTGCAGCAAAGGTCAAAGAATAAGTGATGACTACCAGTCCTTACAGCCAACAACACTAGATGCCCATAATCTGGCTGCAAAACCCACCCACCTACGTGCTCTAGGGAACAGAAACACACTTTCCTACTGGACACTCAGGCAGTCATCAGCCCCCTGCCTTGCTCAGTCCATGACCCCCTACTACAGCCAGATACCTGTGCCTACTACAACCACCCCTGCCCGTCTAGGACTGTAGGTGAGAGCCTGAACCATACACTTGGTGACCAACTACCTGGACACCTGAGCTGAATCCATACAAGAAAAGTAAATGGACTCCTGGGTTCACATACCTCATAACAGCTCTAACCAACTGGGGACGGGACATGAGAGCTTCAAAGGCACCAATAATCAAACTAGCTCACATGAGCAGCCTATTTGGGCATATCAAAACAAAACGACAAGCTAGGACGCAGTAAGCAAACATAAATATAATAACTTATTGATGGCTCAGAGACAAGAGTCAATATCAAATCATATAAAGAGGCAAACCATGATGGCTTCAGCAAGCACCCAAAACAAAGAATCAAGAAATCTTCCAGGGGAAGAGAACTTCTTGGAATTGCCGGAGGTAGAATTCAAAAGATTAATATACAGATGCTTTCAAGAGATCAGGAAGGAGTTCGGGCAAAACGCAGATCAAGCCAAGGAACACACAGTCAAAGCAATAGAGGAACTTAAGAAGATCATTCAAGAGCATAATGACAAATTTAACAGGCTGCAAGAATCCATAGAGAGATAGCAAACAGAAATCCAAAAGGTTAATAATAAAATTTCAGAAATAGACAACTCAATAGAAAGTCATAGGAGCAGAATTGAAGCAATGGAAGTCAGAATTAGTGAGATTGAAGGTAAAGCACCTGACACCAACTTATCTGAGGAAAAATCAGATAAAAGAATTTGAAAAACTGAAGAAACCCTGAGAATTATGTGGAACTCTATCCAGAGGAATAACCTACAAGTGATTGGAGCACCACGACTTGGGAGAATAACAGAAAATACAGAGAGAATTGTTGAAGATTTGTTGGCAGAAAACTCCCCTAATATCATGAAAGATGACAAGATATCTATCCAAGATGCGCATCAAACCCCACACAAGGTAGAGCCCAAAAGAAAGTCCCCAAGGCATAATCAAACTTGCCAAAACCAAAGATAAAGAGAGAATTTTAAGAGCAGCTAGGGATAAACAAAAAGTCATCTACAAAGGGAAGTGAGTAGAACTATGCTCGGACTACTCAGCAGAAAGGATGTAGGCAAGAAGGCAATGGGATGACATATATAAAGCCTTGAAGAAAGAAAATTGCCAGCCAAGAATCATACATCCAGCAAAACTGTCTCTCACATATGATGGTGTAATTAGGGCATTTCCAGATAAACATAAGTTTAGGGAATTTGTAAAAACCAAACAAAATTACAAGAATTACTAAAGGAAGTTCTCCAGTTAGAGAATCAATATCAGATAACAACCCAAGACTACAACACAGGACAGAGCAACCAGATATCGACCCAGATAGGGAAGTCACAAAAATCAGTCAAAGCCAAAACATGGAAAATAGAGAAACAGATGTCAGTATGTAAAAGATGACAAAAATAAAACAAAAAAAGAGGGACTAAACAGTGTAGTCACAGAACTTCCATGTAGAGAGGAAGTTAAGGCAATAACAAGAAATAAAGGATTGGTTTAAACTTAGAAAAAATAGAGGTAAATTTTAAGGTAACCACAAAGGAAACTAACAATCCTACACATCAAAATAGAAAAGAAGAAAAACATGAAGACTCGGCAAATACAAAATCAACAACAATGAAAATGATGAAAAGAGAATAAATAAATAAAAACGACTCAGCACAGAAAATTAAGTGAAACAAAGAAACTGTCAGCAACACACACACACAAAATACATCAAAATGACAGCACTAAACTCATATCTATCAATAATTACACTGAATGTAAATGGACTAAATGCACCAATAAAGAGACAGAGAGTGGCAGAATGGATTTAAAAAATTATCCATCTATATGCTGCCTACAAGAGACACACCTTAGACTCAAAGACACAAGCAAACAAACTCAAAGGATGGAAAAAAATATATCAAGCAAACAACAATCAAAAAAGAGCAGGGGTGACAATATTAATCTCTGAAAAAATATACTTTAAAGCAAAATCCACCACAAAGGATAAGGAAGGACACTATATAATGATTAAAGGGTCAATATACCAGGACATAACCATAATAAATATTAATGCACCCAATGACAGGGCACCAAAATATATAAACAAACTCTAATAGCATATAAGAGAAATGACAGCTTCACAACAGAAGTAGGAGACTTCAACACACCACTTTCAGTGAAGGACAGAACATCCAGAGAGAAGCTCAATAAAGACACTGAAGATCTAAATGCCACAATCAACCAACTTGATCTCGTAGACACATACAGAACACTCCACCCAACAGCAGCCAAGTATACTTCCTTTTCCAATGCACATGGAACATTCTCCAGAATAGACCACATATTAGGCCACAAAGTAAGCCTTAACAAAATCTAAAACATTGAAATATTACAAAGCATCGTTTCTGACCATAAAACCATAAAAGTAGAAATCAACAACAGAAAAAAGCAAGCAAACAAAAATCAAATACATGGAAACTGAATAACATCTTGGTCAAAAACTACTGGGTTATAGAAGAAATCAAGGACAGAATAAAGAAATTCATAGAATCAAATGAGAACACATCCTACCAGAACCTTTGGGACACAGCAAAAGCAGTGCTCAGAGTCAATTTATAGCAATAAATGCACCCATCCAAAAAAAGAAAAGGCCAAAATAAAACATTACTCTACAATTCGAACAAATAGAAAGAGAGCAGCAAAAGAAGCCCTTGGGCACCAGAAGAAAGGAAATAATAAGAATCAGAGCAGAATTAAATGAAATAGAGAATAGAAAAACAACTGAAAGAGTTAACAAGATGAAAAGCTGGTTCTTTGAGAAGATCAACAAAATTGATAAACCATTGGCCAAACCGACAAAAGAAAAACTAGAGGAAGCAAATAACCCAAATAAGAAATGAGATGGGTGATGATACAACAGACCCAACTGAAATTAAAAGAATCATAACAGAATACTATGAAAAACTGTACTCCAACAAATTTGAAAACCTAGAGGAAATGTACAAAGTTCTAGAAACACATTGCCTACTGAAATTAACACAAACAGAGGTAGAAAAACTAAATAAACCTATAACAAAAGAAGAGATTGAAGAGGTAATTTAAAAACTCCCCACAAAAAAAGTCCTGCCCTGATGGCTTTACTGGAGAATTCTACTAAACTTTCAGAGAAGAGTGAACACCACTACTACTAAAGGTATTTCAGAGCATAGAAAAGGATGGAATACTCCCGAACTCATTCTATGAAGTCAGCATTACCCTGATACCAAAACCAGGTAAAGACACCACAAGAAAAGAAAATTACAGACCAATATCCCTCGTGACAATAGATGCAAAAATCCTCAACAAAATTCTAGCCAATAGAATTCAACAGCATATCAAAAAAAAAATTCACCATGGGACCAGGTGGGATTCATACCAGGTATGAATTAGAAAAACAACATTAGAAAAGCAATCAAGGTAATCCATCACATAAAGAAAACAAAAGATAAGAACCACATGATCTTATCAATTGATGCAGAAAAGGCATTTGACAAAGTCCAACACCCAATCATGATAAAAACTCTCACCAAAATAGGAATAGAAGAGAAATTCCTTTACATAATAAATGTCATTTATACAAAGCCAAAGGCCAACATCATCCTAAATGGAGAGAGTTTGAAAGCATTCACTTTAAGAATGGGAACCAGAGAAGGATGTCCTTTATCACCACTCGTATTCAACATTGTGCTAGAGGTCCTAGCCAGAGCAATAAGGCAAGAAAAAGAAATAAAGGGCATCTATATTGGTAAGGAAGAAGTAAAAGTATCCCTATTTGCAGATGATATGATCTTATACACAGAAAACCCCAAAAAGTCCACAAGGAAACTACTGGAACTAATAGAAGATTTCAGCAAAGTAT
Source organism: Trichechus manatus latirostris (assembly GCF_000243295.1). NCBI lineage: Eukaryota > Metazoa > Chordata > Mammalia > Sirenia > Trichechidae > Trichechus > Trichechus manatus. The sequence goes on from NW_004444040.1 coordinate 1,003,046, forward strand.
CAGGATACAATATAAACATACAAAAATCAGTTGGATTCCTCTACACCAGCAAAGAGACCTTTGAAGAAGAAATCACCAAATGAATACCATTTACAATAGCCCCCAAGAAGATAAAATACTTAGAAATAAATCTAACCAGAGACAAAAAAGACCTATACAAAGAAAAACAGAAGATGGTTGGATGGACATGAGAAACCCAGGGTGGAAAGGGGGAGTATGCCAACACATTATAGGGATTACAGCTAGTGTCACATAACAATATAAGTATAAATTTTTATACGAGAAAGTAACTTGAGCTGTAAACTTTCACCTAAAGCACAATAAAAAAAGAAAAGAATTAGCAAGGCTAAGGTACTCCCTAAGTGGTGCAAACAGTTGAAATGTTCAGCTGTTAACCAAAAGGTTGGCAGTTTGAGTCCACTCAGATGTGTCTAGAAAGAAAGGCCTGGCAAACAACTTCTGAAAAAACAGCCATTGAAAACCCTATGGAGGACAGTTCTACTCTGACACAGATGGGTTCACCAGGAGTCAGAATCAATTCAATGGCAAATGGTACTGACAAAATAGATTAATAGAAATTACCTAACCTGAAAAGCAGAGAGGAAAAAGATTAAAAACAAGGAATACAGGTACCTGTGGGAAATAAGAGAAGCGATGAACTGGGGCATAAAAATTATTTGAAGAAATAATGGCTGAAAATGTCTCAAATTTTTGTTGTTGTTGTTAGGTGCTTTGAATCGGTTCTGACTCATAGCGACCCTATGTACAACAGAACGTAACACTGCCTAGTCCCGTACCATCCTCACAATCGTTGTTATGTTTGAGTCCATTGTTGCAGCCACTGTGTCAATTCATCTCATCAAGCGTTTTCCTCTTTTTTGCTGGCTCTGTACTTTACCCTGCATGATGTCCTTCTCCAGGGACAGATCCCTCCTGATAACAAGTCCAAAGTACCTGAGATGAAGTCTTTCCATCCTCACTTCCAAGGAGTACTCTGGCTGTATTTCTTCCAAGACAGACTTGTTCGCTTTTCTGGCAATCTGTGGTATTTTCAATATTCTTGGCCAACGCCATAATTCAAAGGCATCAATTCTTCTTCAGTCTTCCTTATTCATTGTACAGCTTTCACATGCATATGAAGCGACTGAAAACAGCACGGCTTGGGTCAGGTGCACCTCAGTCTTTGTCTTAGGCTGGGTTCTCTAGAGAAGTAAAACCAGTAACGCATATAAATATATATAGAGAGATTTATATCAAGGAAACAGCTCACACAATTGTAGAGGCTAGAATGTCCCAGGTCCGTGGATCAGGGTAGAGGCCTCTCCCAAGTCGTAGCCGCAGAGGCTGGCGAGCCCAAGATCGGCAGGTCAGAGAGTAGGGCTCCTGCTCACAGGCTGTGAAGGTTGACAAATTCCAAGATCAGCAGGCAAGACCACAAGGTTTCTCTTGATTCACGTAGCTGCAGGGGCTGGCGAACCCAAGATCAGCAGGTCAGAGAGTAGGGTGCCACTCACAGGCTGTGAAGATCGACGAATCCCAAGTTCGGCAGATAAGCTGACAGCTCAAGTTCCGGGAATCAGAGATGAGATGACAGGAAGCAGCTACAGAGGATCCAGAGAGAGCAAAAAGCCAGAACGTCTGCTTATATTCAGACGTGGGCCACACCCCCAAGGAGACTCTGTTTCATCTGATTGGCTACTCACAGTATATTCAATCATGGGAGTGATCACGTTAAAACACTGAGAATCATGGCCCAGCCAAGCTGACACACAATCTTAACCATCACAGTCCATCCCTTGTCAACTTGGCACATGTACACATCTCCTTAGACCATACATAATCTCTGAATAAAGACAATTAAAAAGTCATACTTGGCGCCTAACATGATACAACACGCGTACAATCGAAAACGCGCTAGCCCTGTTTACAGCTTATATTTTATAAGTGAAGGAAACAAAAATATTTGATGCACCCATACAAAGCAGAAATACAACAATTACAGTCCCCATTTCTGCAACTGGTCACGTGGTCGTAACTGGTATTTAGAACTACCCTCTTCCACCACCCATTCTGTATTCCCTTTGCCCTCAGCAAGCATCTCGGCTGGTCGTGGTTCTTTGCCTGGTGGGATGACCCAAACCTTCATTCCTGAAGGGTCTGGGTCATTAGTAGTCAGTCGGAATTAGGTTGCTGTAGTTTTCCATTGACTTCAATCACAGGGCATGGTAGTACTGTATTTTTTACAGTAATCAAAAAAGGTATGAAATCTATAGGAAAGATTGTAGGCTTTCCAGGCGTTTCTTTAGAAAAGAGCTGCACAATTGAGAAGGGATTTGCTGATGCTAAAGCTCTTGCTGAAAGATTGAGAAATTCAACAAAGGAGGAGAATCTGTTGCTACCAAAACTACAGCTCTCACCAAGTGAGTAGAAGTGATGAAGCAGTTGTTGTTGTTGTTAGGTGCCGTTTAGTCAGTTCTGGCCCTCATAGTGACTGACCCTTTGTACAACAGAGAGAAACACTGCCCGGGCTTGTGCCGTCTTCACGATCCTTGTGAAATCTCTCCATCCTCGCTTCTAAGGAGCATTCTGGCTGTACTTCTGGAAGTCCATGGTATATTCACTATTCTTCACCAACACCGTAATTCAAAGGCATCAATTCTTCTTCAGTCTTCCTTATTCATTGTCCAGCTTTCACAAACATATGAGGCGACTGAAAATAAACCATGGCTTGCGTCAGGCGCACCTTAGTCTTTAAAGTGACATCTTTGCTTTTTAACCATTTAAAAAGGTCTTTTGCAGCAGATTTGCCCAATGCAATACGTCAGTATTGCACTTCGAGGCTTGAATTTTTTCTTCAGTTCTTTCAGCTTGAGAAACGCCGAGCATGTTCTTCCTTTTGGTTTTGCAATTCCAGGTCTTTGCACATTTCATTATAATACTTTACTTTGTCTTCTCGAGCCACTCTTCAGTTCTTTTACTTCATCATTTCTTCCATTCGATTTAGCCACTCAACGTTCAAGAGCAAGTTTCAGAGTCTCTTCTGACATCCATTTTGGTCTCTTCTTTCTTTCCTGTCTCTTTAATGACCTCTTGCTTTCTTCACGTATGATGTCCTTGATGTCCTCCCATAACTTTTCTGGTCTTCAGTCATTAGTGCTCAGTGTGTCAAATCTATTCTTGAGATGGTCTCTAAATTCAAGTGGGATATACTCAAGGTCATATTTTGGCTCTCGTGGACTTGCTCTAATTTTCTTCAGCTTCAACTTGAACTTGCACATGAGCAATTGATGGTCTATTCCGTAGTCGGACACTGGCCTTGTTCTGACTGATGATACTGAGCTTCTCCATAGTCTCTTTCCACAGATGTAGTCAATTTGATTCCTGTGTATTCCATGTGGAGAGGTCCATGTGTATAGGCACTGTTTATGTTGTTGAAAAAAGGTATTTGCAATGAATAAGTTGTTAGTCTTGCAAAATTCTATCATGCAATCTCTGGCCAACTACCGATCCCTCTTCTTTGTTTCCAACTTTCACATTCCAATCTCCAGTAATTATCAATGCATCTTGATTGCATGTTTCAATTTCAGACTGCAGAAGTGGTAAAAATCTTCAATTTCTTCATCTTTGTCATTAGTGGTTGGTGTGTAAATTTAAATAACAGTCATATTAACTGGTCTTCCTTGTAGGCATAGGGGTATTGTCTTAGTCATCTAGTGCTGCTATAACAGAAATACCACAAAGAGGCCAATGCGGGCATGAGGCCCGAGGGCCGAGAGGCGAAGGAAGCTGAAGAAACATGGGGACCTTATACTATCAAGAAAGCAGCGCCGGGAGCAGAGCACATCCTTTGGACCTGAGGTTCCTGCACTGAGATGCTCCCAGACCAAGGGAAGATTGATGACAAGGACCTTCCTTCAGAACTGACAGAGAAAGCCTTCCCCTGGAGCCGCTGCCCTGAATTCGGACTTCTAGCCTACTGGACTGTGAGAGAATAAACTTCTCTTTGTTAAAGCCATCCACTTGTGCTATTTCTGTTATAGCGGCACTCGATAACTAAGACAGGTATTATCCCATCACTGACAGCATTGTACTTCAGGATAGATCTTGAATTGTTCTTTTTGACAATGAATGCGACACTATTCTTCTTCAATTTGTCATTCCTGGCATAGCAGACAATAGCATTGTCTGATTCAAAATGGCCAATACCAATCCATTTCAGCTCACTAATGCCTGGGGTTTCATTCACCATGCGTTTCATTTTTGACGACTTCCAATTTTCCAAGGTTCACACTTTGTACATTCCATGTTCCGATTATTAATGGATGTTTGTAGCTGTTTCTTGTCATTCTGAGTTGTCACCTCAGCAAATGAAGGTCCTAAAAGCTTGACTCCATCCAAGTCATTAAGGTCGACTCTACTTTGAGGAGGCAGCTCTTCCTCAGCTGTATTTTGAGTGCCTTCCAACCTGAGGGGATCATCTTCCGGCACTATACCAGACAATGTTCTGCTGCTATTCATTAGGTTTTCACTGGCCAGTTTTTTCAGAAGTAGACTACCAGGTCGTTCTTCCTAGTCTGTCTTAGTCTGGAAGCTCCACTGAAACCTGTCCACCATGGGTGACCCTGATGGTATTTGAAATACTGGTGGTATAGCTTCCAGCATCACAGCAACACGAAAGCCAACACAGTACAGTACAACAAACTGCAGTAATCTTTAGATTACTTATAATACCTAATACTATGTAAATAGCTATTTCATCACAATTGAAGACTTGCTCTGGAAGGTAGCCTTTCTATTGTATGAGTTTCTTGAGCTCTTCTGGGAATGCTGATGCTACCTGAGCACCAATGGATGCAGATTCTCCCGTGATCTTGAAGTTTTTGAGGCTGCATCGCTTTAAATAGCTAGTCAGCCATTCCTAACTAGCCTGAAACTCCTTCCTCTTGCTCTCCTCAGTCCCCTCACACTTAGCCTTTGAGGACTTGCTTTGACCACTTAATTGCTTTTTAGGAGCCATTTTTTTTCACAGAAACAAAGGGTGCACACAACACAAGTAGGGAATGAATGAGACGTGATGTGAACCATGCTCAAAGGAGTGCTGGAGGGAGATTGAGGATCTGTGAAATGGCAGGAGGGACATCAGGGTATGCCTACACATCATTTCATTTTCATGGATTCAGTGTAATGCTCAGCGTGTGGCAAATTCAAATTTTGCTTTTGGAACTCTCCCCCCACCACCCCCACCTTGAATATTTCCAATCCAAGAATACGGAAGGCCGATTGTATACAGTGGTAAACATATATTTAACAATGACTGTCCAAAAGGAGGAAACCCTGGTGGTGTAGTGGTAAGTATTACAGCTGCTAACCAAAAGGTCAGCAGTTTGAATCCAGAGGCGCTGCTTGGAAACTATAGGGCAGTTCTACTCTGTCCTATAGGGTCCCTATGAGTTGGAATCAACTCGACAGCAATGGGTTTTGTTTTTTGGTTGGTCCAAAAGGAAAAGGAAAAAAAAAGCCAGCTTTGTACCATTTGCCAATTTCTGTGGTGTAAATATTCCCACCATGGACAATTTCAAGCTACTAACAGTTTAGCAACCAGATTTGAAAATTTAACAATTGGCTTTCATGAGCCAGTACAAACCAACTCCAGCACACCACTGATTCATATCCATCATCTGTACACCTCACCTCCACCACTACTCCCTGGTCCCAGCCACCATCATCTCTTCCTGGATCACTGCTACCCTCTAACTGGCTTCCCTGTTTCAGTCTTTCTTCCTGAAGAAGCCAGAATGATTTTTAGGGAACCTAAATCAGATTGTAAGATTTCACTGCTTCTTCTCCAACATATCTGCCTGACTCACTCCCTCCCTTCTTTCAAGTTTCTGCTTAAACGTCACTTTGTATGGTCATTTAAAGGCACCTTCTGTACATCACGCTATACAAAATATCAATTCTCTCTCTCACCTGGAATTTCAATTCCTCTTAACCTGATTAATTAATTGTCATAGCACTATTACCATCTGGCACACTAAATATGAACAGTCTTCACGTTGCATGGTAGGTGTGGGATTGTAAAAATGACCATGCAAATTGAAACCATGGAAAGTGATCTTAATAGTCAATGGGAAAAATAATGATTGCTCAATGACCTTTAAATTTTTTTGTCAAAACATTAAAAGTTTGTTACTGTCAGTTATATATGCATAGAAAACCCAAAATCAAACCCATTGCATCAAGTTGATTCTGACTCATGGTGGCCCCACGTGTTACAGAGTAGAATTGCTCCACAGGGGATCCTGGCTGTAATCTTTACAGAAGCAGTTCACCAGGCCTTTCTTCCACAGAGTCACTGGATAGGTTTGAACAGCCAACCTTTAGGTTAGTAGCCAATCACAAACAAGATAAGATATTAAAAAAATAAAAAAGACAAAAAGCAGGCGCTTCCCCTCAAAACCTCTGTGCTTCAGTATGCTCATCTGTAGATAGGGTCTAATGAAGTTTCCTACCTCACAGAGTTCTTACGAGGATTAAGTGATTTAACATATGCAAACTATACATATAAAACCCATTGCCTTCAAGTCAATTCCAACTCATAGCTACCCTATAGGGGAAAGCAGAGCTGCCCCCATAGAGTTCCCAAGGCTGTAATCTTTATGGAAGCCGACTGCCACATCTTTCTCTAGCAGAGTGGCTGGTGAGTTCAAACCTCTGACTTTCGGTTAGTAGCCAAGTGTTTTAACCACTGTGCAACAAGGGCTCCTTAAACTATACATATAGTCTACGTATTTATCTACAATAAATGTCAGTTACTGTCATTATTTGAATTCAGACAAAATTATTTTAGTTTCCAGTATTTATAGCTGTGCGAACTTATCTTACCACCACCCATCTGTCAGTTTGTCATACTGTAGTGGCTTGTATGTTACTATAATGCTAGAAGCTATGCCACTGGTATTTCAAATACTATCAAGGTTATCCATAGTGGACAGGTTTCAGTGGAGCTTCCAGACTAAGACAGACTAAGAAGAAAGCCCTGGCGATCTACTTAAGAGTATCAGCCAGTGAAAGCCTTATATCAGCACAACATTGTTCAGTCCAACGATCGTGAAGATAGTGCAGGACTAGGCAACGCTTCATTCTATTGTGCACACGATCACTAGGAGTCAGAGCTAACTTGACAGCAACTAACAACAATAAATTTAGGCAACTGAGTCAATTATTGTCTTAAAGGCTCAGTTTGCTCATCAATAAAATGGTGTTAATAATACCAACCTCCTAAAATTGTAGCAAAGGTTAAGTTAAATGACCACCAAGCTCTTGAGGGCATGGAGCTGATCATTTTCAGCAGGGCCAGATTAAGGCACATGAGGGCCCTAAACACTAATCATCTGTAGTGTCCCTTCCTCTGCTTACTCATGCATTTGAATGCGATATGTGAGTTATATATACACATGTATGTGTGTGCATATGTGTGTATGTTAGCTATGATGTAACTTTTTTTAATGCAACTATAATATTACCAACTGAATGCAAAAGTGGCAAAAACCATTTTAACAGAATGAGATGAACTGGATTATAGGCATACCTTGTTTTATTGTGATTCACTTTATTGTGCTTCACAGACATTACACTTCTCACAAATTAAAGGCTTGTGGCAACCCTGCATTGAACAAATCTATTGGAGCCGTTTTTCCAACAGCATGTGCCACTTCGTGTCTGTGTCACATTCTGGTAATTCTCACAGTATTTCAAACTATTTCATTATTATTGTATCTGTTATGGTGATCTGTGATCTTTGATGTTACTACTGAAACTGTCTTGGGGCACTAGGAACTGCGCCCATATAAGACAGCCATTCCCGTCTCTCTCCTCCTCAGGCCTCCCTATTCCCTGAGATACAGCAATATTGAAATTAGACCAATTAATAACCCTACAATGGCCTCTAAGTATTCATGTGAAAGGAAGAGTTGCACATCTCTCACTTTAAATCAAAAGCTAGAAATGATTAAGCTTAGTGAGGAAGGCATGTCAACAGCTGATATAGGCTGACACCTAGGCCTCTTGCACCAGTTAGCCAAGTTGTGAATGCAAAGGAAAAGTTCTTGAAGGAAATTAAAAGTGCTACTCCAGTGAACATAGGAATAAGAAAGTGAAACAGACTTGTTGCTGATATGGAGAAAGTTTTAGCGGTCTGGATAGAAGATCAAACCAGCCACAACATTCCCTTAAGCCAAAGCCTAATCCAGAGCAAGACCCTAACTCTCTTCAATTCTATGAAGGCTGAGATAGGTGAGGAAGCCGCAGAAGAAAAGTTTGAAGCTAGCAGAGGTGGTTCGTGAGGTTTAAGGAAAGAAGCTGTCTCCATAACATAAAAGTGCAAGGTGAAGCAGCAAGTGATGATGTAGAAGCTGCAGCAAATTATCCAGAAGCTCTAGCTAAGGTAGTTGAAGGTAGTTACACGAAACAGATTTTCCATGTAGACGAACAAAAAAAAAACCCGTTGCTGTCATGTCAATTCAAACTCATTGCAAGCCTATAGGACAGAGAAGAACTGCCCCTTAGGGTTTCCAAGGAACAGCTGGTGGATGCGAACTGCTGACCTTTTGGTTAGCAGCCAAGCTCTTTAACCACTGCACCACCAGGGCTCCTCAGTGTAGACAAAACAGCCTTATACTGAAAGAAGATGCTATCCAGGACTTCATAGCTAGAGAGAAGTCAATGTCTGGCTTCAAAGGACAGGCTGACTCTCTTGCTAGGGGCTAAAGCAGCTGGTGACTTTAAGTTGAAGCCAATACTCATTACCATTATGAAAATCCTAGGGCCCTTAAGAATTATGCTAAATCTACTCTGCCTGTGCTCTATAAGTGGAAAAACGAAGCCTGGATGACAGCACATCTGTTTACAATATGGTTTACTGAACATTTTTTTTTTTAAATATTTTATTGTACTTCAGGTGAAGGCTTACCGAACAAATAGTTTCTCATGAAACAGTAGTACACATGTTGTTTTATGACATTGGTTAACAACCCCACAACATATTAACCCTCTAACTTCTCAAC
>NW_004444040.1:1019716-1023622 GCF_000243295.1 Trichechus manatus latirostris
CTGAGTTCTTTATCTCTTCATTTGATGTTTTAGGGTTTCAGAATTGTTGTATTCTCTGTTCGGCTTAGTTTTTTGGATCTTTGCTGTGGAGGGTTGGCATGGTGCTTCTGCCTAAAGCGCCATTTTGCCGGAACCGGTTTACTGAACATTTTAAGACCATTGTTGAGATCTACTGCACAGAAAAAAAGATTCCTTTCAAAATATTACTGCTCATTGACAACGCACCTGGCCCACCTAAGAGCTATGATGGAGATGTACAAGATTAATGTTGTTTTCATGCCTGCCAACACAACATCCATTCTGCAGCCCATGGCTCAAGGAGTAATTTTGACTTTTAAGTCTTATTATTTAAGAAATACATTTCATAAAGCTATAGCTGCCATAGATAATGATTCCTCTGATGGATCTGGACAAAAGCTAATCGAAAAGCGTCTAAAAGGATTTACCATTCTCGAACATTTGTGATTCATGGGAGGAGGTCAAAATATCAACATTAACAGGAGTTTGGAAGAAGTTGATTCCAACCTTCATGGATGACTTTGAGGGGTTAAAGACTTCAGCAGAGAAAGTAACTGCAGATGTGGTAGAAACAGCAAGAGAAATAGAAGTGGAGCCTGAAGATAGGGCTGAATTGCTGCTATCTCATGATAAAACTTTAACAGACGAGGAACTGCTTCTTACGGATGAGCAAAAAAAGTTGTTTCTTGAGATGGAATCTACTCCTGGTGAAGATGCTGTGAAAATTGTTGAAACAACAAAAAAAAATCTAGAATATTACATAAACATAGTTGATAAATCAGCAGCAGGGTTTGACAGGACTGACTCCAATTTTGAAAGAAGTTCTACCGTGGGTAAAATGCTATCAAACAGCATCGCATGCTACAGAGAAATCTTTCATGAAAAGAAGCGTCAATTGATGCAGCAAACTTTACTGTTGTCTTATTTTTTAAAAAATTGCCACAGCCACTCCAACCTTCAGCCAACTACCACCCTGATCAGTCAGCAGCCATCAACACTGAGGCAAGACCCTCCACCAGCAAAAAGATTACGACTCACTGAAGGCTCAGATGATGGTTAGCATTTTTTAGCAATAAAGTATTTTTTAATTAAGGTATGTACGTTTTTTAAGACATAATGCTATTGCACACTTAACAGACTACAGTATAGTGTACACATAACTTTTATATGCACTGGGAAACCCAAAAATTCGTGTGACTTGCTTTATTGTGATATTCACTTTATTATGGTGGTCTGGAACCAAACCCGCAATATCTCCAAGGTATGCCTGTATAAAATTTTTAGTGGATGCAGGGTACTAAGATTTTTACTACACATCACATTTTCTACAAAAAGAATATTCCACATATTCTACAACAATAAAATGAGTCATTGTAAAATTTCAACAATGGACGTAAAATTCTGTTGATCTCCTGCAACAAAAAATTGATTTTCACCAATTTTGCTTTAAATGGTTCATACTTTAGTTTTGATGCTTGTTTCATAAAAATGCTACAATTATAAATGAACAAATTAAAAGATATCATAAAAGAAAATTTAATGATCAGAAAACAAACATTACAATAAATTACTATATTTGATTTTTACATAGATTTTTACGTTATAATTAAAAACATTTCTATTCTTTGCTCTTACAAATTCTTCAGTGATTTCATCACAATTAAGCTACCGAACAATATCTATTTCCATACATAATAAGGATAATGAATCAAGTCTTCCTTCAATCATTGTTACATGCTGAGGGTTTTTGAGTCTCCTCAGGGACAAAAACGAGCAGAACACTCTTGTGTAGTTTGTGATCATTAAAGTTAGGAATATGCATAAAGCAATTTCCATATTGGGAAATATGCATTGTAGTTTATCTTCTGTTATGGAATCATACAAGCCTACACGAGCAAAATTTGTCTCTCCTGAGTCTGCAAATTTAGTCCTCACGTAAGAATGAAATTGTTGCACTTCGCCATAAAGGTTTCTATTTAAGTCATCAGGATAAGCCTGCATTAATTTCTTGGATGCCTCGTGCATTCTTCATCAGGTATACCGACATTGTTTAAGAAGGAAAATCTATATGGAAAAACTTCATACACTTTCGCCCTTCTTTTCATGCAAGATTCAAGTGTGTCAATGACCGTGTAGTACGTGGTTACGAAAAATTGATCCCTGGCATTCAGTGATACTTCCGGAGCACTTCTGTCATTTACTTGTTTCTTTCTAATGCTTCTGCAATGGTGAACTGTTTGATAGAGTATTTGGCAGTATTTGTTTTGTTGTGTTTTCAAATTTTTCAAAGTCTTCTCTTAAATTATGTAAATACCCTGTTAATGACCGGTAGAGATCTGTTCATGTCTTTACATTTACTTCTGAATCTTGGAGAGCTTGATTTGTCCGATGAAAATACTGCAATATATTATTCCATACAACCAGCATAAATAGTCTAGTGTTTGCATTTTGTTGATGATGTTTTCAGCTTCTCTTTTGATATCTTCTTTTTGTGTCTGGTCTTCAATAACATTTTCTAAGGCATTTAGAATCTGAGTGTATGATTCCAGGATTGCACTCACTGCTATTGCATGCACTTCCCAACATGTATTAGGAAGACATTTTAATACTCGATCATTGCCTAAATATGTTTTAAGAACTGCCTATTGGTGAGTAGAGGCAGCGAAAAATGTGTGGAGTAAGTGAACAGTAGGAAAAAAATCAACTGCATCTGGACAACAATCTACTACACTACTACAAGTGAACGCCCAGCACATGGTTATGAAAAGGGCATATCCATTACATTCTAATATTTTCTGTTGCATGTCTTTATATCACCCTGACATGTTGGTCGCACTGTCATAGGACTGGCCTCTGCACTTAGAAAAATCTATCTTGTAAACTTTACATAAAACAGTGAAGTACTTAATTTATAATTTCTTCACCAGTATGACTTTTTAAGCTAGTAAATGTGATAAATCATTGACAGGTTTTCCATCTGCTGGAGATACGTATCTTAAAACAATACTAAGCTGATCTGCATGAGAAACATCAGGAGTGGAATCTATAGACAAACTGAAATATTGAGCTATACTTATTTCACTGAAAATAGTTGATTGAACTTTATCACTTATTTAGATTATTAATTCTTCACATGTTGTTTTAGACATATATGGTGGGTTGGCCTTTACTTTGTTATCATATTTTGATATGTGACATGCTAAAATTGGATCAAACTGAGCAACAAGTTGGAGTAAACCTAAAAAATTTCCATTTAATGGGGACCCAAATGCTTCATTTCTTCCTCGATTTAGATAGTCCACATTCAGCAATTGATATAATGACAGTAATAACGGGTTGCAAAATGGCTTTCCAATACTGACGTTCTTCATTAATTTGTGTGTCCAGTTCATGAGTTCAAAACCATATCTTCAGTTTAAATGTGACAACATACAATCTCTGTAAATTGAACTGTTTTCGTGTTTATCAACCATATTCGAGTTGAACTAATTGCTAAATCCATCTGTAGCAAATCGAGAATTAAATGATTTAGGGCTGAACAGTCTGCAAACAAAACAATATACAGAGCCAACTGACAGAGAATACAGTAGTCACTTCCCCTTACAATTTTCACCATTAGCTTTGCACCCTAGAAATATATTTCGTCTGGTTACAGAACCTTGTGTCTTTACCATCCAGAAATTTTTGACACAAATTTTCAAATGACCCACTGTGATGCTGACAATCATGTGGCCCTCTTTCAATCTGATAATCTACATCATTAGAAGAAAAATTATTCTACAAAGCAGGATCTGTATTTGTTATTTACGTGGTCTACAGATGCGACAATTTTAGATTCTAAAATAGTTTCACTTTCTACACCATTACTAATTTTTTTTTTTTTTTTTT
>NW_004444040.1:1033562-1213529 GCF_000243295.1 Trichechus manatus latirostris
CACTTTTTAAATTTGGATGTTAACACAAAAATTTATATTTGAAAATTAGTAAGTAAAAAAAAAAAAAAATTGATTTGGAACATGTAGCTTTGTTCTTCAGGTCTGAGACAGTCCAAAGAAATAGTACTTACAAAGCAGTTGGAAATAATTTTATTCATTTGTCACAGGATGTTTGTTTGCAGGTCCTTCACAGATCTTCACAAACGTTTTTTGTCTTGAAATAATACTTAAAAACTTACACACTCACCTTCTGTCATTTCATGCTGCGTCTTCACAGTTCGTTGGACTATTGCTGATATCCAACAGGAGTGAGAGCAATCACAAACAGCAGGATATAAATACAAGGGTATGCTCAATCTGAAGATGTGTTTTAGTTCTCTTTGCACAGGACGAGATACGTCACGAGTCACATGATTATAGCGTCCCTAGCATGTTCTTATTTGATCAGTGAGGGACAACTGAATGTGAGGTTATACCTTATCGGTCCGAAATGAAAAGGAAAATATAACTGTTATTGTATACAAAATCTATAAAATGGTATCAATTTCATTCAGTGCCCTGCCAGTTCCCTTCCACCACAGCGCTTGTTTTTCCTTGTGTCCTGTCTGCTTGGCCTCTATGGGTCTTTGCTTTGGACAATGGTGCCCTGTTTTGTTGATGCCCTAAGCACAAGCTTACATTGCTTATTGAGTAATCCATCCCTGTGCATGGCTCATGCCCTCACTTCCTTCAAGACTTAAGCTCAAATACCATCTCGGCAAGGACATCCTGTTAAAACTGCAAACTTCCCACCCACCCTAGCCCCTACCCCTGCTTTATTTTTCTGCTAGCATTTATTGTCATCGGAACACTACATAAGGAGCCCTGGTGGCTCCACAGGAGAAAGATGTGGCCATCTGCTTCCGTAAAGATTACAGCCTTGGAAACTACCGGGCAGTTCTACCCTGTCCTTTAGGGTCACTATGAGTCACAATTGACTCCACACAGTGGGAAACACTACATATTTTTGTTATTTTATTACTCTCCTCCCCCACTAGACTGTAAACTCCATGAGGGTAAGGATTTTGTGTATTGCACATAGCTGCAGTGCCTAGAACAATACTTAGCACAAAATAAGAACTCAGTAAATATTTGTTGAATGAATAAATTAATCTTATCCAGTTTCATGACTTTAAAATACTACCTACATGCTGAGAACTTCCAAATTTATTTCTCTAATCCTGGTTTCTCTATTTAACTTTTAATCTTTTATATCCAGCAGCCTATTCGACATGGATGTCCAATGTTGTTGTGTCACTGAGTCGATTTCAACTCATGGCGACCCCGTGTGACAGAGTAGAACTACCCCATAAGGTTTTCTAGGCTGTAATCTTTACAATAGCACACTGCCAGCTCTTTCTTCCATGGTGCCACTGGATGGCTTTAAACTGCCAACCTGTTGGTTAGCGGCTGAACTCTTAACCACTGCGCCACTAGGGCTCCATGGATGTCTAATAAACCAACCAAACCAAAACCGTTGCCGTTGAGTCGATTCCAACTCATAGCGACTCTACAGGACAGAGCAGAACGTTCCCATAGGGTTTCCAAGGAGCAGCTGGTGGATCCGAACTGCCAACCTTTTGGTTAGTGGCTGAACCCTTAACAACTGCACCACCAGGGCTCCATGGATGTCTAATAGTTATATTAAACTTAACGTGTTGAAAACAGAATTCTTGATTCTATTCACTCTTCTGCCCCCAACAACTTCTCTGCCAGTGTTCCCAATCTTGGAGGAGGTCAACACCAGCACTCAGCAGTTACTCAGGGTAAAAAACAAAATGCCAAATTGGCAGCTTTCTTGATTCCTGTTTCTTTCCCATCTCACAATCAATCCGTCAGCAATTCCTCTGGACCCTACTTTCTAAAGGTCTGGAAACTGACTGTTCTAACCTGTTCCACTGCTACCACCCTGGTCCTAGCCACCACTATCTTGCTCTTGGATCACTGAACAAGCCCCCAGCTGGTCTCTGCTTCCACTTTTGCTCTCATAGTAGCCAGAGGGAACCTTTTATAATGTTCTGGGATTATGTCAGCTGTTGTCACTGCCCTGCTCCCCACCTCACAATGACTTCCCAGCACACATGGATAAAATCCAGCCCTGCATGGTCAGGCTGCTCCCTCCTTCTGCAACTTCGTCTCTTTCAACTTTTCCCCGCATTCATCATGCTCCAGCTATGTTTGTCTCCTTGCTGTTCCTCAAACCCAGCAAGGGCAGCTCCCACCCCAGGGCTTTATCCCCACCTCTACCCACCCCCCACCAGATAGTCATATGGAGAAGCCTTTACTACCCTCAGGTCTCTGCTCACATATAATTCCTCAGAAGATTCCAAGATTGGAATCAGTGTTCCAAGATTGGGAACACTGGCAGAGAAGTTGTTGGGGGCAGAAGAGTGAATAGAATCAAGAATTCTGTTTTCAACACGTTAAGTTTAATATAACTATTAGACATCCATGGAGCCCTGGTGGTGCAGTTGTTAAGGGTTCAGCCACTAACCAAAAGGTTGGCAGTTCGGATCCACCAGCTGCTCCTTGGAAACCCTATGGGAACGTTCTGCTCTGTCCTGTAGAGTCGCTATGAGTTGGAATCGACTCAACAGCAACGGTTTTGGTTTGGTTGGTTTATTAGCCTTCCCTGTCCATCTAGCTAAAAGCGTACCCATCATTCTCAGTCCCCCTACCCTGCTTTACTTTTTTTTTCCATTATCACTTATCTCTCTAATGTTACATTGCTTATTTATTCATTTGGTTTCTCGTCTGTCTTTCTCATTAGAACATAAGTTCCAGGAGGAAATGATGAGCCCTGGTGACACAATGGTTAAGTGCTCGGCTGCTAACCAAAAGGTCAACAGTTCGAGCCCACCAGCCTTTCGTGGGAGAAAGATGTGGCAGTCTGCTTCCGTAAAGATCACAGCCTTAGAAACCCCATGGGGCAGTTCTACTCTGTCCTATAGGGTCACTATGAGTCGGAGTCAACTGGACAGCAATGGGTTTCCAGAAGGGAACAGTGTCTGGCCTTAACAGGTCCTAAATAAATGTTTTCGAATGCTTGCATGAATGATGTTATTAGGAGGCAGGACAACTTGGTGGCAGAACAGCTGAGGAGCCAATGTTGGCTCTGCCACTTATTGGCTGTGTAACCTTGGCCAAGATTATTCATCTCTCTGAGCCTCAGTCTCTTCCTCTACAGGCTGACAGAAACAGGACAACAGTACATGCCTGTTTGACGTGGTGTGAGGATATGAGAATGGATGCTAAGTGTTTAGAATACTGCCTGACAGCAGTAAGTATTCAGTAAAACAGCTGTTGATAATAACAAAAACTCAGAGATCCCTATCTTAGCATGGAATGCTTTTGACGTTTTTTCTGGTGGTGTGCGTGTGGGGGGTGTGTGTGTGTGTGTGTGTGTGTGTGTGTGTGTGTGTGTGTGTGTGTGTGTGTGTATGTGTGTGTGTGGCTTAACTTGCAGGTAAGAGGATTCCACTGTGATTCACTTTTACACCCCCAGTCCCTAGTATAGTTTCCGGCCCATAGCAGGCAGCAGCAAATCCTAATGAATGAATGAGAATTGGTCAAATGGTGGCTATTTAGGAGGTAGAAAGTTAAAATGATGGACTGCATTATAGTCTGGGACAAAGGAATGAGGTTTATAGAAAAAAACAGTAGCACAGTGGTTAAAGCATGGGCTTTGGTACTGGCTCCTCTCCTTACTCACTGGGTAACCTTAGGTATTATTAGTTAACATGTCTGTACCTCAGATTCCTCATCTGTAAAGTAACAGTACAAACTTGAAAGGGTTATTGAGAGGATGAGGTGAGAGAATGCAATTAAGAAACCAAGTGCTAGGACTGGCATGGGTAAGCAATCAACAAACATTAACCACTACTACAAAACTGTCTCAGGTATCTTTTGCTGAGTCGCAACCCATCCCAACCCCTAAATTTATTGGCTTAAAACACAACAATGTATTGTTTTGTGGGTTGACTGGGGGAGTCTTCTGTTGTTCTCACCTGGGATCCTTCTTGTGCTTATTTGACAGAGAGGTTAGCACTGCATAATCCATATGGCCTCATTCATGTGTCTGGAGGTTCTGGCCATCAGCTGAAACTACCTCTCCAGGTGGCCAGCCCAGGCTTCTTCACACTATGGTCTCAGGCCAGCAAGAACAGAAGCTGCAGGGTCTCATGACGCTTAGGTTCAGAAGTGATGCAGCATTGTTTCTGCCACATTCTACTGTTGGAGACCTGTGTTTGTGGGAGTCCTCTTAAATTCTCCCCCTATTTTCTACATCCAGTCAATCACCAACTGCTTTTAAGACAAACCCTACAAACTTTTCTCTTTCAGTCCACACTGCTATTACTAGAGTTCAGGTACAAATTTTGCCTGGACAATTCCAACACTTCCGATTTCCCAAATTTATCCTAGTCTCTCCATGTTGTTCAAGCCTCACCTTTCATTCTCCTAAGTCTCCTCTCATATTCCCCAAGGCATGTCTTCAATCCCCATATAATTCCTGTACCAATATATTCAGCAGAAAATCTCATGTTTCAAAGTTCAGGCAGACAAAGCTCTAATCTCTCAACATTAATTTACTCTCTAAGATTGTTACAGGCTGGGCTCCTCTCTCAAGAGACAAGTAAGCCTCTTTTAGTAGCACTGTTCACTAGAGTTAGAAGGTGTGGGCCCTGCTACTTTTATCCTAGGTTATTAGAACAGACACAAAAGAGAGGCAGCTAAGGCAAAAACTCTTCTAAGTAGCGTTAAAATTCATAAAGGTTCTCTTTCTCCCAGTCAAAAAATAGCCTTCTAGTTCCTGAAGGAAGTGGAGAGTAGGGAAAAGGTGGAAGCTGATGACCAGCTGGTTTCCATACTATCACAATTACTCGGTCAAAGATTTCCATACTAAAATTGACATTCGTTTTTCATAATCTACTACCACCTTTCAGAAAACGCAGCAAAAATCAACACGAAAAAGATAATTCTGAAACAGAAGGTGAGGAACAATGGAGGGTTCTGAAGCTCAAAGAAAAGGCCAAGCTTTTGGACAATTAAATGAAAATGCCCAAAAGGGGTGGGGCTCAGACTTTTTGGAGTGGGGTCAAATGGTGAGGCCAGCAAGGATGTCATGAAGTGACTTGCGTATGAGCTCCACAGTACCCCCCACCCCCAGTCTGGGTTTGGTCCCCTCATTAACAGGACTTGTCTGGACTCTGCAGGCATTTGAGTTTGAGACCACTGACCTAATGTCAGAAATAAGCCATCGGCTCCAAACACAAAATCTAAGCTCATCCTCCCTGGGCACGAAAGCCAAAGTCTTGGGGAGCAGGGCATTTTGTACCTCTCTTTCTACAACCCTCCTGATCCCTCCTTCTTTCCTCTATGGGAGACCTCAGCACACCTCAGTTCTGCTTCCCTCTGGGATGGAGCAGTGGGGATTTGATTCCAACAGACCTTCTGAGAGACAAAGAAGTAATCCAGCGGTAATCTAGGGAAGCCCCTTGCCAGGTCTGGAAAGATAACCCCTTTGCCCCTTCCCTCTGCTAGGCTAGAACTGACAGTCCATTCCATGGGCATGGCTGAGTTTGCTACAGGTTATGGGGGATTTCAGTAAGGAAAGTCTGCACCATTTTCTCTTCATTTCCATCCTGTTTTCCCAAGGAAGGTGCTGGTTTTCTTGACTGCGTTTCTTTCTGAAACGGCAGGGAAGGGGCCTTGGGTTATCTGGAATCCTCCCTCCTGAACCCCCTAGAGATTACATATTCACACACACTTTTCCTGTGGCTTCCAGTTCTGACTGGAAACAGAGTGTTGGTGTTATGGGGGGAGTTCTGACAAAGGGACTTTAGGGAAAATGTGGCAAAGGAAGGGGGCCCACATTCCCAGGCATTCTCACTCTTTTCCCCCACCTAAGCAGACTTAGGATTCTCTAGAAAGCTGACTTCAAGGTGAGGGAAAGTGGTACAGGCTATGGGGCCTGTGATTCCTCTGACCTTTTTCCATTCCCTGCTTTGATGGCATGGAAAAGAACACTCCATGCTTTTTATGATTCTCAAAGTCTGAGATTCATTCTGCAGACCTGGCAAACTCCAACTGGGCAAACAAATTTGCTGGAGCCTAGACAAACCCTTTCTAGTGAGTAGCTACTGCCCCAGGACACAGGGCAAGAGCCAGGACATGCAGAGTTGTCAAAAACTGGGCTATCTGGGCTCCAAAGGAGGAGCAACAGAAAGGGGTGTGGCTAAAGGATCAGGTCCTCGAAGTGAAAACCAGTGGAGGTGGTATGGCTAGGTTGTCTCAGAGCAGTTATTAGAATGATGTAGGAGTATCACTACTAGGACTGGGACCTAGGATCAGAGGGCTGAGGGGATATGGCTAAAGAAACTTACACCTGGTATTAGAAATGTGTTTAGGGGCCTTTAGACCTATTGTTGTTGATGTAACATAGGCAGTAGTCAAGAGGCCCAAAGCAACAAGACTGGGGAAGTTTGGGCATGATTAAAGGATTTGACCCTGGAATCTGGAAGGCCCTAGAAAGCCAATTTCAAGGCAAGAGAGAGTGGGTAGTTAAAAGGACCGTGGAGCTAAGACTGGGAACTGAGCATTAAAGAACAGCAATACGTCGATGGGTGGAGAAAGTTTCAGCAGACCTGAATAGAGACTAGAAAGTACAAATGAAAATCAGGGAAGGGGGCTTTCACAGAAGCCAACAGAAGAAAAGTAGTTACAGAGAAAAGTGATGAGCTAGGAGAAGCAGTAATCCAGTCCCTGGAGATGGGAGACCTTCCCTCCCATCACCTGGCATCTGTCTCCAAAACCTAGATCACTCCTCTCCACATGCAAAGGATCAGATTCTCTGATAAATTTATCTAGCACTTACTTTTTCTTAAGGGTTGAATTCATTCGAGAAACTTGGATTGTGATTTGAATTCCATGTACCTTTCAGGACAGATGAGTAACACAGTCTGAATTATGGTTTATTAAAGAAAAATTTTACCACAATGGAAGAACAAAGAAGCCTGGGAAAGAACTGGTGTGTGAAAAGAAAATAAGTCAACCATTCTTACATGACCTAAGTAAAGCCTTCTAATTTTCTATTCTATTTGGTTACAGAATGTGGAGACATTTGTCTAGTTCGTTACTACTGACACTTTCACCCTCAGAGAATAGGTGGTCAGGAGACTTCTGAAACCCCCTCAGAGTTGGATGAAGCAGTCATTTGTAGGCAAAATTCTGTCCTCTTAAGTCAGTTGAGGAGGGACACTGGAATACAGTTCCGCCCACAGACCCTGCCCACAAAGCTCTTCTCCCTGAGTGTGTCTTCTGGAGCAAGAAGTAGTATAACCTATCACTAAAGCACCTTAATTCTCCCTGCCACATAATGCTTCTACCACCACCCCCCACCAAAAAAAAGCTGTTCTCTGATGTATAATGAAGTGCATCTTTTGCCCAAATTCTTCCCCATTCTCCCTGCACACGTAGAGCTTCTATTCTGTGTCCTCTGGTGTGTGAGGAGGAGTGATTTAAAGTTAAGCATTGACCACACTAAATGCAAACATAAGACTTCTCATCTATGGGTGTCTTCGGATGTCTGACTTCTGGCTAAAGCCTCAGCCACACTCACTGCAAACACAGGGCTTCTCCTGCGTGAGCCCACTGACGTCTAATGAGGCTTTGCTTATAGCTAAAACCTCGCTCACACTTCTTGCACACGTGGCTTCTCCTGAGTGTGTCCCCTGGTGGAGGGGGCCTGGCGTCTGGCTAACATCCTGCCCACACCCAGACACAAGTAAGGTTTCTCACCTGAGTGTGTCCTCTGATGTCTGATGAGATTTGATACGCGGTTAAAGCCTCGGCCACATTCCTTGCACACATATGGCTTCTCCCCTGAGTGTGTCCTCTGGTGTATAAGGAGGTGTGATTTCTGGTTAAAGCCTCGCCCACACTCCTTGCACACATACGGCTTCTCCCCTGAGTGTGTCCTCTGGTGTATATGAAGGTGTGGTTTCTGGTAAAAGCCTCGTCCACACTCATTGCACACATATGGCTTCTCCCCTGAGTGTGTCCTTTGGTGTATAAGGAGATATGATTTCTGGCTAAAGCCTCGGCCACACTCCTTGCACACATGGGGCTTCTCCCCTGAGTGTGTCCTCTGGTGTATAAGGAGGTGTGATTTCTGGTTGAAGCCTCGGCCACACTCACTGCAAACATATGGCTTCTCCCCTGAGTGTGTCCTCTGGTGTATAAGAAGGTATGATTTCTGAGTAAAGCCTCGGCCACACTCACTGCAAATATAAGGCTTCTCCCCTGAGTGTGTCCTTTGATGTCTGATGAGGTCTGACCTCTGGCTAAAGCCTCGCCCACACTCATTGCACATATATGGCTTCTCCCCTGAGTGTGTCCTCTGGTGCATAAGGAGGACTGATTTCTGGGTAAAGCCTCGGCCACACTCACCACAAACATAAGGCTTCTCCCCTGAGTGTGTTCTCTGGTGTGTGATGAGATTTGACTTGTGGCTAAAGCCTCGCCCACACTCACTGCACACATACGGCTTCTCCCCGGAGTGTGTCCTCTGGTGCATAAGGAGGACTGATTTCTGAGTAAAGCCCCGGCCACATTCACTGCAAACATAAGGCTTCTCACCTGAGTGTGTCCTCTGGTGTGTGACAAGATTTGACTTGTGGCTGAAGTCTCGGCCACACTCACTACAAACATAGGGCTTCTCCCGTAAGAGGGCCCTCTGGTTGGTGATGAACTTTGATTTCAGGCCACAGTCTGGTTGATCCTCTCTATACCTGACTGCTCCAAATCTTGAGGTTTCTAACTCCTTCAACCCTTCATCTGTTTCCACAGAGTTTACCCTTTGGGCTGAGTTGGGCCCTGTTCCTACCACTGTGTTGCCTTCTCTGGGGCTTGCTGCCCGTCCTTGGGCTGGGCTGGAGAATGCCCTTGAAGTCTCTCTCTCCCATATCCTCCCACACAAGGGTTTGGAGACTTCTCTCTCCTGACCTTCTGTGTTTTCACTCCAGCATCTTTGATCACAATCCTGCTGCTCTGGCTGCTTCTGATGCTCTAGGCTAGAATCCTCTGGATGGAAGTGATTTTCTGTACATAAGCCTGGGAGGAACTGCTGACAGGAGACAGCCAGAAGGCAGGAGGAGCAGGGGTAGAGTTCTGGCTTCGGTTCTGCTGAAGAGAGAAAGGTGTCCCCGTTAGAGTAGCCACAAGTGGGCTGTTCAGCCTTTTTTTACGACAGTCTCTCATTGCTGGTGTCCCTGGGTGGAACAAACATTAAGCACTCGACTATGAGCTGAAAGGGTGGCACGTAGGAAAACAGGCCTGGCTATTAGCTTCTGAAAGGTCACAGGCTTGAAAAGCCTATGGAGCAGTTCTACTCTGCACACATGGGGTCACACCATGAGTCGGCATCTACTCGACAACAATAGCAATCTTATTGCCACACTTGTAACTGACAATTTATACAACACAATTTGTTTCCCACCAATAATTCATTTATATTCCATTTTTACAAACTGTACTTTCTATTGCAATCCAGAAGGGACCCTACTGGTGCAGTGTTTAAAGCGCTCAGCTGCCAACCGCGGTTTGAATCCACCTGCCCCTCCACAAGGGAGAAGATGTGGCAGTCTGCTTCCACAAAGATTTACAACCCTGAAAACCCTACTGGGCAGGCAGTTCCACCCTGTCCTATAGGGTTGCTATGAGTTGGAACAGACTTGTCGGCAGTGGATTTAGCTATTGCAGTCCACTTAATGCACACCAAAAACCTCTTCAACACGTCAGCCAGACTACGAGCTTCTCAGGTAAGCATCAGACAGTATTCTGCCTTGTAAACAGCTTCTATTATAGTTAGCCTTTTTCTTCTACTAAAACCCTCTACGCCAAAGACACACAGATATACACTGCCTGTAACACTTTGCTATTACTTGGTGTGATCGTTAAGGTTGTGTGTCAGCTTGGCTGGGCCACGATCCTCAGTGGTTTGGCAGTTATAATGTTTGGCAGTTGTATAATGATGTAGTCACCTCCATGAAGAGATCTGATATAATGTGATCACTTCCATGAAAGGATCTGCTGTGAGCAGCCAATCAGTTGAAGGGGAGTTTCCACAGGGGTATGGCCTACATCCAACACATGTCAACTTTCTGCCAAGGCTCGCTGGCTTTTTCCTCTGCTCTGGATCCTGCATTCTGCTAGTCAGCATCTGACCTCAAGATCTTGAGACTTGGGCTAGCAGCCTGCTGTCTTACCTACCGATCTTGGATTCGTCAGCCTTGGCAGCCATGAGCCAGCAGCTTGCCATCTGACCTGTGGTTCTTGGGTTTGTCAGCCCCACCAGCTATGTGAGTCCGGAGAAGCCTCCAGTTGGATGCCTTACGCCTGACCCACGGACTTGGGACTTGCCAGTCTCTGCAATCATGTGAGCCATTTCCTTGAGATCAATCTCTCTCTCTCTCTCTGTGTGTGTATACATATATATATGCTTCACTGGTATTGCTACTCTAGAGAACCCAGGTGTCATGGATTGAATTGTGTCCCCCAAAAATATCTGTCAACTTAGCTGGGCCACGAGTCCCAGTATTGTGTGACTGTTCACCATTTTGTCATCTTACGTGATTTTCCTGTGTTGTAAATCCTGTCTCTGTGATGTTAATGAGATGGATTATCGGCAGTTATGTTGATGAGATCTACAAGATTAGACTGTGTCTTAAGCCAATCTCTTTTGAGATATGAGAGAGAGAAGCAAGCAGAGAGACATGGGGACCTCATACCACCAAGAAACAGAGCCGGGGAAGAGTGCATCCTTTGGACCCAGGGTCCCTGGGCTGAGAAGCTCCTCAGTCGAGGAAGACTGATGACCAGGTCTCCCAGAGCCAATAGAGAGAGAAAGCCTTCCCCTGGAGGTGGCACCCTGAATTCGGACTTCTAGCCTCCCAGACTGTGAAAGAATAAGTTTCTCTTTGTTAAAGTCATCCACTTGTGGTACTTCTGTTACAGCAGCACTAGATTCTAAGACACTTGGCAATAACAGTTTCTATGACCTATGTAAAAATATCCTTCATGACTTTTCCTATTACAAAAAGGGAGTGATAGATATAAAAAGTCACTCAGTCTGGCGGGCTTCCAAATGTAGCAGACAATATATGTGTGAAAATGGCGTAGTAGTAGTAGCGTCTGAACCTGTCCAACTTCACCGGGAATAATGATCAGGATCAGCTCAAAGCTGATTTCCATGAGGTGGAGGTCAGACATACCTCCACCCTCCAACCTGTTTACCAATTCTGACACCAGCCATCTTCCCCATGGTACTCTCTGCTTCTCTTCAGAGTTTGATCATTCTTTGCAATGGCCACACAGAACTCACAGATCATACTTACCGTTAAGTAGTTTATTAAGGAACGGGACAACTCAGGATCCGGATCAACACGCTACAACTCAAGATCAGGATCAGGAAGCATGTAGGCAAAGTCTCCCTTCTTCAGTGCAGTACAGCTCTCTCAGTTCCACTCCACCATGGAAGCCTCCTCTCAGCCTCCTGAGGACAGGCCTCCTCTAAGTCCTCTGAGGACAGGCTCCTCTCAGGCGCCTCAGGGAAGGATCCTCTTGGCTCTGCTGTCTGTCGTCACTGGCTCTGCCGCTGGGCCCCTCCTGGACTTGTCCCTGCTGGCTCTGCCACTGGGCCCCTTCGTGGAACCTTGCCGTCTTCAGTGCTATAGTCCTTGACCCGTGTTATAGCTCTTTTAGGAGGTTCCTTGCCTCCCCTCTCTCTCTCTGCTTCTTCTCTCTTCTTTATTCTTTCTGCTTCTTTCTGCTGTTTCTCTTCCACTATTTTCTGCCTGAAAAAAACCTCTGTGGGGTTGGCTGCAACTTTTTACAGGTGTACAACTTATTGACTGCAATTACAATAATCGGCTGTGCAACCCTACCCTTAATCAATGCAATTTTTCTATCACGTTAATCCCTCTTTTCCCTCTCCCTCTCACCCCTAGTAACCACTAATAAACTTTGGCCTCTATACATTTGCCTTTACTTGTTTTTTTATATAAGTGAGGTCATACAATATTTGTCTTTTTGTGATTGACGTATTTCACTCAGCATAAGCTCCACATATACTGTACCATGTATCAAGACTTCACCGCTCTTACTGGCTGAGTAGTATTCCATTTTATGTTCAATATTTCGCTTATCTATTCATCTGTTGATGGGCATTTAGGTTACTTCCAACATTTTATGTACAAATAGTGTTGCTATGAACATTGGTATACAAGTCTACGAGTCTGCTTTCAAGTCATTTGAGTATATACGTAGGAGTAAAACTGCTGGATCATATGGTAGTTATATTTTTAGTTTATTGAGGAATTGCGACACTATTTTCCATAATGGCTGTACCATTTTGCATTCCCACCAGCAATGGATAAGGGTTCCAATTTCCCCAACTCCTCACCAACTTTTTTTTAATCTTATCCAGCCCAGTGGGAGTAAAATAGTATCTCATTGTGGTTTTGATTTCCATCTCCGTGATGGCTAACGACACTGAGCATCTGTTCATGTTTGGTGGCCATCTGAATGTCCTTTTTGGCTAAATGTCTGTTCCACTGGCATAGTGTGCTTACACAAATACTTCGCAGGGGAACGGAGCAGTTGGCATAAAAATGCAGAATGTGCGCATTACTTGTGTAGAAAAAAGGTGTATTAATTAATCCATTGTTAAAAGCTAGGCATGATAGCGTTGCCCCTGCTTGTTCTTCCAAGAATTTTATGCTTTTAGTTTGCCCATTTAGATCCTTAGTCCATTTTGAATTTGTTTTTGTTTATGGTATGAGGCATGGATCCTGTTTCATCTTTCTGCGTGTGGAAATCCAATTTTCCCAACACCATTTCTTTCCCCATCGAATGGACTTTGCACCCTTGTCAAAAGTCAGCTGACCACAGATGTATGGGTTTATTTCTGGACTCTCAATTTTATTCCATTGGTCTACATGTCTATTTTTATACCAGTACTAGGCTGTTTTGATTACTGTAGCTGTATAGAACATTTTCAAATCACGAAGTGTGAGTCCTCCTACTTTGTTCTTCTCTTTCAACATTGCTTTAGCTATTTGGGGGCCTCTTCTCATTTTGTATAAAGTTGATGGTCAGTTTCTCCATCTCTGAAAGGAAGGCTGTTAGAATTCTGATCGGGATTGCATGGAATTTATAGATTGCTTTGGGTAGTACTGACATCTTAACAATATTAAGTCTTTCAATAGATGAACATGGAACATCTTTCCATTTATTTAAGTCTTCTTTAACTTCTTTCAGCACTGTTTTATAATTTTTACTGTATAAGTCCTTCACATCCCTGGTTAAATTTATTCCTAGGTATATTATTCTCTTAGATGTCATTGTCAATGGAATTGTGTCCCTAATTTCCCTTTCAGATTTCTCATTGCTGGTGTATAGAAACCCAACTGATGTTTGTTTGTTGACCTGTACCCTGCAACTCTGCTAAATTCATTAGCTCTAGAAGTTAGATGTGTAATTTTCTTATTTTTTTTTTTTTTTAAATATTCTTCGCATTTTGTTTTTTTTTTCACAATACATACTGGAATTCACGCCATATCAGTTCAGAGAGATCTTCTTTATTTTTTTGACAGCTTTGTAGAAACTCTTTGGATGTTCCATCATTTCCTCAACCAATTTACTATATATGGGCATTAGGTTACTTCCAACATTTTATGTACAAATAATGTTGCAATGAATAACGTGGTATAAATGTATTTTCATAGTGCTGAATGTGAATCTTCAGGGTAAATTTCTGTAAGTAGTAGGACCGTATATGCATATTTTGATTTGTTAGATATTGCCAAGCTTCCCTCTACAATGGTAGCACCATTTTGCATTGCCATTTGCAGTGTATAATAGTGCCTATCTCCCTCAACCTTGAGAACAGTGTTTCGTCACCTTTTGAAATACTGCCAATGTAATAGGTGAGAATGCTATGTATCTAAGGGTAATTTTAATTTGTATTTATCTCATTAGAAGTGAAGTTAAACATCTTTTCATACACTTAAGGGCCAATGTTATACCAGACTTTGTAAACTGTCCATGTATTTTGCCTATTTTTTTCTACTCAATATTTGGTTTTTATTTTTCCCTCAACTTTTAAAATTCATTCTACATTAGGGAAATAACTCTTCGTATCTGGATATAGGTGCAAATATTTCCTGAATTGTGTCATTTGTCTTTTGACTTTGCTTCCAGTGTCAAATTTATTGATGTTTTCTTTTATGCATCTGGATCTTTAGCCAAATTTAGAAAGCCTTTTTCTATGCCCAGTTTATAGAGCAATTTATCACAGGATATCTGTGGATTAATTTTTTACATTTAGATCTCTGATCATTTTGAATTGAAAAATTGCATATGGTATGAGGTATGGTCCAATATTATATTCTTCTAAATAGGTATCTAGTTGCCCAACATCATTTATTAAAATGGCCACCTTTACCATATACTAAAACTACATATGTACTTGTGTTGATTTCCTCACTTCCTTTTTGATTCCACAGCTGTTGTAAGCCATTAAATTGTTCAGGTTGTGTATTATAAAATTATCCAGCCTAAGCTGACTTAAGTATCTCTTCCGTGAAGCCTTTAAAGTTTATTTCAGGGAGAACTGGACCATTTATTTTTAACAGTGCACTTGAAGAAAAGATATTATAACATGAATATATGAAGAAAAAGAGACTGGTTTAGAAGAAAAACAGTATGATCTCAAATTCTGGTAAGTCTGAGAATAAACTTTGATGTTTTGTAGACAAGTTATAATACAGATGAGACAGTGACAAGAGAACATGGGTTCATCATTATAACATGTGATAGTCAAAATCATTCAAGTTCACAAGCTGTTTAAGAATGTGAAGATAGATACAGAGAAACAGTATATGACACTAAGTTCTATGGATCACTATAGTCTGAAAACAAGAGAAAGTTATAAGAGAAAAACCCAAAATAGAGATATAAGAGACTAGAGACCTTAGACACTGGTGTCAGGCACGAGAAAGGAAAATATTTCAAGAAATGCAACTGGATCCAGGGATCCAGGCTTTCAATATCAAGATTAATTTGAATCAGGTAATTTTAGTATTTCCTTCTGAGCCAGTTAAACGTATTAACATAGAGTAAGAGAATAGTATGACCGGAAAAAACTAAAAATAAACACCAAATCTAATTAGATTGAATAGCTATAGCCAAATCAAAACACACAAAACTAGATTGAAATGGATAAATCTATACAGGTAGCCCCTGATTTACCACAGGGTTCCGTCGTAAGTTAGTTCTGACGTGAGTCAAATACCTCATTTTATTTTTTAGTTTCCATTATTATTGCCTTTTATTATCAGAGGCTTCATAATCAGAATTTTGTTTTCGGGGGTTGATATGAAAATGCTAACATCAGCAAATTACATGCTGCAACACTGTATGTACTGTAGTACATACTACTAATGATGTACAAAAACAAACGGTCGTAAGTGCAGTTTGTCGTAACTCGAGCATGCCGTAAGTCGGGGA
The DNA here is from genome assembly GCF_000243295.1 of Trichechus manatus latirostris. NCBI lineage: Eukaryota > Metazoa > Chordata > Mammalia > Sirenia > Trichechidae > Trichechus > Trichechus manatus. The sequence goes on from NW_004444040.1 coordinate 1,049,169, forward strand.
CTACCTGTGTTGAGTTTGATGCAACCAGCTCATGATGGGGCTAGTTCAAACCAGACCAGATATAATCTGATAAAAATATGTCAAAAAAGATAAAAATGGAACAAAGTAAATCTGCATCAGGGAAATAGCTATGCTGTTTGAACGAAACTCCTATCTGGAAGTGGTTTGTGTCTCCAAAAATGTTATGGTTTCTCTAGAAATATAGGAGTATCTAGAAATGCAGTGAAGAATATGGTAGCCACTTGCCAAATATGTTTACTGAGCACTTGAAATGTGGTTAGTCTGAACAAAGATGTATTCTAGTGTACATACCAGATTTTGAAGACTTTATGCAAAAAAAAAAAAAGTAACATACCTAATGAATATTTTTTACACTGATTACATGTTGAAATGGTACTATTGTGACATATTGGGTTAAATAAAATATATTATTAAAATCAATTTCACCTATTTAGCTTTACTTTTTTTAATGTGGCTACTAGGAAATTTTAAATTATTTATGTGGCTCACATTATATTTCTACTGGGCAGTGTTGATCTAGAACATGGGATGGAAAAACAATGGCCCAAGGGCCAAATTCAGCCCTCTGCCTGTTTTTGCATAACACACAACCTAAGAATATTTTTTACATTTTTAAATGGTTAGGACAAAAGTCAGAAGAATAGTAGTTCATACAAACCCTATAGAACAGAATAGAACTGCCCTATAGGGTTTCCAAGGAGCAGTAGGTGGATTTGAACTGCCAACCTTCTGGTTAGCAGCCAAAAGCTTAACCACTGTTCCACCAGAGTAGTATTTCATAATCTGTTAAAATTATATAAAATTCAAATTTTAGTGTCCATAAATAAAGTTTTATTGTAACACAGCTATGGCCATTTGTTTTTGCGTTATTGATGACTGTTTTTGCTGTTCAATGGCAGAATTGAGAGTTGTGGTGGAGTTCATATGGCTGCAGAACCGAAACAGTTATCATCTGGTCCTTTAGAGAAAAAGTTGGCTAAACCCTGATCCAGAATAATGCTGCAAATGATAATATTTATCCACTCAGATTTAAGAATCATTATAAAAGGAAAATGAAGAACACCAAAGACACAAGGAAAATATTAGCCCAAGAGACAGAAAGGGCCACATAAACCAGAGACTCCATCAGCCTGAAATCAGAAGAACTAGATGGTGCCCAACTACCACCAATGACCACCCTGACAGGGAACATAACAAAGAGTCCCTGACAGAGCAGGAGAAAAGTGGCGTGCAGAACTCAAATTCTAGTAAAAGGACCAGACTTGATGGTCTGACCGAGACTGGAGGGACCCCAGAAGACATGGCCCCCGACTCTCTGTTAGCCCAAAACTAAAACCATTCCCGAAGCCAACTCTTTAGACAAAGATTAGACTGAAGAGTGTGCTACTTAGCTCAAGTAGATTCATGAGACTAAACGGGCAGCTCCTGTCCAAAGGTGGGATGAGAAGGCAGAAAGGGACAGGAGCTGGTTGAATGGACATGGGAAATCCAGGGTAGAAAGGAGGAGTGTGCTGTCACATTACAGGGAGAGCAACCAGGGTCACATAACAATGTGTATGTGAATTTTTGTATGAGTAACTTGAGCTGTAAACTTTCACTTGAAGCACAATAAAAAGGAAAAAAAGAATTGTTGTAAATATTTTAATAAATGAAAAAAATGTGGTTTACGAAATGCAAAAGCCATAGAAAATTTGGCACTTCATTTTAACTTCTGTTGCAGAAGGCATCCCTCATGACTCCCCCCTTCGCAAACTGTGCCCCTAACTTCACTGGCCTCTTTACAGTTCCTCACACTTGGCAGGCACATCACTTCCTTCAGGCATTAGCACCAACGACAACTCCCTCCATCTGAAATGTTCTTACCCTAGGTACCTAGAGGTCTAACTCCCTCACCCACCTAACGTCTTTGGTCAAATGTCACCTCCTCACTGATTTCAAATACCCAATTTTAAAATTTAGCCAGCCACCCTGTCATACCCAGTACCCCTTTCACTAGCTCTATTTTATTACTAGTTTTTCACTTTACAGCATGTCTTAGCTATCTAGTGCTGCTATAACAAATACCACAAGTGGATGGCTTTAACAAAGAGAAATTTATTCTCTTGTAGTCCAGTAGGCTAGAAGTTTGAATTCAGGGTGTCATCTCCAGGGAAGACTTTCTCTGTCAGCTCTGTGGGAAGGCCCTTGTCATCAGTTTTCCCCTGGTTTAGGAGATTCTCAGCATGCAGACCCCAGGTCCAAAGGACGCACTCCCCTCCTGGTTCTCCATTCGTGGTGGCATGAGGTCCCCCTCCTCTCTGCTCGATTCTCTCTTTTATATCTCAAAACAGACTGACTCAAGATATAACCTAATCCTGTAGACTGAGTCCCATCTCCTTAATATTAGTGCCCCTAATCCTGCCTGTGGCATAGTGGTTAAGAGCTACGGCTGCTAACCAAGAGGTCAGCCGTTCGAATCCACCAGGCATTCCTTGGAAAGTCTATGGGGCAGTTCTACTCTATCCTATAGGGTCACTATGAGTCAGAACTGATGTGGATGCGACCACAAGGGGTTAATCCTGCCTCATTAACATCACAGAGGCAGGATTTACAACTTGCAAAAATCACATCAGCTCACAAAATGGTGGACAACCACATAATACTAGGAATCATAGCCTAGCCAAGTTGACACATATTTCTGGGGAACACAATTCAATCCATAACATAGCACTTATCACCTTTTAACATATCATATTGTGGTATCTCTGTATATAAAGTTTACTGTTTGTCTTCTGCCTCCTTATGCTAGAAGCTAAGCCCAGTGAGGGCTGGGATTTCTATGACATTTACTGTGTTCTGAGTGTCTACAACATTATGTAGTACATAGTGAAAACAAAAAACAAAACCTAAAACCAGTGGCACTGAGTTGATTTCATCTCATGACTACCCTGTGTTACAGAGTAAAACTGCTCTATGGGGTTTATTTTTGTTTTTGTTCGTTTTATTCGGTCCATAGGGCTTTACCGGCTGTAATCTTTATGGAAGCAGATCACCAGTCTTTTTTCTACAGTGCCGTTGGATGGTTCTGAACCACCAACCTTTAGGTTAACATTTGAGTGCAAACTGTTTGCACCACCCAAGAAGCTTTGGCACATAGGAAAAAAAACCCCAAAAAAAGGAGGCTGTGAAGTCGGTACCAACTCACAGCAATCCTGAAGTACAAGTAGAACTGCCTCATAGGGTTTCCAAGGCTGTAAATCTTTATGGAATCAGACTGCCACATCTTTCTCCCATGGAGCAGCTGGTGGATTTGAACCACTGACCTTACGGTTAGCAGCCAAGCACTTAAATACTGCACCACCAGGGCTCCTCTGGCACATAGTAGGTGGCTAATAAACATCTACTGAAATTAATGAAGGAAAAGAAAAAAACACATCCTCACCCAACGAGAGGAGAGTCCTGTAAATCTCCAGCATCACTTCTTTGTACAGGTTCTTCTGCTCACAGCTCAGTCTCTTCCATTCTGCCTCTGTGAAGACCACAGTGACATCCTCAAATGTAACGGGTTCCTAAAATAAGCAATAAATCAATGCAGAGTAAATCATTATCAGTTTTCCCAATGACAGGTGTTTAACTGGTGGCCCTGAAGAGTCTGGATCTGAAGTTCATCTGATTCTTTTTAGGGAAAACAGTTCTCCATATCAAGTTCTCCTGGACATGACTGTATACCTGGCTTTGTGATAAAATCTGTGGGGAACAACAATGATGCACAAAACAGATTCTGGCCCTCAAACACATATGACTTCAATGGAGAAATGATTTCTGAATCAATTTGAAAGCATTAAGCAGTATTCAAGAAAGTGACTTTGAGAATTCATAATGGAGGAACTCAAAGATGGGAGAGTGTCAGTAGGGTTAGAAAAGAACAAAAGGCATCATGGAGGTGGGATGGTAAAGATTTAAAGGGGAAGATGGAAGGAAACTTCAGCCATAGAGAAAAGTGGGGGCGAACAGACGGGGTGTGGAATGAGTGTTTCTGAAGAGTTCAGGTAACCAAATGGGATCTGTAAATTCACTATTTTTGTTTATGTATTTTAATAACTTTCTAACAAAGTCCTTAGCACGTCACTCATCATACAGAGTAGTACCTCATTTATACAAAACAGTAACAGTTGGCAAGAGAATGGCAGTAGTATTCCAGAAAAAGGACATTTACACATAACTTATCTTTAAAAAGAAAACGAACACTTTAACCTGTTGCCTTTGAGTCAATTCCGACTCACAGTGACCCTATAGTACGGAGTAGAACTGTCCCAAAGGGTTTCCAAGGTTGTAATCTTTACAGAAGCAGACTGCCGTACCTTTCTACTTCAGAGTGGCTAGTGGGTTTGGAATGCCAAACTTCTGATTAGCAGTCGAGCGCTTAATCACTACACTACCAGGTCTCCTACAAATATTTCATTGAGGCATAATTTAATATTCATTTGCTTTATAATTCCCCACTTTAAATACAGGAACTCCTTACTTTGCACAGTTCCAATATGCACGAATTTCAGTTACCATGGTTTAGTTAAATAACCCCAGTCCCCCAACAAAATGGTTCAAATTTCAGTTGCCATGGTACATTAACTGTAAATAAATAAAGCACAAGCTTTTCTGCTAGCTCTTCAGTTCACATATCATTACATAAATACAGATGTGCATCAAGATCATTAATGAATCACATCATCTCTTTCAAAGTCCAGCTGACCTAAGGGGAGGTAGGGAGGCTAATCCAATCAATCATGGCTATGTAATGAAGTCAATCAAAGCTCTGGGCACAGAAGTTCCATGGGCTTCCTGGTTGGTCAAAGACATCCATGCACATGGGATGGCAAAGCATCCCTTTTTGGGACATGGAAGCTCCACCCTGGGAACTCTCCCAGACCTTTCCCTATGCATCTCTTTATTTATATCCTTTTTTGCTATACAGTATAACTGTAATCACAGATATAGCACTTTGTGTGAGTTCTGTGAGTCATTCCAGCAAATTACCAAACCCAAAAGAGTAGTGGGAGTCAACAGGTCACTAGCGAGGTAGTCCAGGGAGAACTCCCAAAAGCTTGCAGTTGGCATCCTAAAGGGATAGAAGAAAACTCTGAACTTACAGCCAGCAGGTCAGAAGTGAGGGTGTCATGTGGACTCTCAAACTGGCGGCTAGAATCTGTCTATTTGGCAGTCTGAAGAACAGTATACTTTTAACTTGTAAGATCTGACCTAGCTCCAGGTGGCTACAGTCAGAGAAAGAAGCGCTGTGTGGGCAGCTAGTGTCAGAACTGAACAGAGAAGTGGAAAACTGGACATTTTATATTTGAGATTTTGAGATTTATCAACACAGTATCATATTCCTGTAAATAAGGCTGTCCATTAGAGATTATTGTTGAAGCTACAGGACAATACCTGGGAATCTATAGTTACTATGCTCTCTTATTTCTCTATGTTTAAAAAGTTCAATAATTAAAAAGTAAAAAGACGCCCAGTATACAAGAGTGTATCTTCAGGTAACATGTATGTGGATATGTAATGAAATTTAATAGCACATTTAAAAATTTTAATAACGACAGATTTTCAAAAATATTCCTTACATCTTTGAGTTTCCTAGTTTCTTAATATTAATCTTGTGTATATTTTCCAACAAGGAAAATAAAATACAAAAATGCAGAAACCATTCTAAAATGCCTAACATGGTGCCTGACACGAAGGCATGAAATGCCTAAACGTTGATTGCCTTCTACCCTCCCGAGACAGAGAATATATGCCTATTCTCTGGGAAACGAGCCAGCATTTCAGAAAAATAAGGTAATTCCAACTCACTAGTATTTTGGGCTGCTTCTTCTCTTGGGGCCAGTCAGTATCCTTAGAAGACAAACCTAAGGGAAAAAAGAGAAGCTGTGAGAAAGCAGACCTCCCATAATGCTCACAGAGTAGCTCTTCTGAGCCATGGATGGAAGGCAGTGGCCACTTCACTCAGCTGTGGCCACTGAAGCATTCTCACCTGAACCTGGAGCCTGGGTTCCCCTCTTCACCTCTCCAGACCCTCAACAACTCTCACCTTTTGCCTGATGTTTTTCAGTCAATTTCTTCACGGTCTCCATATCTTCCCTTTTCTTTAAGGCCAGAATCTCTTCCCAGTCCCGCTCTCCCCAGGCAGAAGGAACAGGCAACGTAATGGCCCCAGAGTCAGTGCAGTGACTGCCTTGAAATTCTGCCACAGGGCCAGTTGGAAGTTATTTCATCTCAAGGTGGATTTCCGCTGCCTGAGGTGACTTCTTCAAACCTCAATTATGAAAGCTCCTCTTGTCTCCATGCATCCAGGACCTGTGGGATGGAGAAGCAACTTGATGCTGCTGGATCCTTTATTGTGTGCTCTAAACCCATGCCTCTTCAGCAGGGATCCTGTCCTCTCACACCCTCCTCATTCAACAATCACAGAGTCTCAGTCTACTCAGGTTCTCTGGATTTTCTATCTTTATTCCTTTCTGGTCTATAATCCCAAGTCTGTATAATTCCTCTACCGCTTTTAGAATGCCACCTGACACTCTCCCTAACCTGTCAAAATTTACTGCACACCTCTTGCCCCCATGTCCCAGATCAGTTTCTGATACCTTACTCGGAAAGAAGACAGAATACAGCGTAATGCCTGTGGAGAAAGAGCCTCCAACATCTCCCTCCAGACCAATCAGGGCATGCAGCAGTCAGCTTCTGACTCCCCTAGCCCAAGGTTTCAGCTGTGTTCAATTCCCTATGTCCCTGTACTCTGAGGGGCTTGGGGGTCTGAACCAAGTCTCTCCAGACCTCACAATGACTTCTGCAAAGACAGTACCCCACTTTCCATTTCTGTGTGTATATGCTACATGACTGTATCAGTCAAAGTCCTCTACTCATGTGGTCCAGAGGAGGGAGGTGGTGTTAGGAGCTATGCCACGTTTAGAAGCTCCTCAGACACCCTGGCTGCGATCTTAGCCCTTAGCCTTAGCAGTCCTACTGCTGCCTTGTTGCCACTGTTAGCTGCCGTTGAGTCAATTCCAACTAATGGTGACCTCCTGTGTACAGAGTAGAACTGCTCCGAAGAGTTTTCAAGGTTGTGACCTTTCGGAAGCAGGCTGCCAGGCCTAACTTCCGCGGTGCCTCTCGGTAGGTACAAACTGCTAACCTTTCAGCTAGCAGCGTGGAGTGTTAACCGTGTGTGCTACCAGGGACTCCTTACTGCTGCGTAGTACCCCTTTAAGGCTAGCTGAGGTTCCCCTAAGACACTCTCCTGACTCATCCCCCAACACTGTAAACAGAGCTGCTCACTCCTTCTTCTGTCTAATCTAGACATGTCACCTTAATCAAACCGTATTGCAATTTTTCTACTTAAATGACTGTTGTTACTAGAATGTGAGCTTCTTGTAAGAAGAAACGCATCCCCGTCATTCTGTTAATCCTAGGGATTAGGATAAAATAGGCCTGTGTGGCAGATATTATCATTTTCCCCTATCCGCTTCTCAAAGGATTATACTTCCCTGCACCTGACATCAGGCTTGACCTTGTGACTTGCCTTGAGCAACGCATGTGAGTGAAAGTGACAGTGTGATTTCTAAGCAGTGCATGACTCCACCATCTCTCTTGTCCTTCTTCCTCTGCTATGAGGAAAAAGGAGCTCTCCTCCCGCTTTCGTTCTGCTGGAGAAGGTCACGGTGTAGAGGCAAAACCAACCTACAAAGCATGAGGAATGAGGTTGGGTTTAAGGTTAGATCGCTGTGAGTTTTTGGGTCATGTGTTACTGCAGCACAACTTAGCCTAAGCAGATCAATATAGCTCTTGTCCTGCTAGTAATACTAGTATCAGTAGCTAACATTTATAAAGCAGGTACTGTACTAAACAAAGACTTCCATTAATCTTCACAATACAGGCAAGATGTAGATACTGCTATTATTTCCATCTCACAGGGGAGAAAACTGGGGCATTAGAAAGTTGGTTTGTCTCTAAGATCATATAGGTAGCAAGTGTTGGTGCCAAGACTAGAATGCAAGATTTTCGTTCCAAAGCCCTTTCTCTTTACCAATGCCCACTGAACAAAAAGACTACATGAAAAAGCAAAGTGACCAGATGTCCACAGGGGGTTCAAAATTCATGCTGAAGAAGGCAAGACCTCAGAGTGAAGTGGAGGAAAAGGTCTGTATTGTTTAGAATAGGCTGTGTTATTTCTCAGTGACTTGGTTTCTCACTCGGGCTCTATGTCCATCATGTATCAATTGTAAATGTGTTCAGTGTCATCTTCACTCCAGGACTGAGGCCACAGTGCAGCCTCTATTTGGAACATGGCCAGTGGGAACGGCAGAAGAAAAGAGTAGAGTAAGGAAATGAAAGATGAAGAATCATATACAATAAATGAATTATTTCATGAATAAAAATCAGCACAAAGCTGGTTCCTACACGGCAGAGGTTAAATATATCCCAGATTTCCAACTTCTCCAAGCTGCTGTGCCAGTCCATCATCTCTGACACAGCCACTCTTCTCGGCACTCTTCTTTTCCCCGTTAGGTTCAATAATTCGCTGCAACATCTCCCAGAAGTCAAAAACTGTACTTACAGGTAAGTGGTTTATTGCGATACAACTCAGGAGACAACTCAGAATAGGATGCAACTCGAAAGTAACAGGATACATACAACTCAGGATGCAGCTGACCAGTGAGGACAGCTTTCCTGCAGAATAACCCTTGGAGCAAAAATGCTCCCTACTGATGCAGTTCTCCACGACGACCTTGGGCAGTTCTGCTGTCAGGGCATCTCTGCTGCTAACTGGCCCATCTTACAGCCAGTGTAGTAGCAGGCTCAGCTCTTTTAGCTGCTCTCTGCCATGAGGCCCCTGTACCTTTAACTGGCCCAGCTCATAGCCAGTGTAGCAGCTTCAAGACCACTCAGCTCTCATGTGGCTCTGCTTCTCAGCCAGCTCAGCTTTTAGCCCACATCTATCTACCCATACCAAAAACCAAACCCGTTGCCATGAAGTCAATTCCGACTCATAGCAACCCTACAGGGCACAGCAGAACTGACCCGTAGAGTTTCCAAGGAGCAGCTGGTGGATTCGAATTGCCAACCTTTTGGTCAGCAGCCAAGCTCTTAACCACTATCCCCACCAGGCCTCCCTCTCTGTACCAAGAGGCCTCAAAATCTCTGCTTTTCAGCCAGTTATCTATCCGACCCTCATCAGTTACAAGGCAGGGCCTCTCTCACCAAATCAGAGTTCAACCAATCCTCAATTACCCATGAGATGTCAGTCAACTCAGGTCTTGTTAATTATCAGTCCAGGCCAGACGAAAGTATCAAACCATGAAGCTGTTTACTGCTTATCCAGGAAATGGCTATCAACCCCAGGAATCCCCTGGGCAAAGATAACAAATCCCCTGGGGTAGAAAATAAGTTGGGAGGCTCCCCCCAAACAAATTGCTTCTCCAAAGAACTAGGGCAAAGGTAACAACTCCTCAGCACTTAGGGGGAAAATCTCCCAAGCCGTTTTTCCAAAGAACCAAGGCAAAAGGCCACGTAAAGGAACTCATCGCACCACGCATAGGTTCTTAAAGATTCTACCCAGTGATACTTCTGCCCATAGCTCATTGGCCAAACAAGTCACATGGTTACTCTTGAGTTCAACTGCGTAGGGATGTATTATTATAAGGAGAGGCCACACAAAGGGGATGGTAGGATATTTGGTTAACGATAAAACATCCTATAACAAGGTCCCAAGCCCATGAACCCATTCTCACCCAGCCACAGTCCCCACTACTGACTGGGACTTCAATGTGCTGGCATCAGTGGCCATTTCTGGGACATAAAAAACATAGTTTCTACATTTGCCATACCATCAGGGAACAGGCAGGAATACTGACCAAAAACCTAACTCAGCACAGAAAGAACAGGATGCTATTAGGGAAGAAGCAAAGAAGTGAAAAGAAAGCTACTACTGTTTAGAGCATACGATGAAGTTTGTCCACCTATTTAGGGAAGAAGGAACATTCTAGGCAAAAGGGATAGTCTGATCAAGCAGAGAGACAGACACAGAGAGAAACAAGAGGAAGGGGAAGGGGGGAAGAGGGGAAGAGGGGAAGATGGAAAGAGAGAAAATAGTGGATGGGGTTGGAGATAAAACATTAAGACCAAACATTTAAGAACAAAGTTCAACCAATTCTCAGTTACCTATGAGATGTCAATCAACACAGATCTTATTAGTTACCAGCAAAGATATCAAAGATCAAGTTGTTTACAGCTTACCCAGGAAATGCCAATCAACCTGGGAAGTCCCCAGGGCAAAAGTAACTAACCTTCTAGAGTAGAAAATAACCTGGGATACCCCACCACTACCACCACCAGGTTGCTTCTGCAAAGACCTAGGGCAAAAGTAACTTCTCAGGGCTTAGGGGAAAATAAAATCTCCCAAGCTGTTTTTCCAAGAACCAAAGCAAAAGCTCATATAACAAAGCACATTTCACCAGAGAGAGAGAGAAAAGATTAATACTAATGGTCTCAGGACTAAAAAGACAACATGTCTACAGACACAAATTTTAAAATTGTATGAGTTCAACTTTGTAATAAGGAATTTAAAATAGCTGGAAGAAATAAGTAATTTCCTAGGAGAATATAAATTGTCTAAAATGGACTCAAAAAAGGGAAAGGAAAAAAAAAAATTAACCGTGTAAGGGCACTCCAAAATATGAGGTGCTTGGCTATGCTGGGTAACAACCAAGCAGCGTCCAGGCCCAGGGTCGCCCACATAGCCAAGATGCCAAAGAAAGACTCCGGAACCAGCAATCGGGACATATGGTTTATTTGGGGAACTTAGGTACAGGACAGTTCAGGGCGGCAGCTGGACCAGAGTAGCGCTCCGCTACTGCCTAGCAAGGGGCACAAGCTTACACACAGTTCCAGCTGGGGCTAAGGCTTATTTGTTTTTCTTCCAAGTCCCTGGGTGGCCAGCACTTCCAAGGACTACACACCCAGGCCCAGACGTTTTTCTTTTTGTTGATAAAGCATTCCTTGGCCCAGTCACCCCACCCTCGCCCTTGTCCTTAGCCCGAGTTCAAACCCAGCAAGCTTCGGGGAAGAGCAAAGCTGCCTCCATTAGGAGGGGATGCGTATAGCTGAACAGCATTACCCTACAGCATAACTAAGATGACTAATTTCAGATCTAAATTAAACTTCATTTTAAATTAAACTCAGCTGACCAAACTCTGCCTCTGCTGTTCGGAAGAGGCAATTCAGCTTCTTGGAAAAGATTAACTGCTGGTAGGTAGCACACAGGAAGAGCAAAAATCAGGATTTTCGGCTTCTGTAAGGAATTGTCTGTTAAAAGATGTTTGTCAAGAATGTTCGTGCAGCTTATGGTATGGAGAATACTTTTCGTCAATATTGTCCTAAGAAATATAAGGAAATAGAATTGATAATGTTAAGTAAAGATGAAGCCCTGCAATTGTCTTGTAACTTTGTATCTAAGAGGTAAACATTAGCTCAATCAAGTCTTAGTTTCCTGACTCCCTCAGATTAAACTTTATTTTATTCACTCACTGAGACCTTAGCTCCATTTTCTGCTAACTCCTTGTAAATTTGTAACTAAGGTAGAAATACAGCTTGTTACTTTAAGACAGCTGTAACAGAAAATTTACTCAATTGTTCCTGACAGAATATCTTGTTCAACATACCCTGGGATATTAACAAATTGACTAACTTTAAGAAAGCTGTTTAAGAAACAGTGTAGTTTAACACCTCCCCTCATAACTCTTACCATGTATTTCACCCAATGCCTGCGGGCACACACACCCCTTTGTTTCCTTCATTTGATAAAAACCTCTCTCTCTCCTTGCAATTTGGATCCTGCCTGGGTGCTTGTGTGTCTCCTGTTTCGCACAACTCTCTATCCTTCAGTAAAACCTTTTGCTTTCACTTCGAACAGAATGCAAGTCTAGTGTTTCACTGCTACATTAAGGAAATAAAGAGGCAAAAATCTACTCTCCAAAAGGCATCGACCTCAGACAATTCTGTTGGCCAGTTTTAGTATAATTCTGGGAATTGGTCATACCTGTATTAAATATTAAGTGCCCAAAAGCACAAAAAAAAAATGCTTCCTAACACATTCATCAAGGACACCAAAATCAAGCAAGAGCACTACAGAAAAAAAAAAAAAGAGATCAACTTCATTTATAAACACAGACACAAAAATCCTAAATAAAACACTAGCAAACTGAATGCAGCTGTACCTTAAAAAATAACACATCATAACCAAGTATATTTTATTTCAAAAAAGACAATACAGTTTAACATTAGAAAATCTACCATGGAAGGAGGAACGTCCATTCTTCTTCTAGTAAATGGACATTTTAGAAAATCTTCTTGTTAAACTACGATCCAATTAACATTTTGCCCTATTTGCTTCATCATGTATCTGTCCATTCACACAGATGGGTGTCCTAGGTTAGGTTCTCTAGAAAAGAAAAACCAGTGTGTTTGTGTGTGTATATATGTGTATATACATACACACATACACATACATATGCATATTCAAGATTAAGACAAAAAGTATTATTACAAAATACCAGAAATATCAAAAATATCAAAATGTGAAAGTATTGTTTCTCAACACATCCTCCCCCATCTAGGTCTATACACTTCCGAAGGGGGTGTTTCCATCTCTCTAACCCTTCCCTGAAGAATGCCACTCTTTAATTTACACCACATCAAAACTGCAGTTTTAGCACCCTGAGGGACACAAATCATGTTTCTTTTAAATGTTCCTTGAGTTTTGGGAACAAAAAGAAGTCTGAAGGAGCAAGATCAGGGCTGTATGGTGGATGGCATAAAGTCTCCCAAGACGTAAAGTTTCCCAATTAATTTCGTAGGACAGCCCTTGCTACCCTTGAAGAATGAGCAGCTGCATTGTCATGACAGAAAAAAAGTCCTTGGCGCAAATTTACTGGTCTTTTTCTTACCAATGCAGTCTTCAATTTTCTTAAAACTTCTTCATAATAAGCCCCCGTGATCGTCCTGTGTCCTTTGAGAAAATCTATCAAGATTATTCCTTTGGAATCCCAAAAAAAAGCTGCCATAACCTTCTGAGCGGTCTTACCTCTCTTGGCTCATCTTCAAGGTCTTCCTGACCTTCCTTAAAACGCTTCATCCATTTAAATACTGTTGTTTTATGTGGGGCAGGATTCCCATAAACATGTTGCAAAGCTTCAATGATTTGGGAAGATGTCCACTTAAGTTTTGTTAAAAATTTGATATTAGCCCTGACCTCAAAATCGTTTTTTTCCATTGCACAAGTATCCCTTTTTTCTGAAGGCATTCTAACAAGACTAAGACAAGTGTATTACTGAGAGAACTTGTCTGCAGCCATCCACTGATCACAGAGACATGTTTAAACATGTTTCATCTGGAATAAACCCATGCATGTATGAACTAAAACCCTAGTAACAATACTTTTGGACTTCTTGTTGTTATATGCATGGAGTCAATTCCGACTCCTAATGACCCTATGTACAACAGAACAAAACACTGCCCAGTACTGCACCATCCTCACAATTGTTGCTACGTTTGAGCCACTGCTGCAGCCATTGTTTCAATCCATCTCATTGAGGGTCTTCCTCTTTTTTGCTGACCCTCTACTTTAACCAAGCATGATGTCCTTCTCCAGGGACTGATCCCTCCTGATAACATGTCCAAAGTATGAGACCAAGTCACAACACTCTTGCTTTTAAGGAGCACTCTGGCTGTATTTCTTCCAAGACAGATTTGTTCGTTCTTCTGGCAGTCCATGGTATAGTCAATATTTTTTGCCAACACCATAATTTGAAGGCATCAATTCTTCTTCAGTCTTCCTTATTCACTGTCCAGCTTTCATATGCATATGAGGCTAGTGAAAACACTATGGCTTGGGTCAGGTGCACCTGAAAGTGACATCTTTGCTTTTTAACACTTTAAAAGAGATCTCTTGCAGCAGATTTACCCAGTGCAATGCATCTTTTGATTTCTTTACTGCTGCTTCCATGAGTGTTGATGGTGGATCTAAGCCAAATTAAATCCTTAACAACTTCAATTTTTTTCTCTGTTTATCATGTGGCTTATTGGTCTACTTGTGAGGACTTTTGTTTTCTTTATGTTGAGGTGTAATCCAATACTGAAGGCTGTGGTCTTTGATCTTCATCAGTAAGTGCTTCAAGTCCTCTTCACTTTCAGCAAGCAAGGTTGTGTCATCTGCATATTGTAGATTGTTAATAAGTCTTCCTCCAATCCTGATGCTGCATTCTTCTTCGTATAGTCTGGCGTCTCAGATTATTTGCTCAGCATACAGATCGAATAAGCATGGTGAAAGGATACAACCCTGACGCACACCTTTCCTGACTTTAAACCACACAGTATCCCCTTGTTCTATTAATATGACTGCCTCTTGATCAATGTGCAGGTTCCTCATAAGCACAGTTAAGTGTTCTGGAATTCCCATCTTTGCCATGGTATCCATAATTTTTTATGATCCACACAGTCAAATGCCTTTGCATAGTCAATAAAACACAGGTAAACATCTTTCTGGCATTCTCTGCTTTCAGCCAGGATCCATCTGACATCAGCAACCATATCCCTTGTTCCATGTACTCTTCTGATTCTGGCTTGAATTTCTGGCAGTTCCCTTTTTGATGTACTGCCGCAACCACTTCTGAATGATCTTCAGCAAAATTTTACTTGTGTGTGATATTAATGATATTGTTCGTTAATTTACGCATTCTGTTGAATCTCCTTTCTTTGGAATGGGTACAAACATAAAACTCTTTCAGTCGGCTAGCCAGGTAGCTGTCTTCCAAATTTCTTGGCATAGATGAGTGAGCACTTCCAGTGCTGCATCCATTTGTTGAAACATTTCAACTGGTATTCCGTCAATTCCTGAAGACTTGTTTTTCGCCAATGCCTTCAGTGAAGCTTGGACTTCTTCCTTCAGTACCATCAGTTCTTGATCATATGCTACCTCCTGAAATGGCTGAACATCAACCAATTCTTTTTGGTACAGTGACCCTATGTATTCCTTCCATCTTCTTTTGACGCTTCCTGTGTCGTTTAACTACCTTCCCTGTAGAATCCTTCAATACTACAACTTGAGGCGTGAATTTTTTCTCCAGTTCTTTCAGCTTGAGAAATGCTGAGCGTGTTCTTCTCTTTTGGTTTTCTATCTCCAGGTCTTTGCACATGTCATTATAATACTTTACTTTGTCTTCTCGAGCCACCCTTTGAAATCTTCTGTTCAGCTCTTTTACTTCATCATTTCTTCCTTTTGCTTTAGCTACTCTATGTTCAAGACTCACTCTACTTTTTGACTTACCCCACACACACACATAAATTATATACAAAAATATGCACACACACACACACACACATACACACACACATATATACAAACCATTGGCTGGGAAGTCCTAAGTCTGTGGGTCCGGCATCAGACTGGAGGCTTCTCTTGACGCACATAGCTGCAGTGGATAACAAAGCCAAGATCAACAGGTCAAACGGCACACCGCTGCTTCACCGTTTGTGCAGGCCGACAAATCCCATGACTGGCAGGTAAGATGGCAAGCCATTGGCTCACAGGCTGCAGAGGATGACAAATCCTAAGACTGGCAGGTAGTGAGCTAGCTCATGTCCCATGAACCAGAGGTCAGATGATGATGAGCCAGATGCAGGATCCAGAGCAAAAGCCTTGCTGGAACATCTATTTATAAACTGGAGGCAGGGCACACCCCCAAGGAAATGCCACATCAACTGACTGGCTGCTCATAGCAGAGCTCATTATGGAGTTCATGACATCATTACATAACTGCCAAATTACATCATTACATAACTGCCAAACTACATCATAACTGCCAAACCACTGAGAATCATGGCCTAGCCAAGTTAACACACAACCTTAACCATGTGGTCGACCTTGTCAACTTTGCACCTATACACATCTCCTTAAACCACAATCTCTAAATAGAGACAATTATACAGTCATACTTGCATGTAACAAGATACAACTAAAACAAGTACAACTGAAAATGCACTAGCCATATTTATATCTTATGTATGTGAAGAAAACAAAAATATTTGATGTACACATACAATGAAAAAATAACCATAACAATTACAGTTCTCATTTCTGCAACTGGTAACGTGGTAATAGCTGGTATTTAAAACTATCTTCTTCCACCACCCATTCTGTATTCCCTTTACCCTAAGCAAGCACCTCAGCTAGTCGTGGTTCTTTGCCTGGTGGGGTAACCCAAACCTTCAATCTGAAAGGGTATGGGCCATTAGTAGTCATGTCAGAATTGGGTTGCTGTGGTTTTCCATTGACTTTAACCACAGCATGGTAGTACTAAAAGACACCCTAAGGGATCTCCTGTGTTCCAGACATATTCTTCTTCACCTCCATTATGTAATATAAATCCTATTTCTTCTTGGTAATCAGGATCAATCATACCAGCCAACATGGTAACTCCCTGCTTTGACTGTTGATCCAGAGGCCTGAGGAGCCCAAAGTAGCCAGGTAGCATTCTTAATTTCCAGTTCAATGGATTCAGTGTTGTGTGTCCTGGTGGGAACATGCCTCCCTTTGCAACTAAAACCTATCACCTGCAGCAAAAATTTTGCGAGTGGGTCATTAGAGGTGACAGTAGTGCCACTCCATTTCCTCCCCATGATTCCAAGACCCCTGGGTCCTGGCTATGGGAGAAACAGCATCACATACTGGACGCTGGTTTAGAGAATATACAGCCTCCTGGAGAACACTGCTCAAACCCTGCAAGGTACTGGCATCTAGCGGGTGTTGTAAGTGTGTCTTTAGAAGGATATTCCATCATTCTATCAAGCCAGCTGCTTCAGGATGATGGAGAACATGGGACAGCAAGTGAATTCCACCATCACAGGCCCACTGCTGTTCTTCATTTGCTATGAAGTGAGTCCTCTGATCTGAGGCAATGCCGTGTGGGATACCATGATGGTGGATAAGGCATTCTGTAAGTCCATGGATGGTAGTTTTGGCAGAAGCATTGCATGCAAGAAAGGTAAATTCATATCTAGAATGTCTATTCCAGTAAGAACAAAACACTGTCCTTTCCATGATGGAAGCGGTCCAATGTAATCATCCTGCCACCAGGTTGCTGGCAATCACCTCCAGGAATGGTGCCATATCAGAGACTCAGGATTGGTCTATGCAGCTGATAGATTGGCCACCTGTAGCCAAGAGGCTGTAGCCAAGTCAGACCTGGTGAGTGGAAGTCCATGTTGCTGAGCCCATGCATAACCTCTATCCCCGCGACCATGGCCATTTTGTTCATGAGCCCACTGAGCAACAATAGGAATGGCTGGGAAAGAGAATGACTGACTTCCACAGAGCACATCATCCTATCCACTTGATAGTTAAAACTCCTCTGCTGAGGTTGCCCTTTGGTGTGCATTCACATGAGATACAAATACCTTCACTTCTTTGGTTTATTCAAAGGGTCTATCCACATACCTCTTCCTCATATTTCCTTGTCTCCCATTTTCTAATCATGTTCCTTCCAAGTCCCTGACCATCCAGCCAAATCACTGGCTACCATGAATCAGTATACAATCACACATCTGGCCACTTCTCCCTCCAAGCAAAGTGAACAAGGTGCACTGCTCAACATTCTGCCCATCTGGAGGACTTCCCTTAACCACTGTCCTTCAGGGAGGTCCCAGAAAGGAACTGTAGTGCTACCGCTGTCCACTGCTCAGTAGTGCCTTCATATCGCACAGATCCATCCATAAACCAGGCACAAATTTTCTCTTCCTCAGTCAACTGATCATAAGGAACTCCCCATGAAGTCATACGTGAAGACTGGGAGAGGGTAGTTAATGCGACAGGAGTAGAGACCTGGGCATTTGGGCCACTTTTCAAGCAACTTCCTTGTGCCTTCAGGTCCTGCTCTTGTTCAACCTCATATATACCACTTCCATTTAATGATGGAGTGCTGCTGTACACATTCAACGTTATGGTTCTCTGGATCAGATTACCACCAGTTCATGATGGGCAGCTCAGGCTGCGTGGTGACTTGGTGGCCCACGGTTAAGTGTTAAGTCTCTGCTAAGGCCCAGTAACAAGCCAAAAGCTGTTTCTCAAATGGGGAGTAGTTACCTGCAGAGGACGGCAGGGCTTTGCTCCAAAATCCTAAGGGTCTGTGCTGTCATTTCCCAATACGAGCCTGCCAAAGACTCCAAACAGTCTGCCACTGACACTTCAAGCACCACTGGATCAGATGGATCATATGGCTCAAGTGGCAGAGTGGCTTCCCTGGCAGCCTGAACCTCTTGCAGAGCCCATGCAAAACTAGCAGTTTTTCGAGTCACTTCATAAAGAGGCCGGAGTAGCACACCCAAATGAGGGATATGCAGCCTCCAAAATCCAAAGAGGCTCACCAGGCATTGTGCGTCCTTTTTAATTGTAGGAGGGGCCAGATGCAACAACTTATCCTTCACTTTAGAAGGAATATCTCAATATACTACACACAATGGACCCCTAGAAACTGCACTGTGGTGGAAGGTGCCTGAATTTTTGTCGGTTTAATTTCCCACCCTCTAGCATGCAAACATCTTACCAGTAAGTCTAGAGTCATTCGCACTTCTTCTTTACTAGGTTCAATTAGCATACACATGTCATCATAATGGACCAATGTGACATCTTGTGGAAGGGAAAGACAAGCAAGCTCCCTCTGGACTAAATTATGACACAGGCCTATAGAGTTGCTATGCCCCTGAGGTATATCAGGGAAAGTGTATTGCTGGCCTTGCCAGCTGAAGGCAAACTGCTTCTGGTGTCCTTCAAAACAGATATGGAGAAAAGGCATTAGCCAGATGAAGAGCTGCATACCAGGTACCAGGAGATGTATTAATTACCTCAAGCAATGACCACATCTGGAACAGCAGCTGCAATTGGATTCACCACCTGTTTAAGTTTTTGATAATCCACTGTCATTCTCCATGATCCACCTGTGTTTTGCACAGGCCAAACAGGCAAGCTGAATAGGGATATTGTGAGAATTACCACCCCTGCATCCTTTAAGTCCTTGACGGTGGCAGTAATCTCTGCAGTCCCTCCAGGAATGTGGGTATTGCTTTTAGTTTATTATTTTCCTAGGTTCTAATGGCTTCCACTTAGCCTTTCCTACCATAATAGTCCTTACTCCATATGTCAGGGATACAATGTGGGGGTTCTGCCAGCATCTGAGTATGTCTATTCCCATTATGCATTATGGAACTGGGGAAATCACTGTAAGATGGATGTGGGACCCAACGTGAGATGGACCTGAGCTAAGACTCCATTAATAAGATAACCTCTATATGTACCCAACCTAACTGGTGGCCACAGTGACATTTTCGGTCTCTTGGAATTAGTGTCAGTTCAGAGCTAGTGTCCAGCAATCCCTGAAAAGTCTGATTATTTCCTTTTTCCCAATGAACAGACACTCCTGTAAAAAGGCCGTCAATCCTTTTGGGGAAGGCTAGGAGAAAAATCAACAGTATAAATTTTTGGTAGTGCAGTGGGGTCCTTCCTCAAGGAAACTTGGCCTTGTCTTCATTCAAGGAGTTATGGGCCTGTAAACTGGCTCAAATCTGGGAATTGAGTGAGGGACCATGATTCTCTATTTTGGTGCTTCAAGTCAGACTGCTGTTCACCTGACCTGAAATTCTTCCACTTATACAGATCAAGTAAATATTTAGTAGATTTTCCATTTATTTCACTCCTAGGGACACCATTACTAAGTAACCAATGCCATAAGTCCATACAAGTCAGACTATTCCTATTATTGCCTTGAATCTGCTGTTTCCACTACGACAACCATATCCACCTTGTTTGTGTCGACTGTCGCCACTTGCTTCCTACCACCATGAGTCCAATCAGCCCCATTGTTGTTAGGTGTTTTAATTCAGTTAGGGCAGTTCCCAATGTCAAATCTGACTTATATAAAATAGCAATCACAGGGTCTTCAAGGATCCTGGAGCTCCCTTCACAAATTTGTTCCTCACCATTGTGGTAAAAAATGTGTCCTCTAGTCACTCCACGTGTGGGTCTGTGGGTCTAACCTGATAAATCCACTCTAACATGCCAATTTCCCTAAGCCTTTGGATACCTTCTTCTACAGTATACCAAGGCAGGTCTGGTACTTCAACTTGATTTACTGTAGGCCACCACAGAATCCATGCTTCAGTGAACCACCCAAATAAACTATTAGATCCTTTCCTAACCTCTCAAGCTTAAACACTGAATGAAGAATCTTGGCTTAATGGGCCCACATCAGTAAACTCAGACTGATCTAACTTTATGTTCCTTGCACCACTATCCCACACCCTTAAAGGCCATTCCCATACATATTCCCCAAGTTTTTGTTTGTACATACTAGAAAGTCAAGCAGTTCTTCTGGAGTGCAGGGTACCTCCTCTTGGATTACACTTTCTACTTCACCTTTTGGGGTCTGCTGGCACTTAAGTCTAGTTATAAGTCTAGAAGCAAAAATAGGTGGTGGGGATGTGTTCTGGGAATATTCAGCAATGTTTTGTAAGGCATCTGCCTCAGGCGATGCCCCAGGGAATGGCTGAGACACCTTCCCAGGGAATGACTCAGACAAAGGCTCTTCAGACTCGATTGGGTTAATCTCATCAGAAGGGGGTGGAGGGGATAATGGTTTTAGTGGGGAGGGTGGCTTAGCATAAAAAAATGGAGTAATCTCTTCAGATTGTAGTGAGAAGGCTGATTTTGTTGGCAGGGGTGACTCAACTGAATTTAGGGGCTCAGTGTCCCCAGCTTCCTGATTATCTGCCCATATGTCCCCATCCCATTTCAGGATCCCACTTCCCACTTCTTCCCAACAATGCCCTCACTTTAACTTCAGACATCATCCAAGGTTGTAAATTCAATTAATGTTGTAATTCAGCCAACATTACGATAAGACTCTGGGTTTGGTTTTTTGGCAATATCAGCTCTGTTACTGTAAGAAATAAGGCTTTTTTTCAGGGCACAAGTGGCTACTTTGAGGTTACTTAAATGGTGCTTGATCGATGACTCTGAACCCTTGAGCTCATATCTTTCACCACTTTGCTAGCGAAAGTGGGACCAACCAACCAGCTTCCTGATACTCTTCATTCTGATAAAACTGTAGAAAAGTATCAAACATGTGATCACCGAGAGCCTCACCTCTCACCAATACTTGATCTAGTAGTGTGTGGTGATATTCTGCAAATTTTTATTGCCATCTCATGCTATGAATTAGCAGAGTCATCAACATCTTTAAGACTAACCAGACCTGAGAACCAATTTAGAAAACTGATCATTACAATTTTGTCTAGAGTCACTCCTGTGCAAAATGTCTTAGGTTTGGTGCTCTACGGAAGCAAAACCAATGAAGTACATATATAGAGGGAAAGATAAAGCAAGAGACAGAGACAGAGAGAGATTTATCTCAAGCCAATGGCTCATGCTGTTGTAGAGGCTGGCAAGTCCCAAGTTCATGGGTCAGGCATCAGGCTGGAGGTTTCTCCTAACTCACGTAGCTACAGGGACCAATGAACCCAAGATCAGCAGGTCAGATGGTAGACTGCTGGCTCACAGGCTGTGGAGACCAACAAATCCCAAGATCAGCAGGTAAACTGCTAGCTCAAGTACCAAGAATCAAAGGTCAGATGATGACGAGCAGGATGCAGGATCCACAGCAAGAGCTTTGCTGGAACATCCATTTATATACTGGAGGCAGGGCACATCCCTAAGGAAACTACCTTTCAATTGATTGGCTGCTCATAGCAAATCTTAACATGGAATTGATTACAACATCACATAGCTGCCAAATTACATCATTACATAACTGCCAAACTACATTATAAACGTGAAACCACTGAGAATCATGGCCTAGCAATGTTGACATACAACCTTGATCATCACAGTGGGTATATGGACACTCAGTGCAACATATCTCAATTTTCTATATGCATCAGAAGTGTCAGAAGAAAATGTTGGGAGCAAATAGGATTCAAAGAGATTTAAATATTTCCAAACTGCATAAGTCAAAAAGAGCAACTTTTATCTGTTCATTGCTCTTTCCCAGACAAATCAACTGTCTTATTTTCATTCAAATGTAAATAAATATGTCTCTTACTACATTATAAAAGATTTCAGGGATGAAAAGCTATCTGTGGTATAAAGCATAACATGAAATGTGCAGAAAACAAAAACTGGAAGCGCAACTTGTGTCATAAAATTCTATATCTTACTAACACACCAGGGATATGATCTTCTATTAGTTCCATTTAATTATAATAGTCTCAGAGATGGCAAATAATATAATTTATATAGGGCATCCGGATAAATCTCACTTTCCTCTTTGTTCACCAGGTCCACTGTGACAAATCTATTTCTTTATAAAAATACAAATCAAATGCATAATTTTCTGTAAACTGCTATGGAATTACAGAAAAGCTTTGATATAACACAGCAACATTCTTTAAATTCTTGGTCAGCATTTTTTCTCAAGAGGTCTCCACCTATTTACATCATTTATTTGGTCCCAATATCATTAACATAGATGTTTTAAAGTGGACTGTCCCTGAATCAATCAGTCAAAAGATGTCAATTCAACTGGGTAATTAGGGAGAGTTTAGTAAAGGGACTACTTACAAAGGTGTGGGCAGGATTAAGGAAACTAGAAAGGATGCTAATGGGTGCTTACAAGAGCACATGCCCTTTACCAACCCTAGGTCTAAAGGTGGTGGGCCAGTTAGCGGAATCAGGGGACAGAACTATATAGAAAGGGTTGCTTGACACAGAAGTTTTGCCTTCAGCAGAGTTACACAATTAACTGGGATGACCCAGTACAGAGGGAGCCAGGAGAATAAATACATACAAGCAGCAGAGGGAGGAACACAGTAAAGTTAGAAAAGCCACCTGAACTAAATCTCCTTCTGTCATGGACTGAATTGTGCCCTCCAAAAATATGTGTCAACTTGGCTAGGCCACGATTCCCAGTATTGTGTGGCTCTCCACCATTTTGTGATCTGACGTGATTATCCTATGTTTTGTAAATCCCAACAGCTATGATGTCAATGAGGCAGGATCAGAGGCAGTTATGTTAATGAGGCCAGACTCAATCTACAGGATTAGGTTGCATCTCCAGTAAGTCTCTTTTGAGATATAAAAGAGAGATTCCTGCCGAGGAGAGGGACCTCATACCACCAAGAAAGAAACACTGGGAGCACAGCACATCCTTGGGACCCAGAGTCCCTACTCTAAGAAGCTCCTAGACCAGGGGAAGACTGATGACAAGGACATTGCCCCAGAACCAACAGGGAGAGAAAGCCTTCCCCGGGATCTGGTGCCCTCAATTCGAACTTCCAGCCTCCTAAACCATGAGAGAATAAACTTCTTTGTTAGAGCCATCCACTTGTGGTAATTCTGTTATAGCAGCACTAGATAACTAAGACATCCACTAAAGCTAATGAGTAATTGTTATGAATTAGGTCTCCCAAAAACATGTGTTTGACTCCTAACCCCTGTGGATATAACCTAATGTCATTACTTTACCTGTAATGTAATGTAATGCAATCACCTTCGAAGGCATTCTAATGTAATGGAATCAGTTAGTTGAGGTCATGCCATAATAGAGTGAGTCCTAAACCTCATCACTTCTGAGTTATAAAAAATCAGAATAGACACAGATGCACATATGGTGGGAAGACATGTGAGGTCGTCTACAAGCCAAAGAACAAAGAAACGCCCTGGACTATCTAAAAGGGAGGAGTCCACACTATTAATTATTGAGTTTGGGTAGAGTCAGAGGTAGGCAATAGGAAATGGCACTTTTTAGTAGGTGAGTGGCATAATCATTTTTACCGCAGAGGAACAACTCAAAAAGCAGGGTGAAGAGTAAAGTAAAATATGGAGATGAGATGAAACTCTGGGTAGCACAGGAGTAGAGATGAAGGGAGGGGAAGAACAAAAGGGTATACCTCTCAAGGCAGAATTGAGAACGCTCAATAGCTAATCGGATGGTTGGGAAAATGGAAAGAACAAGGAGGCAAGGAAGACTCAGTGTTCCAGTTTGTGATGAGGTGCAGAAGTTGCAACCATAAACAGAGATTAGCAATAAAGAGAAAAGCAAGGGACAGGGAGAATTCACCTTGCTGAATTTCAGATACTCCTACCTCCCGTGCTTCTAACTATTGAAAGTGGACTGAACAGTAAAATGACATTTTTAGGACAAATGGAAAAAATTCAAAACAAACTATTACGGCACCAAGGAATTACTATTAAGTTTGTTGACTGCAATAACAGTATTGAATCCATATTTTCCAAAAAACAGTCCTTATCAGTTAGAAATGCATACTGTAGTATTTACAGGTGAAACAGTATGATATCTGGGATTTGCTTACAAATATTCTAGCAGGGAAAACAAAAAATGGGGGCTGGGGAGAACTGGATGCAAGAAGAACAGCAGAATGTGGGTAACTGATGAAACTCCAAACCCTGATCCCACCCATGTTACACTGATTAAACTCTGGTAATGTGCTCCTACTTCTGTAAAATGAGAGTTTTACTAACTTTCAAATTGGCTGAGGGAATCAATATCTCAGTGATTGTAAAGTGCAGTGTCTGGCACAGCACAACTACCCAATAAATGACAGGAACTATTATTTTCATTTTCACAGCAGCTGGCACAGTCCTAGGAATCCAGCTGCCAGGATGAAATGCTGCTGGGGCAAGAATGGAGGAAGCTGGAATGAAAGCACTCGTCTGGGGTAATGTTCCCTGTACAGGTCCTTTTCCTTAAAACAGGCCTGGTATGTGGGAAAGCAGACTGGGCCTCCAAGGCTCAAACATGATAATGCAGGGCACAAAATGTCACGGATGCACAAAAGAAATCCACCCACCATTTAGAGTAGATGAGACATTGCAGGAATGTGAAAGGTAATTGGTACCCACCCAGAAGGGGTCTGTCAGGAAACAGGAGTCCTCCCTTTCTCTACATAGTCCTCTCTGGACAGGCAGCGACGTGAGGTGGACCTCGGAATGAAACAGGCAGTGTGAGCCTAACAACTACCTCACTCTGTCCCCAGATATCAGGCCGGAAATTCCCAAGTTTCAAATGCAGAGGCTTCCTCTTCTTTAAAAACAAAACAACAAAAAAGCCTCAGATCTGTCACAGAAGAGAAGAGTGCGGGCAGCTTCTGGTGCACAAAGCCAAGTGTTTACATCAGAATACAGTCTGCCCTGACATCTAGCTGACGTTGAGTAGGGAATTCATCCTTTTTGTGCCTCAAGGGCAAAAAAGTTGTACTATTATTAAAAATAATGAACACTTACTAAACTCTTGGTATACATCAGAAACAATTCCAGGCACTATACAAGTTTACCTCCCAAAAGGCCCATGAGTTAGGTCTTGTGATAAACTGAGGCGCTGGGAGGTTATACATCTTGCTCAAGATGACAAAACTAAAGTGCCTAGATTTGAACTCTAGCTGTGGAGTGCCACATTTTTAGCCAGGCCACTGACCCCTGTGTGGGTGACAATTCTCAAAGTGAATCTCAACACATAGGGTTGAGAGTATGTAGCTGAAACAAGATTTGCCATGAATTAATAAATGCTGAGTCTACTGATGGGTCCATGAGTTTCATTGTACTAGCCTACTGAGTAGGTTTAAAATCTATCCTTAATTAAAAATTGAAATCCGGATACCTGGACCCCACCAGAGTTGCTGTAAGTGATCTGGATAGTCAGCCCACAGACCTCAGCGGTTCCTGCCCCACTTAAGGTCCCTACACCCCAAACCAGAGGTGGCCAGCTGAGCCCCAACACTCCAGGCAGAAGCAGACAGGGGAAGGGGGAATCAGGACAATGGCCACCCACACTACAACTGGAGATCTTTGTCACGGAGTAGAGTGGGCCCCTGCCATCCAACAAATACTGGGACAGCAGGTCCCAGAGAGCAGCTCTGCCCCCATTCAGAAAAATCTGCCTAGATGCAAGCCCCAGCGGTGGAGTTCACCACCACCTGAGCACGTTTGGCTGTTGGCCGAGGCCAAAACCTCGACGGCCCCCTAAAAGCCCCAGGGACTTCAGACCTGATAAATTCTCCCACGACCCCCTAGGGATAGTATTCCAATATCAAGCTCACCTCCAATCACCTCCCCACCCTGCAACAAACCAAAGCACAACTGGTCCTGAGACATCACCACGCCGCTCCCGCTCTAATACCAACTGGGATGTCTCCAGTCCCTACCAAAAATAAACAAACCTTGACATACACGATACGACCATGACCAGGAAATACAAGACCACGTAAGCGTTCCCCACCAAAAAAAACCCCAGAGTTTTATAGCCCTAGCTGCGCCCCAACCAACAGGGGATGGTAGTCTATTTACTCCTGGCTGAACTCATCCCCACAGCCCAAATAACGCCAGGAATCCACGACCGGAGCAGCCCTCTCTGTTCCAGAAGTGTTTGTCCCAGACTAATCCTACCCCCTTCAAAAAAGAAATTTGAAGTTCCAGGTCACTCTCGCCCCAGCCACAACCTAAGGACGGAAGGTTCGCGCAGTGCCCTGCAATTCAAGTATACAAGCCTGTGTCTCACCCAAATTCCTTGCCCCAAATGCGCGTCTTGAGCCGCGCCCCCTTCTCCAAAAATGGAACTTACGGAACTCGTAGGAGCTCAATCGCCAGGGCGCTGGACCCCGCCCCTCACCGGCCCTACTCCCTGCCAGCCGACCGCCCTAACACTAGTCCCAAACTTTCCTGATCCTCCTTTCTGCGCGGGAAAGACACCCTGGGGTCAACGACCCATGAGGGCCTCGCTCAGTCCATCCAGTCACCGGCCGCGGAACTACTCCAGAACTACAGTCCCCACAATCCTCGCAGTCTGCAGAGTTGCTTCTGAGCCACGCGGTTAATTTACCGGACAATAGCCACTGTGGGGACAGCCTCTTCAGTCTCTCTTCTTAAAATGCTTATTGATCAAACTGGTAGTGATTCCCGAAGTAAAGATCCGTTTGGCCCGTCCGCCTCAAAGACAACACTTGAGAGAAGACTATACGGCCGCTTTCGCGGACAACTTCCGGACCCCACCCCTCCGCGCGGGAGATTAAATAAGAAGGCGCTTCCGGTTGGCATGTATGGCCAGCCCAGCGCGCTGACTGCAAAGCTGGCATTTGACCTAACTTTTTCTGCTGAAGCTGAGCCTAGTTCCCTGGACTTAGACTCTGTAACATACACCCAACCATTGTGTGGGCCATACAGGCCTGGCGTCCTGCTGCTTGCCCAACCCTGTGGTCAGCCTCGTTTTACTTACAAGGAAACACTGGGAAAATAAAGTAGGCTCCCAAAGCCTCCATTAAGCCCTTGCCTTCAATTACAGCGATTTCCTCTGTAATCATTTTCCTCTTGTCAAAGTCCTCAAAGGTAGTAGCAAACTGTCACCCTCCTCATGGAGAATGGAAGCCTCACTCACAGGTTGTAGCCTGGCTCTCTGGCCTCTTTTCTAGGACCCTGATTGAGGACTGGGTAATGCTAGTCCCTTCAATAACACACCAACTGAGGTTCTGCAAAACAGTTGTACTTTAGTTTAGCTCATGGAAAGGGCATTCAAACTGTAAGGGTAAATAAAAATTCAATTGAATTTTACCTGTTGCCAAATGGCAAAGATATCCTTTCCCCCACAGACTCAGGAGACTACATAATGTATTATTCTGTTCATATAACTTTCTCAGAGAGACAAAACTACAGTGATGGAGAAGAGATCTGTGGTTGCCAGGGAGGGTGGGAAGGTATTACGAAAAAGGGATTGCACAAAAAGATTTTTGAGCTGATGGAACTCTTCTGTATCCTACTGTGGTGGTGGTTAAAACAAATGAAGTCGATCCTCTAGCCTCACATCATATAAAAATACCAGTTTGAAATGAATCACAGACCTAAATGTAGGAGCTAAAACTGTTAAGTTCTTAGAAGAAAGTATAGGGTTAAATCTTTGTGACTTTGATTAGGCAATGGATTCGTAGATAGGACACCAAGTGTAAGCAACAAAAGAAAAAATCAATAAATTAGACTTCATCAAATTAAAAACTTTTTTGTTTCAAAGGACACCATCCAGAAAGTGAAAAGGCAATCCACAGAATGTGAGAAAATATTTGAAAATCCTCTATCTGATAAGGGACTTGTATCTAGAACATATAAAGAAGGCTTACAAATCAATATCAAAAAGCAAATACCCCAGGCAGGGCCAAGATGGCAGAGTAGTCAGACGCTTCCTGTGGTCCTTCTTATAACAAAGACCCAAAAAAACAAGTGGATCAATTATATATGACAATCTAGGAGCCCTGAACATCAAGGGCAAAGTTGAGGAATCAGACTGAGCGGCAGGGGGAGGTGGAGACAGTTTAGATCATTCAAGAGCGTAATGACAAATTTAACAGGCTGCAAGAATCCATAGAGAGACAGCAAGCAGGAATCCAAAAGATTAATGATAAAATTTCAGAATTAGACAACTCAGTAGAAAGTCATAGGAGCAGAATTGAAGCAATGGAAGTCAGAATTAGTGAGATTGAAGATAAAGCACTTGACACCAAATTATTTGAGGAAAATTCAGATAAAAGGATTTTAAAAAATGAAGAAACCCTGAGAATTATGTGGGACTCTATCGAGAGGAATAACGTACAAGTGATTGGAGCACCAGAACTGGAGGGGTAACAGAAAATACAGAGAGAATTGTTGAAGATTTGTTGGCAGAAAACTTTCCTGATATCGTGAAAGATGAGAAGATATCTATCGAAGAAGGTCATGGGACCCCACACAAGGTAGATCCCAAAAGAAAGTCATCAAGACATATTATAATCAAACTTGCCAAAACCAAAGATGAAGAGAGAATTTTAAGAGCTGATAGGGATAAACAAAAAGTCATCTACAAAGGAGAGTCAATAAAACTAGCAGAAACAATGCAGGCGAGAAAGCAATGGGATAACATATAAAAAGCCTTAAAGAAAGAAAGTTGCCAGCGAAGAATTATATATCCCGTAAAATTGTCTCTCAAATATGATGGCAAAATTAGGGCATTTCCAGATAAACAGAAGTTTAGGGAATTTGTAAGAACCAAACCAAATTACAAGAATTACTAAAGGGAGTCCTCCAGTTAGAAAATCAATAACATCAGATAACAGCCCAAGACTAGAACACAGGACAGAACAACCAGATATCAACCCAGATAAGGAAGTCACAAATAAATTAAAACTAAAACACTGAAAATAGGGAAACAGAGATGTCAATATGTAAAAGATGACAACATTAAAAGAAAAAAGGAATAAATAATATAGTCATAGATCTTTCATATGGAGATGAAGTCAAGGCAATATAAAGAAATAAAAAGTTGGTTTACATGTAGAAAAATAGAGGTAAATATTAAGGTAACCACAAAGGAAACTAAAAATCCTACACATCAAAATAAAAAATAAGAAAAACACAGACTCAGCAAATACATAATCAACAACAATGAAAAGGATGGAAAGAAAATACATAAAGAAAATTGACTCAGCACACAAAATCAAGTGGAACAAAGAAACTGTCAACAACACATAAAAAAAGACATCCAAATGACAGCACTAAACTCATACCTATCAATAATTACACTGAATGTAAATGGACTAAATATACCAGTAAAGAGACAGAAAGTGGCAGAATGAGTTAAAAAAACATGATCTGTCTATAAGCTGCCTACAGGAAACACACCTTAGACTTCAAGACACAAACAAAAACTCAAACGATAGGGAAAAAATATATATCAAGCAAAAAACAATCAAAAAAGAGCAGGAGTAGCAATATTAATCTCTGACAAAATAGACTTTAAAGTAAAATCTACCACAAAGCATAAGGAAAGATATATATAATGATTAAAATGTCAATACACCAGGAGGACATAACTGTAATAAATATTTATGCAGCCAATGACAGGGCTCCAAAATATATAAAACAAACTCTAACAGCCTTGAAAAGAGAAATAGATAGCTCCGCAATAATAGTAGGAGACGTCAACACACCACTTTCAGGGAAGAAATCCAGAAAGAAGATCAATAAAGATATGGAAGATCTAAATGCTACAATCAACCAATTTGATCTCATAGACACATACAGAACACTCCACACAACAGCAGCCAAGTATACTTTCTTTTCCAATGCACATGGAAAATTCTCCAGAATAGACCACATATTAGGCCACAAAGCTTGCCTTAACAGAATTCAAAGCATCGAAATATTACAAAGCATCTTTTCTGACCATAAAGCCATAAAAGTAGAAATCAATAACAGAAAAAGCAAGGGAAAAAAATTAAACATACGGAAACTGAACAACACCTTGCTCAAAAACTACTGGGTTACAGAAGAAATTAAGGATGGAATAAAGAAATTCATGGAATCAAATGAGAATGAAAACACATCCTACCAGAACCTTTGGGACACAGCAAAAGCAGTGTTCAGAGGTCAGTTTATAGCAATAAATGCGCACATCCCAAAAAAAGAAAGAGCTCAAATCAAAACATTAACCCTACAACTCAAACAAGTAGAAAGAGAGCCACAAAAGAAACCCTTGGGCACCAGAAGAAAGGAAATAATAAGAACTAGAGTAGAATTAAATGAAATAGAGAATAGAAAAACAATTGAAAGAGTTAATGAGACCAAAAGCTGGTTCTTTGAAAAGACCAAGAAAATCGATAAACCATTGGCCAAACTGACAAAAGAAAAACAGGAGAGGAAGCAAATAACCTGAATAAGAAATGAGATAGGCAATATCACAACAGACCCAAATGAAATTAAAAGAATCATAACAGAATACTATGAAAAATTGTACTCCAACAAATTTGAAAACCTAGAAGAAATGGACAAATTTCTAGAAACACACTACCTACCTAAGCTAACACAAACAGAGGTAGAAAAACTAAATAAACCTGTAACAAGAGAAGAGATTGAAAAGGTAATTTAAAAACTCCCAACAAAAAAACAGCCCTGGCCCAGATGGTTTTACTGGAGAAGTCTACCCAACTTTCAGAGAAGAGTTAACACCACTACTACTAAAAGTATTTCAGAGCATAGAAAAAGATGCAATACTCCCAAACTCATTCTATGAAGCCAGAATAACCCTGACAGCGAAATCAGGTAAAGACACCACAAAAAAAGAAAATTACAGACCAATAACCCTCGTGAACATAGATGCTAAAATCCTCAACAAAATTCTAACTAATAGAATTCAACAACATATCAAAAAATTAATTCACCATGACCAAGTGGAATCCATACCAGGTATGCCGGGATGATTCAACATTAGAAAAACATCCATCACATCAATAAAACAAAAGATAAGAACCACATGATCTTATCATTGATGCAAAAAAGGCATTTGACAAAGTCCAACACCCATTCATGATAAAAATTCTCAGCAATATAGGAATAGAAGGGAAATTCCTCAACATAATAAAGGGCATTTATACAAAGCCAAAGGCCAACATCATCCTAAATGGAGAGTGTCTGAAAGCATTCCCCTTGAGAACAGGAACCAGACAAGGAAGCCCTTTATCATCATTCTTATTCAACACTGTGCTGGAGGTCCTAGCCAGAGCAATTAGGCTAGAAAAAGAAATAAAGGGCATCCAAATTGGTAAGGAAGAAGTCAAAGTATTTCTATTTCCAGATTATATGATCTTATATACAGAAAACTCCAAAGAATCTACAAGAAAACTACTGAAACCAATAGGAGATTTCAGCAAAGTATCAGGATACAAGATAAACATACAAAAATCAGTTGGATTCCTCTACACCAACAAAGAGACCTTTGAAGAGGAAATCACCAAATCAATACCATTTACAGTAGCCCCTAAGAAGATAAAATACTTCCTGACGTAAAAGACCTATACAAGAAAACTACAAGACACTACTGCAAGAAACCAAAAGAGACCTGTATAAGTGGAAAAACGTACCTTGTTCATGGAGAGGAAGACTCAACATTGTGAAAATGTCAATTCTACCCAAAGCGATCTACAGATACAATGTAATCCTGATCCAAATTCCAACGGCATGTTTTAATGAGATGGAGAAACAAATCACAAATTTCATATGGAAAGGGAAGAGGCCTTGAATAAGAAAAGCATTACTGAAGAAGAAGAACCAAGTGGGAGGCCTCACACTACCTGATTTTAGAACGTATTATACTGCCACAATAGTCCAAACAGCCTGGTACTGGTACAACCACAGATACATAGACAAATGGAACAGAATTGAGGATCCAGATGTAAATTCATCCAAGTCTGGAGCTGATATTTGACAAAGGCCCAAAGTCCATTAATTGGGGAAAAGACAGTCTCTTTAACAAATGGTGCTGGTATAACTGGATATCCATCTGCAAAAAACTAACACAAGACCCATACCTCACACCATACACAAAAACTAACTCAAAATGGACCAAAGACCTAAATATAAAATCTAAAACGATAAAGATCATGGAAGAAAAAATAGGGACAATGCTAGGAGCCCTAATACATGGCATAAACAGAATAAAAAACATAAGTAACAATGTACAAACACCAGAAGAGAAACTATATATCTGGGAGCCCCTAAAAATCAAACACTTATACTCGTCAAAAGACTTCACCAAAAGAGTAAAAAGACAATCTAGAGACTGGGAAAAAAAATTTGGCTGTGGCAAATTCAGTCAGCATCTAATCTCTAAAATCTACAAGATAGTGCAAAAAACCTCAACAACAAAAAGACAAATAACCCAATTAAAAAATGGGCAAAGGATATGAACAGGCACTTCACCAAAGAAGACATTCCGGCAGCTAAGAGATACATGAGGAAATGCTCACGGCCGTTAGCCGTTAGAGAAACGACAATGAGATACCATCTCAACCCCAAGAAGGCTAGCATTAGTCCAAAACACACAAAATAATAAATGTTGGAGAGGTTGTGGAGAGACTGGAATGCTTATACGCTGTTGATGGGAATGTAAAATGGTACAACCACTTTGGAAATCAATTTGGCACTTCCTTAAAAAGCTAGAAATAGTAGTACCATACAATCCAGCAGTCCTGCTCCTTGGAATATATCCTAGAGAAACAAGAACTGTCACATGAATAGATGTATGAACACCCATGTTCACTGCAGCACTGTTCACAATAGCAAAAAGATGGAAACAACCTAGGTGCCCATCAACAGATGAATGGATAAACAAATTATGGTATATTCACACAGTGGAATACTATGCAACTTTAAAGAACTATGATGAATCCATGAAACATAACATGGAAGAATCTGGAAGGCATTATGCTGAGAGAATTTAGTCAGTCCCAAAAGGACAAATATTGTATAAGACCACTATTATAAGAACTCAAGAAAAGGTTTAAACGCAGAAGAAAACATTCTTTGATGGTTACGAGGGTGGGGATGGAGGGAGAGGGGTATTCACTAACTAGATAGTAGACAACAATTATCTTAGGTGAAGGGAAGGACAGCACACACTCAGGGGAACTCAGCACAACTGGACCAAACCAAAGCTAAGAAGTTTCCCGAATACAATCAAACACTGCGAGGGACAGAGTAGCAGGGGCGGGGGTCTGGGAACCATGATTTCAGGGGACAAGTAGGTCAATTGGTATAGCAAAGTTTATTAAGAAAATGTTCTGCATCCCACTTTGGTGAGTGGTGTCAGGGGTCTTAAAAGCTAACGAGCAGCCATCTAAGATTCATCAATTGGTCCCAACCCACTGGCAGCAAAGAAGGATAAAGAACACCAAAGACACAAGGAAAATATTAGCCCAAGAGACAGAAAGGACCTCATAAACCAGAGACTCCATCAGCCTGATACCAGAAGAACTAGATGGTTTCTGGCTACCACCAATGACTGCCCTGACAGGGAACACAGCAGAGAGTCCCTGACAGAGCAGGAGAAAAGTGGGGTGCAGAACTCAAATTCTAGTAAAAAGAACAGACTTAAAGGTTTAACTGAGACTGAAGGGACCCCAGAAGCATGGCCCCGGGACTCTCTGTTAGCCCAAAACTATAACTATTCCTGAGGCCAACTCTTCAGACAAAGATTAAACCAGACTATGGGCCTTAAGGAAACCCTAGTGGTGTAGTGGTTAAGTGCTATGGCTGCTAACCAAAAGGTCAGCAGTACTAATCCACCAGGCACTCCTTGGAAACTCGATGGGGCAGTTCTACTCTGTCCTATAGGGTTGCTATGAGTTGGAATCGACTTGACAGCCAAGGTTTTTTTTTTTTTATGGGACATAAAATGATGCTCGTAAAGCGTGTGCTTCCTAGCTCTAGTAGATACATGAGACTAAATGGGTAGCTCCTGTCCAGAGGCAAGATGAAAAGGCAGAGATGGTCAAGAGCTGCTTGAATGGACATGGGGAATCCAGGATGGAAAGGAAGAGTGTGCTGTCACAGGATAGGGAGAGCAACTAGGATCACATAACAATGTGTACAGAAACTTTTGTATGAGAAACTAACTTGAATTGTAAACTTTCACTTAAAGCACAAAACACAAAACTAAACAAATGAGATTATAACCAGATGCTAAGAAGCTAGGATTTACAGCACATATTTTTGGGGTATCAATCTATAACATCCCACTCTTTGCCCCCCGCAAGTTCATGTTTTTGCCACATGCAAAACACTTTCACCCTATCACATCATCCCAGAAATCTTAAATCAACTTCAACTTCAAAATCTCATCTTCTGAATCATCTAAATCAAATATGAGTGAAACTTTAGACATATTCCCTCCTGGGGCAAAATTCCTCTTCATCTGCAAACGTGTGAAACCTAGAATACAAATTATCACTTTCCAAACTACAGTGGTGGAACAGGCACAAGGTAGACATTTCCCTTACAAATGGAAGAAATTAGAGTGAAGGATGGGATAACCAAGCAAGTCCAAAACCCAGTAGAATAAGTTACATTAGCTCTCAAGGCTTGAAAATAATCTATTCTTTGGAACCATCTGGGCAATTGCCCTGCCCTCCAGACTCTGGGTGTTGGCCATGCTCTCTATATCCTGTATAGAGGTCCCCCAGCCCTGGGCTTCAGCTGCACCTTCCAGGCTCATTAGGATGGCAACTCTGCTCCCTCGGCTTTAGGCAGCCCCATTCTTCTAGTCCATTTGAGCGGCAACCTCACCCCCTCAGCCCCAACAGGCTACATTTTTCTGTCCCTTGGGCATGGCAGCCTTCTCCTCTCCACTTTAGGCAGTGGCCCCATCATCTTGGTCAAACCTGTTGGCAGCCTCACACTCCAGAACTGAGTTGATGAACTTCTGACTCTGAAACCTAGGAGGCTGTGGTTCTACTCTTTGAAACCCTAGAGGCTGTGGCCCCACCACTTGAGACCCCAGAGGCTGTGGCCCTACCCTTTGAGATTAAGGCAGCTCTACTTTCTGTGCTCCTTCCAACACTTCTGCCGATCTCTGAACTGCTCCACTGGTGGTTCTTTTCTTTTCTTTTCTTTTCTTTTCTTTGAGGACAAGAGACGTAGCTCCTTTGGCCTTTTTCTTGCCTGTAGAATTCCAAGAGGCAGATAGTGTTCTTTCCTTTTGTTTTTTCTCTGTCCCCTTCAGTCTAAGCTGATGAGCTTTCTGCTGTGGTAGTTGGTTAGATTCATCAGTCACAGGCCTAATCTCTTTAACAAAAGATCATATAACCATGTCCTTGGTGAACATTCTAGGATACGTGTTCTTAGTTTGTACAACAGAACTTACCAAATCTTTGAAGTTTTTCTTTCATTTTGGACTCTTCATTTTTAAGTTCATCTCTTTCCTCTTGCATTTTACTATAAGCAGCAAGGAGAAACCACACAGCGCCTTTAAAATCTTGCTTAGAAATCTCCTCAGCCAGATATCCAAATTCATCACTTACAAATTCTACCTTCCACCAAACATTTGAACATAATTCAGACAAGATTTTTGCTACTGCATAAAAAGCATCGCTCTTCCTCCAGTGTCCAATCACATGTTCATCGTTTTCTTTTAAAGCTTACCAGAAGCGCATTTAACATCCACATTTCTAGCAATATTCTGTTGCTTGTGCCATACATATTCTCTAAGACGATATACACTTTCTCTATAGCTCTCCTCACTTCCTTCTGAGACCTCACCAGAATGCCTTTGGCGTCCATAATTCTACCAACAGTCTCTTCAAGGCAATTTAAGCTTTTACTATTTGGCACCTTAAAACTCTTCCAGCCTCAGGCCTGTGGGGACCATGGTCTTGGGGAAATTCTAGCTCTATTGGCATAACATAGTTTATAAGGAAAATGTTCTACATTCTACCTCGGTGACTAGCGTCTGGAGTCTTAAAAGCCTGTGAGCTGCCATCTAAGATACTCCACTGATCTCACCCCTTCGGGAGCAAGGGAGAATGAAGAAAATGAGATACAAGGGAAAGATTAGTCCAAAGGACTAATGGACCGCAACTATCACAGCCTCCACCAGACTGAGTCCAGTACAGCTAGATGGTGCCCGGCTACCACCACAGACTGCTCTGACAGGGATCACAACAGACGGTCCTGGACAGAGCTGCAGAAAAATGTAAAACAAAATTCTAACTCACAAAAGAAGACCAGACTTACTGGCCTGACAAAGACTGGAGAAATCCCGAGAGTATGGCCCCCGGACACCCTTTCAGCTCAGTAATGAAGTCACTCCCGAGGTTCACCCTTCAGTCAAAGATTAGACGCCCCATAAAACAAAACGAGACTAACGGGGCACAACAGTCCAGGGACAAGGACTAGAAGGCAGGAAGGGACAGGAAAGCTGGTAATAGGGAACCCAACGTCGAGAAGGGAGAGTGTTGACATGTCGTGGGGTTGTTAACCAATGTCATAAAACAATATGTGTATTAACTGTTTAATGAGACACTACTTGTTCTGTAAACCTTCATTTAAGGTACAATAAAAAAAGGAAAGAAAAAAATATATAAATTACTTTTGCATTCCTATAAAAAAACAAAAAAACAAAAAAACTCTTCCAGCCTCCACCCCTTACCCAATTCCAAAACTGCTTCCACATTTTAGGTATCTCTTAGAGCAGCCCCTCACTTTTGGTGCCAAATTCTGTCTTAGTTATCTAGTGCTGCTGTAACAGAAATATCACAAATGGATGGCTTTAACAAATAAATTAATTTTCTCACAGTTGAGGAGGCTTGAAGTCCGAATTCAGACTGCCAGCTCCAGGGGAAACCTTTCTCTCTCTGGTGGCTCTGGAGGAAGGTCCTTGTCTCTTTTGAGCTTCTTCTCCTGGAAAATCTTCATGTGGCTTGGCATCTCTCTTCCCTCATCTCTGCTTCTCTTG
Source organism: Trichechus manatus latirostris (assembly GCF_000243295.1). Classification (NCBI taxonomy): domain Eukaryota; kingdom Metazoa; phylum Chordata; class Mammalia; order Sirenia; family Trichechidae; genus Trichechus; species Trichechus manatus. The sequence goes on from NW_004444040.1 coordinate 1,086,587, forward strand.
CTTGCTTGTTTAATCTCTTTTGTATCTCTATGCTAATCTTGCCTCATTAACATGACAAAGACAACCCATTCGCAAATGGGATTATAACCACAGGCGTACAGGCTAGGATTTACAAAACATATTTTGGAGGTGGAGGGGGGACAAAATTAAATCCATTACATAACCCTGATTCCAAAACCAAACAAAGACACTAGAAGAAAAGAAAACAGACAGGCCAATATTTCTTATGACTATAGACGCATTAATACTCAACAAAAAACTAGTGAACAGAATCCAACAGCATGTTAAAAGAGTCATACACCGTGACCAAGTGGGATTTACTCCAGGAATGCGGGGATGATTCAACATCAGAAAATCAATCAACAGAAGGAGTCCTCATGGCACAGTCATAAAGCGCTACACTGCTAACCAAAAGGTCAGTGGTTCAAAACCACCAGCTGCTCTATGGAAGAAAGATGTAGCAGTCTGCTTCTGTAAAGATTTACTGCCTTGGAAACCCTCTTGGGCGGTTTTACTCTGTCCTATAGGTCTCTATGAGTCTTAATTGACTTGATGGCAATGAGTTTAGGGTTTTAATATACCACATCAATAGAACAAAGGAAAAGAAACACGAGATAATCTCTATGGATGCATAAAAAGCATTTGATAAAATCCAACACCTTTTATTGATGAAAACCCTCAAAAAGATTGGAATACAAGGAGAATTCCTCAATGTGACCCAGGGTATATGTGGAAAGACAACAGCCAACATTATACTTAACGGAGAACGACTGATAGCTTTCCCCTTGAAATCAGAACAAGACAAGGATTCTGTTATTACCACTTCTATTCAGTATCGTATTTTAAGTCCTATCCAGAGCAATAAAACAAGAAAAGAAATACAAGGTACTCAGATTCGAAAAGAAGAAGCAAAATTATCTGTATTCCCAGATGACAGAATCCTATTTATAGAAATGTGCAAACTAAAACCATAAAATTCTTAGAAGAAAATTCAGTAGCAATGTTATCTGCCTAGATTTTAACAATGAATTATGTAATATACAGTGAAACCTGTGAGAGCTGGAACTGATGGGACTGACTTGTTTCTCTGGGTCACACAAATTTTCCACCTTTGACAGGGAACGGTCTCAACACTTTTCTATTGCTCTCTTATTATTGGAAAATATTGAGTCTTCTTTCTCTGACAGGTTTCTGCCTTACACAGTGTTCTGGCTTTCATAGGTTTTACCATAATAAAAAAAAAAAGCACACACAGCAAAAAACAAAACAGACAGATGGGACCTTGTAAAAATTAAAAACTTTTCTTCATCAAAAGACTTTACCAAAAAAGTAAAAAGACAAGCTACTAACTGGGAGAATATCTATGGAAACCATACATCCAATAAGAATCTAATAACAAGAATATATATAAAATTTAGACTACAACAAAAAGACAAATAATCTAATCATAAAATGGGCAAAGAACTTGAATAGGTGTTTCACCAAAAAGGACATTTCACTAAAGAGGACAACGAACAGATGAAAAAATGCTCAAGGTCATTAGCCATCAGAAAAATGCAAATCAAAACCACATGAGAAACCATTTCAGTCCCAGTAGGATGGCTCAGAGAAAAACAAAACAAAACAGAAAATAACAAACGTTGGCAAGGATGTGGGGAAATTGGAACCTGTCTTAGGCTGGGTTCTTTACAGAAGCAATACCAGTGAAGAATATATATATACACACAGAGAGATTTATATCAAGAAAATGGCTCATGTGGTTGTAGGGGCTGGAAAGTCCCAAGTCCATAGGTCAGGCTGAGGGCTTCTCCTGACTCACATAGCTGCAGGGGCTGATGAACCCAAGATTGACAGGTAAGCCGTCAGGCTGCTGGCTCACAGGCTGAAAAGGCTGACAGATTCCAAGATTAGCAGGTAAGCTAGCAGGCTGCTGACTCACAGGCTGCAGAGGCTGACAAATGCCAAGATCTGTAGGTAAACTACTAACTCAAGTCCCAAGAACTGGAGGTCAGATGAACAAGAGCCAGACGCAGGATCCAGAATAAGCAAAAGCCTGCAAGCTTTGCCAGAAAGTCCACATATATTGGATGCAGCCACACCTCTAGGGAAACTCCCTTTCAACTGATTCACTGCCCAACGAGGTCTCATTATGGAAGTGATTACATCATTATAAGGCTGCCAAACTACATCATAATTGCCAAAATCACTGAGAATCATGGCCCAGTCAAGTTGACACACAACCTAAACCATCACAGTCCACTCCTTGTCAACTTGGCACATGTATACATCTCCCTAAACCATACATAATCTCTAAATAAAGACAATTATAAAGTCATACTTCCGCCTAACATGATACAACCAACACACGTACAACCAAAAATGCACTAGCCCGGTTTATATCTAATATTTGATAAGTGAAGAAAACAAAAATATTTGACACACACATACAAGGAAGATATACTCATAACAATTATAGCCCTCGTTTCTGCAACTGGTCACGTGGTCATAGCTGATATTTAGAACTACCTTTTTCCATCATCCATTCCATATTCCCTTTACCCTCAGCAAGCACCTCGGCTGGTTGTGGTTCATTGCCTGGTGGGGTGACCCAAATCTTCATTCCTGAAGAGTCTGGGCCATTAGTAGTCATTGTCGGAATGATTGCTGTAGTTTTCCAATGACTTTAATCACAGGGCATGGTAGTACTAAGAGACGCCCTAAGGAATCTCATGTATTCCAGACACACTCTTCTTTACCTCCATTATGTAGTATCAATCCTATTTACTGTTGGTAATTAGGATCAGTCATACCAGCCAATATGGTAACTCCCCTCTTTGCCTATTGATCTAGGGGCATAGTCAGCCCAAAGTGGTTGGGTGGCATTCTTAACCTCCATTTCAGTGGAATCAGTGATGTGTCTCCAGGTGGGAGCATTCCTCCCTTTGGAACCTCTAAATCTGAAAGCGTAGGGGTGTGGGGACAAGAAGCAAAATAATTTGCAGGTGGGCCACTGGGGGTAATAATGAGGGGTGCCACTCCCATTTCCACCCTTGATACCTGGACCCACGAATCCTGGCTATGGGAGAAACAGCACCATATAATGGATGCTGGTTTAGAGCATATACAGCCTCCCAGAGAACATTGCCCCGATCATTCAACGTATTGCCACCTAGCTGGTTCCACAATAGCGTCCTTAGAAGGTCATTCCGTCATTCAGTCGAGCCAGCAATTCCCACTCTTCTCAATGTTATCCATAATTGCTATGATCCACACAGCCGAATGCCTTTGCATAGTCAATAAAACACAGGTAAACATCTTTCTGGTATTCTCTGCTTTCAGCCAGGATCCATCTGACATCAGCAATCATATCCCTGGTTCCATGTCCTCTTCTGAATTCACCTTGAATTTCTGGCAGTTGCCTGTCTATATACTGCTGCAGCCACTTTTGAATGATCTTCAGCAAAATTTTACTTGCGTGTGATATTAATGATATTGTTCGATAATTTCTGCATTCAGTTGGATCTCCTTTCTTGGGAATAGGCATAAATATGGATCTCTACCAGTCCATTGACCAGGCAGCTGTCTTCCAAATTTCTTGGCATAGATGAGTGAGCACTTCCAGTGCTGCATCCATTTGTTGAAACATCTCAATTGGTATTCCATCAATTCCTGGAGCCTTGTTTTTCGCCAATGCCTTCAGTGCTGCTTGGACTTCTTCCTTCAGTACCATCGGTTCCTGATCATAAGTTACCTCCTGAAATGGTTGAACGTCGACCAATTCTTTTTGGTATAGTGACTCTGTATTCCTTCCGTCTTCTTTTGATGCTTCCTGCGTTGTTTAATATTTTCCCCATTGAATCTTTCAATGTTGCAACTTGAGGCTTGAATTTTTTCTTCAATTCTTTCCGCTTGAGAAATGCCAAGCGTATTCTTCCCTTTTGGTTTTCTATCTCCAGAGCTTTGCATATGTCATTATAATACTTTATTTTGTCTTCTCAAGCCACCCTTTGAAATCTTCTATTCAGCTCTTCACATTTATTCCTTTTGCTTTAGCTACTCGACGTTCAAGAGCAAGTTTCAGATCTCTTCCGACAACCATTTTGGTTTTTTCTTTCTTTCCTATCTTTTTAATGACCTCTTGCTTGCTTCATGTATGATGTTCTTGATGTCATTCCACAACTCGTCTGGTCTTGGGTCATCAGTGTTCAACATGTCAAATCTATTCTTGAGATTGTCTCTAAGGTCAGGTGGAATATACTCAAGTTCATACTTTGGCTCTCGTGAACTTGTTCTAATTTTCTTCAGTTTCAACTTGAACTTGCATGTCTGCAATTGCTGATCTGTTCTGCAGTAGGCCGCTGGCCTTTTTCTGACTGATGATATTGAGTTTTTCCATCATTTCTTTCCACAGGTGTAGTCCATTTGATTCCTGTGCATTCCATCTGGCAAGGTCCACATGTATAGTCGCCATTTATGTTGTTGACAAAAGGTATTTGCAATGAAGGAGTCACTGGTCTTGAAAAATTCTATCATGCAATCTCCAGCATTGTTTCTATCACTAAGGCCATATTTTCCAACTACCAGTCCTTCTTCTTTGTTTTCAACTTTCTCATTCCAATCACTAGTAATTGTCAATGCATCCTGATTGCATGTTTGATCAATTTCAGACTGTAGAAGTTGGTAAAAATCTTCCATGTCTTCATCTTTGGCATTAGTGGTTGGTGGGTAAATTGGAATAATAGTCATTATTAACTGGTCTTCTTTGTAGGCATATTGATACTCTATTACTGACAGCATTGTACTTCAAGATAGATCTTGAAATGTTCTTTTTGACGACGAATGCAATGCCATTCTTCTTCAATTTGTCATTCCCGGCATAGTAGATCATATGATTGTCCAATTCAGAACAGCCAATACCAGTCCATTTCAGCTAACTAATGCTAGGATATCCATGCTTATGCCTTCCATTTCATTTTTGATGATTTCCAATTTTCCTAGATTCATACTTCATACATTCCACATTCTGATTGTTAATGAATGTTTGCAGCTGTTTATTCTCATTGTGAGTTGTTCCACATCAGCAAATGAAGGTCCAAAAAGCTTGACTCCATCCACATCATTAAGGTCGACACTAATTTGAGGAGGCAGCTCTTCCCCAGTCTGACCCAAGCCATGGTATTTTCAGTTGCCTCATATGTATTTTGAGTGACTTCCAACTTGAGGGGCTCATCTTCTGGCACGATATCAGACGGTGCTCTGCTGCTATTCATAAGGATTTCACTGGCTAATTCTTTTCATAAGTAGACCACTGCGTGCTTCTTCCTTATGAGGAAACTGTACATAGATCAAGAGGCAGTCATTCAAGCAGTACAAGGGGATACTGCGTGGTTTAAAGTCAGGAAAGTTGTGTGTCAGGTTTGTATCCTTTCATCATACCTATTCAATCTGTATGCTGAACAAATAATCCAAGAAGCTGGACTGTATGAAGAAGAATGGTGCATCAGGATTGGAGGAAGACTCATTAACAACCTGCGTTATGCAGATGACACAACCTTGCTTCCTGAAAGAGAAGAAGACTTGAAGCACTTACTGATGAAGATCAAAGATCACAGCTCTCAGTATGGATTACACCTTAATATAAAGATAACAAAAATCCTCAAAACTGGACCAATAAGCAACATCATGATGAACGGAAGAAAGATTGAAATTGTCAAGGATTTCACTTTACTTGGCTCCACAACCAACACCCATGGAAGTAGCAGTCAAGAAATCAAACGATACATAGCATTGGGTAAATCTGTTGCAAAATACCTCTTTAAAGTGTTGAAAAGCAAAGATGTCACCTTGAAGATTAAGTGTGCCTGACCAAGCCATGGTATTTTCAATTGCCTCATATGCATGCGAAAGCTGGACCATTAATAAGGAAGACCAAAGAAGAACTGATGCCTTTAAACTGCGGTGTCAGCAAAGAATATTGAATATACCATGGACTGACAAAAGAGTGAACAAATCTGTCTTGGAAGAAGTACAACCAGAATGTTCCTTAGAAGCAAGGATAGTGAGAGTATGTCTCACATACTTGGACATGTTATCAGGAGGGATCAGTTCCTGGAGAAGGACATCATGCTTGGTAAAGTAGAGGGTCAGCAAAAACAAGGAAGACCCTCAACGACACAGTGGCTGCAACAATGGGCTCAAGCATAACCCCGATTATGAGGATGGTGTAGGATCGTGCAGTGTTTCAATCTGTTGTACATAGGGTCGCTATGAGTCGGAACTGACTTGATGGCACTTAACAACAATAACAACATCAAGCCAGCTGCTTCAGGATGATGGGGAACATTGTAACACCAGTGAATTCTGTGAGCATGGGCCCATTGCTGCACTTCATTTGCTGGGAAGTGAGTCCTTGATCTGAGACTATGCTGTATGGGATACCATGACGGTGGATAAGGCATTCTAAGGCCACGGATGGTAGTTTTGGCAGAGGCATTGAGTGCAGACAAGGCAAATCCTTATCCAGAGTGTCTGTTCCAGTAAGAACAAAACACTGCTGTTTCTATGATGGAATCAGTCCTATGTAATCAGCCTGCCACCAGGTTGCTGCCTGATCACCTTGAGGAATGGTGCCATATCGAGTACTCAGTGTTGATCTCTGCTGCTGACAGATTGGGTACTCAACAATGACTGTAGCCAAGTCGGCCATGGTGAGTGGAAGTCCATGTTGCTGAGCCCATGTATAACGTCCATCCCTGCCACCATGGCCATTTTGTTCACGAGGCCATTGGACAATGACAGGGTGGCTGGAAAAAGAGGATGACTGATTTTCACAAAACACATCATCCTATTCAACTGATTGTTAAAATCCTCTCCTGCTGAAGTCACCCTTTGGTGAGCGTTCACATGAGACACAAATATCTTCACTTCTTTGGCCCACTCAGAGAGGTCTATCCACATACCTCTTCCCTGTACCTCCTTGTCTCCAATTTTGCAATCATGTTCCTTCTAAGTCCCTCACCATCCAGACAAATCTTTGGCCACAGCCTGTGAATCAGTATATACTTGCACATCTGGCCATTTCTCCCTCCAAGCAGTATGAACAACCAGATGCACTGCTGGGAGTTCTGTCCATTGGTAGGATTTCCTTTCACCGCTGTCCATCAGAAAGATCCCAGAATGGGGCTGTAGTGCCGCCGCTGTCCACTTTCGAGTGGTGCCTGTATATAGTGCGGAAGCATCTGTAAACTGAGCACAAATTTTCTCTTCGTCAGTGAACTGATCATGAGGAGCTTCCCATGAGGCCGTAGGTGCAGACTGGGAAATGGAAGGTAATGTGACAGGAGTGGAGACCATGGACGTAATGGGACACTCCTTCACGCAAATTACTTGTGCCTTCAGGTCCTGTTTGGGCCCAATCTCGTATATACCACTTCCATTTAATGATGGAGTGTAGCTGTGTACATCCAACTTTATGGCTCTGTGGATCAGAAAACAACCAGTTCATGACGGGCAACTTAGGCAACATGGTGACTTGGTGGCCCATGCTTAAGCATTCAGTCTCTACTAAGGCCCAATAAGAAGCCAAAAGCTGTTTCTCAATGGAAGAGTAGTTATCTACAGAGGACATCAGGGCTTTGTTCCAAAATCTTAAGGGTCTGCACAGTGATTCACCAATAGGGGACTGCCAAAGACTTCAAACAGCATCTCTGTCTGCATCTGACACTTCAAGCACCATTGGATCAGCCAGATCGTATGGTCCAAGTGGCAGAGCAGCTTGGACGGCAGCCTGAACCTGTTGTAGAGCCTTCTCTTGTTCTGGGCCCCACTCAAAACTAGCAGCTTTTGGAGTCACTTGATAAATAGGCCAGAGTAGCACACCTAAATGAGGAATATGTGGCCTCCCAAATCCAAAGGGTCCACCAGGCATTATGCTTCCTTTTTAGTTGTGGGAGGGTCCAGGTGCAATAATTTATCCTTCACTTTGGAAGGAGTATCTCAGCATGCCCCACACCACTTGACCCCTAGAAATTTCACTGAGGTGGAAGGCTCCTGAAATTTTGTTGGATTTAATTTCCCACCCTCTTGCATGTAAATGTCTTACCAATAAGTCCTTCAAAACAGGCATGGAGAAAAAGGCATTAGCCAGATCAATATCTGCATACCAAGTACAAGGAGATGTATTAATTTAGTCAAGTAATGAAACCACATCTGGAACAGCTGCCGCAGTTGGAGTCACCATCTGGTTAAGTTTTCAATAATCCACTGTCATTCCCCAAGATCCGTCTGTTTTTTGCACAGGCCAAATAGGTGAGTTAAATGGAGGTGTTGTGGGAATCTCCACCCCTGCATCCTTCAAGTCCTTGATGGTGGCAGTGATCTCTGCAATCCCTCCTGGAATGAGGTATTGCTTTTGATTTACTGTTTTCCTAGACAGGGGCAGTTCTAATGGCTTCCACTTGACTTTTCCTACCATAATAGCCCTTACTCTACATGTCAGGAATCCACTGTGGTAGTTCTGCTAGCTGTTGAGTGTATCTATTCCAATTATGCATTCTGGAACTGGGGAAATCACTACATGATAGGTTGGAGGACCCACTGGACCCACCATGAGCCAAAACTCAGCTAAGACGCTATTAATAACCTGACTCTCATACGTCCCCCCTCTGACTGGTGGGCCACAGTGATGTGTTGCGTCTGCTGGAATTAGTGTCAGCTCAGAGCCAGTATACAGCAATCCCCAAAAAGTCTGATTATTTCCTTTTCCACAATGAACAGTTACTCTCGTAAAAGACTATAGATCCTTTTCGGAAGGCTGGGAGAAATAGTAACGGTATAAAATTTTGGCAATATAGTGGGTTCCTTCCTCAAGAGCACCTGGCCTCTCCTTCATTCAAGGGGTTGTGGGTCTGCAAACTGTCTCAAGTCTGGGATTGATGGAGGGGCCGTGTGATGGTTAAGATTGTGTGTCAACTTGGCTGGGCCATGATTCTCAGTGTTTATATGTGATCACTCCCATGACTGAATATGCTGTGAGTAGCCAATCAGATGAAAGGGAGTTTCCTTGGGGGTGTGACCTGCATCTGAATATAAGCAGACATTCTGGCTTTTTGCTCACTCTGGATCCTGTGGCTGCCTCCTCTCATCTCTCTCCCGGTTCTTGGGACCTGAGCTGTCAGCTTATCGGCTGAACTTGGGATTCGTCGATATTCACAGCCTGTGAGTGGAGTCCTGCTCTCTGACCTGCCTATCTTGGGTTCACCAGCCCCTGCAGCTACGCAAATCAGGAGAAACCTTTCAGTCTTGCCTGCTGATCTTGGAATTCGTCAACCTTCACAGCCTGTGAGCAGGAACTCTGCTCTCTAACCTGCTGATCTCGGGCTCACCAGCTTCTGCGGCTGGGTGAATTGGGAGAAGCCTCTACCCTGATCTATGGACTTGGGACGTTCTAGCCTCTACAATCGTGTGAGCTGTTTCCTTGATATAAAACTCTCTGTATATATATTTATACGCTTTATTGATTTTGCTTCTTTAGAGAACCCAGCCTAAGACAGGCCATGAGTCTCTATTCTGGTGATTTGAATTAGACTGTTGTTCACTTGACCTAGAATTCTTCCACTTGTACAGATCAAGTAAATAATTAGTAGATTTCCTATCTATTTCACTCCTAGGGACCCCATGACTAAGTAGCCAATGCCATAAGTTCACATGAGTCAGACTATTCTGATTACTGCTTTGACTCCACTGTCCGTTACAGTACGTCTTTGATGATTGAGTGCCACCTCTTGGCCCTTATCACCATGGGGGCCAATCAGCCCCATTGTTATTCAGTTAGGACAGTTCCCACTGTCAAATCTGACTGACATAAAATAGCAATCACAGCAGTCTTCAAGGATGCTGGATCTCCTTTCACAAATTTGTTCCTTGCCATTTTTGTAGAAGGTATTTCTTCTGGGCACTCCGTTTGTGGGTCTGTAGGTCTAACCTGATAAATCTACTCTAACATGTCAATTTCTCTAAGCCTTTGGATTCCTTCTTCTACAGTATAGCAAGGCAGCTCTGGGACTTCACTTGATTTAGTGTGGGCCACCGCATAATCCATGCTTCAGTGAAGCAACCAAATAAATTATTAGCTCTTTCCCTAACCTCTTGAGCTTAAACACTGAATGAAGAATCTGTGCTTAGTGAGCCCATATGAATAAACTCAGACTGATCCAAATTTATGTTCCTTGCACCATTATCCCACACCCTTAAAGGCCGTTCTCACACATATTCCCCAGGTTTCTGTTTGTACATATTAGAAAGGTTAAGCAGTTCTTTTGGAGTGTAGTGTACCTCCTCCTGGGTCACACTTTGTACTTCATCTTTTGGCGCTTGCTGGGACTTAAGTCTAGTTATAGGTCTAGAAGCAAAAATGGGTGGTGGGGATGTGTCCTGAGAACATTCAGCAACGTGTTGTAAGGAATCTGCCTTGGGTGATGCCCCAGGCAATGACTCAGAATCCTCCCCAGGGAATGACGCAGACAAAGGCTCTTCAGACACAGCTGGGTTAATTTCATCAGATGGGAGTGAGAGGGCTAGTTCTGTTGCCAGGAGTGAATCAATGGAATTTGAGGGCTCAGTGTCCCCAGCTTCTTCATTATCTGCATATATATCCCCATCTCAAGTCTCAGGATCCCATTTCTTCCCAATAAATGCCTTCAATTTAACTTCCGATACCATTTGAGATTGTGAATATATATATACGGAGCCTTGATGGCACAGTGGTTAAGAGCTCAGCTGCTAACAAAAGGTCAGCAGTTCAAATCCACCAGCTGCTCCTTAGAAACCCTATGGGGCGGTTCTACTCTGTTCTTCAAAAAATTAAAATAGAACCACCATATGACCAAGCAATTTCACTCCTAGGTATATACCCAAAAGACTTGAAAGCAGACTCAGACAGATACTTGTACACCAATGTTCATTGCAACATTATTCACAATAGCCAAAAGGTGAAATAACAAATACTCATCAACAGATGAATAGATAAACAAAATGTGGTACATACAACAATGGAATACTACTCAACCAGTAAGAGAAATGAACTCCTGATGCATGCTACAATATGGATAGAGTCTGAAGACATTACGCTGAGTGAAATAAGTCAATCACAAAAGAACAAATACCGTATGACCTCCTTTTATAAAAAAGACAAGAACAGGCAAATACATAGTGTCTTAGTTATCTAGTGCTAGTATAACAGAAATACCACAAATGGATGGCTTCAACAAAGAGAAATTTGTTCTCTCACAATCTAGGAAGCTAGAAGTTCGAATTCAGGGTGCCAGCTCCAGGGAAAGGCTTTCTTTCTCTGTCTGCTGTCGGGGGAGGTCCTTGTCAACAATCCTCCCCTGGTCTAGGAGCTTCTCAGCACAGGAACCCTGGGTCCAAAGGGTGCACTCTGCTCCCAGCACTGCTTTCTTGGTGGTATGAGGTCCCCAGTCTCTCTGCTTGCTTCTCTCTTTTATATCTCAAAAGAGATTGGTTTAAGACACAATCTAATCTTGTAGACTGAATCCTGCCTCATTAACATAACTGTCAGTAATCCCATCTCATTAATGCCATAGAGATAGGATTTACAATACATAGGAAAATCACATCAGATGGCAAAATGATGAACAATCACATAATACCGGGAATCATGGCTCAGCAAAATTGATAGATATTTTGGGGGACACAATTCAATCCATGACACATTGAGACCCAAGCTTATTAGTGGTTACCAGGGCCAAGACCGAGAGGTCATGGGGGGTTATTGCTTATAAAGTAATGAGTCTTGGCTTACGGTAACATAAAAAATCAACTAAGGATAGGGTTGCACAACCAATTATTATAATTGCTGTCAATAAGTTGTACACCTGTAAAAAGTTGAACTGGCAAGGGTTGTGTTTCAGAGATATTTACAATAATGACAAAAAAGAAAAGAGTAGTTGCTGAGTCTGCTTATGGGATTTGGTTCCTCGGTTTGGAGGTTTAGGGTCATGGCTTCATAGGACATCCCTGTTAATTGGTCTTTTAACCTGTTTAGTGCTTTTGGTCTACCTCCTAGTTCATTGCGTAGTGCCTGGGGTCCTAAAAGCTTGCAGGCGGCCATCTAAAGCATGAAATTGGTCTCTATTTGCCTGAAGCAAAAGAGGAAGAAGGAAAGTCAGGAATAGAAGGAGGATATGGAATGTGTGGCTAATTGCTTCCATGAACAACTGCCTGCTTTGCAAAAAGACCAGAAGAATTGGATGGTGCCTGGCTACCACTACATTTTGATTAAAGAGTCTATAGAAGAATGCTGATCAAAAGGGGGAAAATGCAGAACAGATTTCAAATTTTCATGTACTCCAGATTTTCTGGAGCCATGGCAGTTGGATGAACCCCTGAAACTTATTTCCCCAAGATAATCTTTCGACCCGAAACCAAAAATATCCCCTGAAATCATAAAATGAAATAATAGTTTGGCTTAACTAGTAAAGAATGTCTGTTTGAGCATTATGCTCTCTTAAAATCGATCCATATGGGATCAAATTGACAACAGCAACTGAAAAGATTAGATAGGAACCTTAGGGAGCAGTAAGTTTATGTTAATGGGGGAGGAATAACTCAGAAAAGGAGGGTGAGAATGAGTGCACAACTCAATGAATATAATCAACATCACTGAATTGTACATGTAGAAAACTTGAATTGGTGTATTTTTTTTTTATGTGTATACTCTCAACAACAAAAATAGATAAAATAAATTATTTTAAAAAAGAAAAGCCTGTGGAGCACGGTTCTACCCTAACACACATGGGGTCGCTATGAGTCAGGGTCAGTTCAACAGCAACTGGTATACAAAACAGAAGAAGAAACAGAGGCAGAGAAATCTTCAGTATCTTGTCCATAGTCCTTTTGTAATAGGGAACTGAAGAAGGATTTGAGCTCGCGTCTATCTGACTCAGGTGATGTCCACAAATGGAGTTTGACTTACTCATTGAACGTATTTGCTGTAAAGAGCATTTTCAGGTTATTAATTGTCTTTATCTCCATTGGGCAGATAAGGACAGATAAGGGCCTCTGCCTGAATCTTGGCTTCTACTTCTCTTTCTCTGACTCTGCCTCTTGGGGTGGTGGGGAGAGAAGCAGGCAAAAAACAAACAGACAAAAGCATGGCCTCCTAGACACCACCTGGCCATATGCTTTTATCTTGGGCTGTGCAGAACTGGCTGTATGTGGCAGTAATGTCTGCTACCCTGGGGATAACGGGTGCTCCCTCAGGTCCCAGATACCTGTGTGTGGGTCCAGCTTCCTGACTGAAACCAGAAATGGCAGGGACCACCCCAGCATTTCCTCACAGACAAGACCCATTTGTCGTCCCTTCAGTGCTGATCAAGAAAGGTGGAGGAAGTAGGTACCTGCCCAAAGGAACCCTAGAAACCACCTGTCTTACTTTCCTAGTGCTGCTGTAACAAAAATACCACAAGTAGGTGGCTTTAAAGAACCAAAATTTATTTTCTCACAATTCTGGGGCCTGAAAGTCAAAATCAGGGTATTGGCCATGTGAATTTCTCCTTGTAGGTAGCTCTGGGCATTCCTTGGTTCCTTAGCTTGTAGATGATCCTTAAATGGCATCTGTCTTCTGCAGTATGTGCTTGCCTCTGTATCTAATCTGCTTTTTTCTTCTAACTCAGAAACAATTAGGTTTAGGACACTGATGAAAACAAACAAATCTATTACTGTCGTGTTGATTCCGACACATAGGGACTCTATGGGACAGAGTAGAACTGCCCCATAGGGTTTCCAAAGCTGTAATCTTTAGGGAAGCAGACTGCCACATCTTTCTCCCACAGAGCGGTATGTTTGAACTACCAACCTTTCAGTTACCTGCTACGTATTTAACGATTGTGCACCAGGCCTCATTAAGATAGCAAAGAAAACCCTATTCCAAAAAGGAGTATGTCCACAAATACAGGGATTAAGATTCCAACAAATATTTGGGGGTAAACAGTTCAAACCATAACGTCCTGATCGTAATACAAGCCCAAAGCTTGCAGGCATACTTAGCTAACCTCCAGATCTCCACGACCCCTCTGCTGCTCTACATCACAATCCTCTCCCAGTAGTGAGCCCTTCTGTGTGGGTTAGTAGGTGGAGCACAGCGGCCTTGTGTTGGCTCCGGCTCACATTATCCCGCTGGGGTGTAACTTCCCCCGTAACTGAATTCTCTCCATCATGCTGGTTTACAACGTTCTGTGAGCAGACACTGGATGTTTTGTAAGCAGATACCCACAGCTATTTGTATGCATATAGATTTTTTGTAATTGGAGACATAAATTAACATGATGTTCCAAGAATCTTCCCCATTTACAAGGGATTTTGTGACAACACCCTGAAAGTTTTGGTTGAGATTTCACATGTTATGTTTGTTAATGTTGTCTTGGATTTAATTGTGGCTGATCAAGTCATATCCATGAAAGAGAATTACTACAGAGCTTCCCATTCTTAAGCCCTTCCTAGCAAAGGAATGTTCACTATCCTGATAAAATATTAGAGCACATCACTCCAATGTTATTACCTTTCAGAGCAATGTTTATTTATGTAGAGCTCAACATAAAGTCTTATGTTAGGCAGAACAAAAGAAAATTAAAAGACTATGTCATGAAAAGTTAAAAGATGTATTTTTTATGCTACCTGATTTGGTTTCACTGCCTTCAAACTAGGTGTTTTTTTCTAATGTCCAAATGTGCAAAATTAAAAAGGTTTCACGTTACAGACGTGGTGAAATTATCACAGAGAAAGGTTTTTTTTTTTTTTCATTTCTTTTGATGAAGGTTTATAGAACAAAGCAGTTTCTCATTAAACAGTTATTACACATATTGTTTTGTGTCATTGATTACCAACCCCACGACATGTCAACACTCTCCCTTTCTCAACCTTGGGTTCCCAATCACCAGCTTTCCTGTCCCCTCCTGCCTTCTAGTCCTTGCCCCTGGGCTGGTGTGCCCCTTTAGTCTCGTTTTGCTTTATGGGTCTCTCTAATCTTTGGCTGAAGGATGACCCTAAAGAGTGACTTCATCACAGAGCTAAAAGGTATCCAGGAGTCACACTCTTGAGGTTTCTTCAGTCTCTGTCAAGCCAGTAAGTCTGGTCTTTCTTTGTGAGTTAGAATTTTGTTCCACATTTTTCTCCAGCTCTGTCCAGGACCCTCTATTGTGATCCCTGTCAGAGTAGTCGGTGGTGGTAGCCAGGCACCAACTAGCTGTACTGGACTCAGTCTGGTGGAGGCCGTGGTAGTTGTGATCTATTAGTCCTTTGGACTAATCTTTCCCTTGTGTCTTTAATTTTTTTCATTCTCCCTTGCTCCCGAAGGGGTGAGACCAGTGTAGTATTGTAGATGGCCACTCACAAGCTTTTAAGACCCCAGACACTACTAACCAAAGTAGAATGTAGAACATTTTCTTTATAAAATATGTTATGCCAGTTGAGCTAGATGTTCCCCGAGACCATGGTCCCCATAGCCGTCAGCCCAGTAATTCCATCCCTCAGGGAGTTTGGATGTTTCTATGGAGCTTCCATGACTTTGCCTTGTACAAGCTGTGCTGGCTTCCCCAGAATTGTGTACTGTCTTACCCTTCACCAAAGTTACCATTTTTCTATTGTCTATGTAGTGTTTTTCCATCCCCACTCCTCCCCTCCCTCGTAACCATCAAAGATTGTTTCTTTTTTGTGTGTAAACCTTTTCATGAGTTTTTACAGTAGTGATCTCATACAATATTTGTCCTTTTGTGATTGCCTTATTTCACTCAGCATAATGTCCTTCAGATTCATCCATGTTGTGAGATGCTTCAAAGATTCATCATTGTTCTTTATCTTTGCTTAGTACTCCATTGTGTGTATGTGCCATAGTTTGTTTATCCATTCATCTGTTGATGAGCATCTAGGTTGTTTCCATCTTTTTGCGATTGTGAACAGTGCTGCAATAAACATGGGTGTGCATATGTCTATTTGTGTAATGGCTCTTATTTCTCTAGGATATATTCCTATGAGTGGGATTGCTGGATCATATGGTATTTCTATTTCTAGCTTTCTAAGGAAGCACCATATCGTTTTCCAAAATGGTTGTACCGTTTTGCATTCCCACCAGCAGTGCACAAGAGTTCCAACCTCCCCAGAGCCTCTCCAACATTTTTTAGTTTCTGTTTTTTTGTTTCGCGCTAGTAATGCTGGGGTGAGATGGTATCTCAATGTGGTTTTGATTTGCATTTCTCTAGTAGCTAGTGATCTTGAGCATTTCCTCATATGTCTGTTAGCCACTTAAATGTCTTCTTTGGTGAAGTGTTTGTTTGTTTCCTTTGCTCATTTTTTAATTGGATTATTTGTCTTTTTGTTGTAGAGGTGTTGGATTTTCCAGCAGATTTAGGGATTAGAACTTTGTTGGATTTGTAATAGCCAAAAATTTTTCCCCAGTCTGTAGATTCTCTTTTTGCTCTTTTGGTGAAGTCTTTTGATGAGCATAAGTGTTTAATTTTTAGAAGATCCCAATTATCTAGCTTATCTTCTGGAGTTTGTGTGTTGTTAGTTGTGGTTTGTATCCTATTAATGCCATCTATTAGGGCCTCTAGCATTGATTCTATTGTTTCTTCTATGATCTTTATAGTTTTGGTTTTATATTTAGGTCTTTGGCCCATTTTGAATTAATTTTTGTATATGGTGTGAGGTATGGGTCCCGCTTCTTTTTTTTTTTTTTTTTTTTTTTTGCAGAGCACCATTTGTTAAAAAGGCTATTCCCCATTTGATGGACTTTGGGCCCTTGTCAAAGATCAGGTGACTGTAGGTAGATGGATTTACATCTGGGTTCTCAATTCTGTTCCATCGGTCAATGTATCTGTTGTACCACTACCAGGCTCTTTTGACTACAGTAGCTTTATAGTAGGTTCTGAGGTCAGGTAGTGTGAGTCTTCCTACTTTATTCTTCTTCTATAGTGTTTTACTTATCCAGGGCCTCTTCCCTTTCCATATAAAGTTAATGATTAGTTTTTCCATCTCTTTAAAGAATGTTGTTGGTATTTGGATCGGGATTGCATTGTATTTGTAAATTGCTTTGGGTAGAATTGCCATTTTCATAATGTTGAGTCTACCTATCCATGAGCATGGTATGTTTTTCCATTTATGTAGATCTCTTTTGGTTCCTTGCAGCAGTGTTTTGTAGTTTTCTTTGTATAGGTCTTTTACATTTCTGGTTAGATTTATTCCTAGGTTTTTTTTTTTTTTAGAGGCTATTATAAACGGTATTGTTTTCCTGATTTCCTTTTCATTGTTCTCTTTATTGGTGTATAGGAATCCAACTGCTTTTTGTATGTTTATCTTGTGTCCTGCTACTCTGCTGAATCTTTCTATTAGTTCCAGCAGTTTTCTCATGGAGTTTTTTGGGTTTTCTATATATAGTATCATATCATCCGCAAAAAGGACAGTTTTACTTCTTCTTTACTAATTTGGGTGCCCTTTATTTCTTTTCACCCCTTATTGCTCTAGCTAGGACTTCCAGCACAATGTTAAATAGGAGTGGTGATAAAGGGCATCTTTGTCTTGTTCCTGTTCTCAAGGGGAATGTTTTCAACCTCTCTCCATGATGAATAATGTTGGCTGTTGGTTTTGTATAGATGCCCTTTATTGTATTGAAGAATTTCCCTTCTATACCTATTTTATTGAGAGGTTTTATTAGGAATGGGTGTTGGACTTTGTTGAATGGAAAAAGGCATTTCTTGATGAAGGCAAAGCAAAGAAGAGAAGGAATCTTCTCAGAGGCTCAAAAGATCTCAGCCACCAGAATCCCACCTGACAATTATGTCAATTTTCAAGAATGAAATATTAACTTATATCACTCTGTATCTTACCAAAATAAAGTCTTCTAACAGCAATTCTTAGGATAATCTCAATATATACAGTCTCCTCATCCTCTGTTATGGATTAAATTGTGTCCTCCAAAAATACATGTTGGAGTCCTGACCCCTATACCTGTGTATGTTATCCTGTTTGGGAATAGGGTTTTCTTTGTTATGGTAATGAGGCCATATCAGTGTAGAGTGCATCCTAAACCTAATCACTTCTGAGTAATATAAATAAAATAGATGCTACATGGAGATCTCCAAGGAACCAAGGAACGAAGGTGGCTACAGAGGAAAAAAGGGGCTACAGAAGCTGAAAGAGACAAGGCTCTCCCTGACACAGAGATAGAGAGTCATCAGAGAGAGAGCCTTCCTCTATAGCCAATGACCTGAATTTGGACTTCTAGCCTCCTAAACTGTGAGAAAATGAATTTCAGTTCTTTAAAGTCACCTACTTGTTGCATTTCTGTTACAGCAACTCCAGACAACTAAGACATCCTCCAAAAGAAATTCACCACCCTCCCCAGGGACATGGCATGTCCAAGTCCGGGAGTAACCCACCACTCTGGAGCAGAAGGGCAATGATGCAAGAAGAATACAAACCGAAATCAGAAATTTGGCAAAGTGCTGACTTTATCCCAAGTGGACTCTGAAGTGCCACTTGAAAGGGGTACAAAGAACATGGATATCAGTGTAATTGTGATCTCCATCCCGGTTTCCCAGAAAGATTTTCCACAGCCTGTGGCTGCTCCTTCTGCCCTGGCATCATTGCAGGCCACCAGGCAGCGTACATGGTCTCTTCCCACTGATGGCTGGAGCTGGATATTGTTTTCTGACACTCCATATCCAGTGACTAAATTTCTCAAGGACTGCAAAACATTTAGGATTTGATGACTCAGTTTCACGGAGATTATTACTCATTTTCTTCGTCATCTACTGCTGCCATAACAGAAATACCACAAGTGGATGGTTTTAACGAAGAGAAGTTTATTTCCTCACAGTCAAAGTAGGCTATAAGTCCAAATTCAGGGCATCAGCTCCAGGGGAAGCCTTTCTCCTTCTGCCAGCCTTCTCATCAGTGTTCACAGGAGAGAGAGAGGGAAAGCGAGTGGGCAGAGAGAGAGAGAGAGACATTTGAAGGTGTCAAGTACGGTCAACTCAGTCAAAGAGTAGTGGGAAATGAGGTGGTGGCTCCTTTGGGCTGGTTTGGGCTTCATGGATCCTAACAACCAAACCTGTGTGCGTGACGGGCCAGCTGGGATGTCAGAGCCCTGGGCACTTCCAGTGATGAGTTCCTGTGCTTATTTCCACCCCTTCAAACATTCTAGCCTGAGAATCTAGCCTGAATCTTTCAAAAATCAGAACAGCTTGTGTAAGACTTTGACCCTGCTCTGCAGTAACCCTAGTAACAGGCTGTGACTGAACTTCTGTCTGTGAATCTTTTATAAATAGACTACAAGAATAAATGATCTCAACGGCCAGTGTTGTGCCATAGTGGAAGGAGTAGCCTTAGAGAGGGAGTTAGCTTCCCATCTCTGGAGATACTCAAGTCTAACCAGACTCACACAATATTGGCTCATGCCCCCAAGAAACCCACAGGCCTCTAGTAGAGAGGTTGTTGTTGTTGTTAGTTGCCATTGATTCAGTCCTGGCTCACAACAACATGATGTATAATGGAACAAAAGGTTGTCTGGTCTTGCTCCATCCTCATGATCTTTGATATGTTTAAGCCCATTGTTGTAGTTATTGTGTCGATCCATCTCATTGAGGGTTTCCCTCATTTTCACTCACCCTCTACTTTACCAAATAGACATTGAAAAATCAGTATGGTGTGGAGGGATGTGAAATCAACCCATTGGTAGCATCAGGAGGTGGCCCTGATATGGACACTGGACCCTAGGGACAGCCTTGGATGGATATGCCTGGTCTAACAAGACTGTCACCTGGTTGGGAAGGATGTTAATTGAAGTCTAACAAACATCATTTCAGAGTGGAGAAATCAGTCGGAATGGCCTCAGCTTCCCACTGCAGGTTTCTGGAGGAGCTGTTCTTGAAATCTGGCTTGGGGTTATTCCAGGTGCTTCCCTGCTGATGGTAAGCAGAATTTCTTGGCTGACACAGCAGCGGCCTTGGGATCTTCTCTGCGACAAGAAAGAGACAAGGCTTCTTTTCACAGCCACCAAACACACACATATAGGCATGGGAAGAGAGCATGTGGGAGGGGAGATAAATTGGGTTCAGGAGGGCCCAGTACATGCAGCTGTCACCCCCCGTGGGTGGGCAGTGGATACAACCACACACCATGGGTGGGCAGTAAGACACAACCCCAATTACTTTATCTGGTTGTGTAGGCTCTTTGACCTGCTTTCATCTACAAAACCCTCACAACAGAGGAGCTACTCTTATCCCCATTTTCCCAATGAGGAAACAGAGGCTCAGGAAGGATAAACAGCTTGCAGGAGGTCATGTAGGGCTGGACCCTGGACCCTGTCTGATTTTCAAGCTCATGTTCTGAATCTCTTCCTTATCCTGCCCTTGCAGAGATATATGCTGGGAAATATCATTCCACCAAGAAGCATTTTAAAATGTTGAATGACCGGTGTGCTCAGGGCTCTGCTGCAGTCCTTCAGAGTTGTGCCCCAAGCAGAGAGGACAGTGTGAGCAAAGGCAAAGGAAAATAAATAGTACCGAGAGTGAGAGCAAGTCACATAAGCAGGTTGGAATGGACTGAAATGGAGAAACAAGGAGAGCTGGAGAGACCTCGTGTTCTCAGGGCTGGGAAGGCACATTAGGGAGTCTGGGGTCTATCCTGTGGCTGTCAGATTCCAAAGAAGCGTTTTAAGTGGAGGAGAGATGAGGTCAAACTTCTGTTCTGGTGGGTCCCCTTGCTCCTGGGTGGAGAGGGACTGAAGGGGCCAGGCCAGAAGCCAGGTACCCAGGTGAGACGCAAATGCAGGAATCTTTGGAAAGGAGGAGATGGTGTGGTCCAGATTTTTCCTGAAAGGTCAGAAGGGTGTAGGGAATAAAAGACTAGGCTCTGGAATGAGAGCAACCAATGGTGTTGACCCCATTTCCAGGGACTGCTGGGACACATGACTTATCTCAGCCTTACTCTCCTCATCTGTTATAAAAGACAATAAGACTATCTGCCTCAAATTCAAATGGTTGTTGTGATGATTAAGTAAGTCACTTAAAGGGCTTGGCAAGTGCTTGGCAAAAAGGAAGAGATGGATAACTCAGCCTTTGCTGTCTTTCAGGGTGGGTGTCTTCGTTACCTAGTGCTGCCACAACAAAAAATACCAAAAGTGAGTGGCTTTAAAGAACAGAAATTTATTGTTTCACAGCTTTAGAGTCTAGGAGTCTGAATTCAGGCCATCAGCAGGGTTAGGCTCTCTCTCTCTCTGCCTGCTCTAGGGGAATATCTTGATCTATTTCAGCTTCTGTAGCTGCAGGCATTTCTTGGCATTCCTTGGTTGCTTAGATGTGTCTTCACATGTCTTCCCCCTGTGTGTGTGTTCCTCCGAGTTTGTTTCTCCTTTTTATAAGACACCACTGAGAAGGATTTAGGTTTAGGGCCCACCCTACCCCAGTATGAGCTCATTAATGTAACAAAAGAAAACTCTATTTCCAAACAGGGTCATCTATACAGAGGTTAGGATTTCAACATATATTCAATCCATAACACCCAGGGCTTCCTGGGTGGGCAAACTGTGTGGTTGCTCATGGCCCCATACTCAGAAAGGCCCTGCATTTGTTTTAATGCTATGCTGTCACAATCTTGAAATTTTGAATAATTTTATCTTTGAACTTGTGTTCTGTAATTGTGATAAGACAATGGAGCATGTGTGTGAATGCAATATGGCATCCCATTCACATATAGCATGCATGATGCCCCATGAGCACATAATTCAGTGGCGGTTCATACCTACCCAGGGGCTCCTGGTGATCTACTTCTGTAAAGATTATAGCCAAGAAAATCCCATGGAGCTCAGTTCTACTCTGTAACACATGGGGTCACCAGGAGTCAGAATCAACTTGACAGCAATGTTGTTATTGTTGTTGTTGTTTTAATATTCTCTGTGTGTGTGTGTATATACATATATATTCCAAATATATGTTGGTGTTGTTAGGTGCTGTTGAGTTGGTTCTGATTCATAGTGACCCTACGTACAACAGCATGAAACATTGCCCCGTCCTGTGCCATTCTCACAATCATTGTTATGCTTGAGCCCATTGTTGCAGCCGCTGTGTCAATCCATCTCACTGAGGATCTTTCTCTTTTTCCCTCACCCTCAACTTTACCAAGCATGATATCCTTCTCCAGCGGCTGGTCCTCCCTGACAACATGTCCAAAGTATGTAAGACATAGTCTCACCATCCTCGCTTCTGAGGAGCATTCTGGCTGTACTTCTTCCAAGACAGATTTGTCATTCTGGCAGTCCATGGTATATTCAATATTCTTTGTCAACACCATAATTCAAAGGCATCAATTCTTCTTTGGGCTTCCTTATTCATTACTCAGCTTTCACATGCATCTGGGGCTATTGAAAACACCATGGCCTGGGTCAGGCGCACGTTAGTCCTTAAAGTGACATCTTTGCTTTTTAACAACTTTAAAGAGATCTTTTGCAACAGGTCTGCCCAATGCAATGTGTCGTTTGATTTCTTGACTGCTGCTTCCATGGGTGTTGATTGTGGATCCAAGTAAAATGAAATCCTTGACAGCTTCAATATTTTCTCCGTTTATCATGATGTTGCTTATTGGTCCAGTTGTGAGGATTTTTGTTTTCGTTATGTTGAAGTGTAATCCATACTGAAGGCTGTGGTCTTTGATCATCATCAGTAAGTGCTTTAACTCCTCTTAGCTTTCAGCAAGCAATGTTATATATGTGTGTGTTAATATACATATATTTATATATATGTTTATATATGGCTCCTATTGGTTCTGTTTCTCTGACTTATACAAAGACAATCTAGAACATCCCTAGTGTCTTGTCCCAAGCAGGGACTGAAGACTGTAGTAGGGAAGAGCCCTGGGCTGTGCCCCCCTCCCCCTGTTCCTCACACCTACCCTGGCCAAGTACAAGTGGCGTCATTGCCCAGAGATGAGCCAGAGCTCCTGGTCCCTCCAAGGCCCCTTCATGTTTAAATGATGCCTGAAATGTGAAGCCACATAGCATCTTTGCAGGAAACCTGAGCGGAGGAGTGTAAAGCCTGATTGATTGGCTGGGAACTTGCCACCTCCCTTCCCAGCCTCTCTCACAAACTCCACCCACCACCACATTCAATCTCAAACTGGCCAGGGAGCCTTGGCTGTCCTTGGCCCAGGAAGGGAGGCCTGCTGTCATGAGAGCAGGAGAGCAGGCTGGGCTGAAGGTGTGTGCAGAGGAGCAGGCTGTGTGAGCCCGTGTGGGGAGGTGAGCCCCGACGCCATGAGCAGCCAGTTGAAGGTCCTGGAGGGGGAAAGTGAGTCCACATCCTCATCCCCTTGGGGCCCACCTGCAGGGGCTTCTGCAGCTGTAGGGCTCAGGGGAAGCAGATAGGGTCTTTTGAGTTTCAGGGACAGGGTTTAGATCCAGGTGTGCCACTTGCTGTCTGTGTGACCTCAATCTGGTTATTCAACCTCTCCCTGCCTCATCTGGCAGATGAAGATAGTCATCACTTCCTTGCAGAGCTAGTGTGGAGATTAAAACAAGAACTCTGAAGTTCCTACAAGGAGCCTGTGTTAATGAGTAGCAGAGGCCAGTGGTGGCTGATTTCTCAGAGCGCCTGGTTCTTTCAGCCTCCTGTAGTCTTGCTTAGAGTTGCGTTGCCCTAGCAACCCCTCAGCATATTTCTGAGGGCCTCTCTTTGTCCATGGATAATACAAACAATTAAATGCTTGGCTACTAACTGAAAAGTTGACAGTTGGAACCCAGAGGGGCCTTGGAAGAAAGCCTGGGATCGACTTCTGAAAGGTCATAACCACTGAAACCCCTATGGAGCACAGCTCTGCTCTGAAACACGTGGGGCAGCCATGAGTCAGAATCAAATCCACAGCAACTGGTTTGTTTTTGTTTGTTTGTTTGTTTTTGTCGGCCTGTGTGGGGCAAGGGATTGTGGGGATGTTCTAACCTGATGACTTTTCCAGGGTGTCAGAGAGATTTCACAGAGATATGTCACACATATTGTTGAGTTAGATAATAGGAGCCAGATTGCAGTCTGAGGCCATTGAGGGGTCCTACAGTGAAACTGGGGTGGTGTGGGGAGGTGGATGTTCCAGGGGTCAGCACTTACCACTGTTCTGGTCTCTTACAGTGCAGGGTGGAGCAACAGGGCGGGCCAGGAGCGGCTCTCCAGACACGGACACGGGTAGGATGGGGTGATGTATTCTTGGGGAGTTTGCAGTGCCCACCCACCTCTGGGACAGCTTGCCACCCATCCAATGTTTCTCTTTCATCTTCCTCTTTCCCTCCCAGACTCCCTCCCTTCCTCCCTCTCACCTTCTCATTCAACACAATGCATTGACCCTCCTGAGAGGCAGGCAGGATAACTGGGGAGGGGACAGAGCCTGCAGTACCGCTAGAAGGGGCTGAGGCTCAGCCCTGGGCATCAGGGAAGTCTCTTAGATCAGCAACAGTTGGAGTCCAGCCCTGAGAAGCAGCGAACATTCACAGACTGTAGGGCAGGGAGGTGTGTTCCAGGCAGGACTCACACCTAGGCCATCCGACTCCTGAGGGCACACTTAACCTCCAAATCTACCAGCAGCAGTGAAGTCGGTCACCTTCCTGGAAATGTGGCCACAGCTCTTCTGCGAGCCAGTGAGGGCTTTACCCCAGCAAGGCTGGGTGGGGCCCATCTGCCCCAGGAGAAGCTGGAGAGCCCAATGAAACCCAAGGTGGGAGAAAAAGCTCTCGGCTGTGATGAGGAGGGGACAGAAGCCATACCCACAGTCTGGGCATCCTACACTTTATGCCACAAAGCATGTTATGTTATGATTCCGTTCTCTCACATCCCAGGCAGGGCCAGGTCCCCACTCCGCACAGGGGAGGAAGCAGAATCTCGGGGAGTGATAGACTCTGGGAGGTTAGAAGAGACCCCACCCCCACCCCATTTGGAGGGGAAGGGACTCATCCTGTCACCCACCCTGGCACGCGGTATGAGCCTCAGGATCCACCCCAGCAGCCTGCTCTGCCAAGCTCTTCCCCTCCTGTCGCTCGCTGCTCCCCCATTGTTGGGAGCCTAAGTCCTTGGTGAGGCAGTCCCATGACAAGGGGAAAGATCCAAGAGCAAGAGGCCCCAAGGAGCTAGGGCTCTGGCAGATGGAAGGACTGTGGCTGCACACTGGCACCTTAACACCCCTTCCTGCATCATTGGCTCTCCAGCCCTTCCCTGAGCTCCCACTGGGCCACTGTCCCTCTTCTCCACTCCACCTGCCTCCCTAGCCACTCCTTATCTCACTCAGACATTGGAGAGAGTGAACAAAGTGTGCTGTGCCCCAGTGCCTTCCTCACAGGCTCCTTTGGTGACAGAGGCCTGTGGAGGCTCCCGTCTGGTTTTCCACATTCCATTCCTCTTGTTAGTCTCTAATTCCTGTCCTTCCCACATTCAACCTGACTCCCCTCCACCCAGCTGAAGGGCCTGGGCCTTGGTAGAGTGACCTCTAGGCATATAGCCTGTGAGCAGGACTGACATGGAACACCACTTTGCCTAAAACGCAAACCTTTTCTTGCTGAAAAACGCACATACGCTTGTTCCTTCTTTCCCAAAGAAAAAAGGTAGCTGGGAAATGGGTCAGGATTTTCACTTCAGGGATCCAAGTGGCCAAGAGATGCAGTGACGTTAAACGATGGAAATCCACTAAATTAACAGAAACTTAATTACATCAAGATTTTCATTTAAGGATGGGGGAAACAGTGAATTAGGAGTTATTGCTTAATGAGTACAGTCTCTTTTAAAAAAAAATAGTGGCCATCAAGTTAACTCCAACTCACGGCAAAACCACGTGTGTCAGAATACAGCCATGCTCCACAGCATTTTCAATCATTGATTTTTTAGAAGTAGATTGCCAAGCTTTTCTTCTGAGGCACCTCTGAATGGATTTGAACCTCCAACCTTTCAGTTATCAGCCGAGCACTATTTGCGCGTTAACTATTTGCACCATCCAGGGACTCCAAGTTTCTGTGTGGGGTGATGAAAAACATTTACAAATGGCTATTGGTGATGGTTACACAATATGGTAAATGTAATTACTGTTGCTGAATTGTCACTTAAAATGGCAAATGTTTTGTTATATATATTTTACCACAATAAAATTTAAAAAAGAAAGAAAGAAGATGTCCATTTAAAGCCTTTTCTGGAGCCACCTCTGAGGAGATCTGGTATCCTATTCCTTCAGCTTACATTCTACTAGCAGGCAGAAAGATGTCTGAGAATGCAAAGTGCTTTTCTCAAAAAAAATAAATTACAAATTGATATTGCATTAGTTGAAAAAGGTTGGAACTCTTCTTCCTCCTGTATCATTTGGTAAATGCAGTTTACTGTTAAGATAACCGAGTGAGGGGCAAGCTGGCCCACCAGCCCTTCCAGCTTCTCCTCAGCCTATTTTGTGCGCTGAATTCTCTGATTAGAGTCAGGTGCCTAATCATGAGGAGGCCTATTTATGTTTAAGTCTGCACCTACAGCTTGGAGGGCTTCCTAAGGCCACAGCTGCCTTTTGTGCGTCTAAATTATGCATGGTGTGTAGCCCATGGAAGACTGATTGTGAAAGACAAACAAAAAAGCAGCTTGTTTTCTGTGCACAAGAGGCTAGGGGAAGGCGGAAGAGCAAATTCTGCCTTGTTTTCCACATTCCAAGTGAATTTTGTTTACTTGGGAAATGAGATTATAACAGGAATTACAGCTTGGAAAAAAATTTATTAACCTCCAAGTTCTATCTGCAATGCTTGGAGGAATGCATAATATGGTTCATTACTAAAAAGAAACCCATTTTATTAGCTGATTGAGGACACTTACTAAGTTCAGAAGATGATGCAAAGAGGTATTGACTTTCTTATCCAGTCTTTTCAAGCAATATGGACCCAGTCTTGGATGGGGTCCAGGAGACCCTTCTCCTTGCTTCCCGTGCACACCCCATTCAATATTTTATGCTCCTCTGCCCTTCCCAAAAGGCCTGGCTCAGTCCTGGAGAAGCTCTCCAAGGGCCCACAGCTGTAGTGATACTTGCTTCTGGCTCCATCTCACCTTGAAGGAGGACTGAAGCTTTTTAGAACTGTGGGAGGGAAGCATCTACAGGAGAAACTCCTCTCTCTGGCTAATACTGACCAGCTTCCTAACTTGGACAAGTTGTAATTATGCTAACATGGTCTTTTTCTCCTTAGTCTTACAAAACACCCTCTCTCCACAGAGATTGAGGGGGAGAAGAAAGGGGTTGGGGTAGGAGAGGATGAAGTAAGCCTGTCGCATCACACATACAACTATCTTTGAATTTGTAAGTAGCACTCATCACTTTTTGATATGTTTACACTGGATATCTGATCTGTCCCTGCAGTAATTGCAGTAATCATTTGAGAAGGGCAATGCTGGTCCAGGAGGCTCGTTTTACAGCTGAGGACACCAAATTCCAAAGACATGGAGATTGTTAATAGTGGAATCAGACCCATGCTTAATGTCACTTCTTGCCTCCACAGTAAACGAAGCAACCAAAGCAAACATGCTCCCAGGGCCCCCTCCAGTGACGGGGGATGAGTGTCCTCCAGTTTACATCAGCCTCTTCCATGTAGCCATGGTGGTCCTTTGATGCAGACCTCACTCTGCAAAGCATGCTCCAGCCTCATCCTTCAATTTCTAACCAATCTCCCCATGGGCTTGCGCCACTCTCTGGGCAAGCTCCTTGTGTTAGTTTCCTAGAGCTGCCATAACAAATTACCACAAAATGAGTGGCTTAAAGCAACATAAATTTATTCTCTCACAGTTATGGAGACTAGAAGTCTGGAATCAAGGTGTTGTCAGGGTCATGCTCCTCTGAAGGTTCTAGGGAAGAATCTTCCTTGAGTTTTCCAGCTTCTGGTGGCTCCAGGAGTTCCGTGACTTGTGGCAGCATAACTCCAATCTCTGCCTCCGTCTTCACATGGTGGTCTTCCCTCTGTGTCTATGCTTCTCTTCTTGTAAGGACACCAGCAATATTGAATTAAGGGCTCACCCTTCTCCAGTATTATCTCATCTTAACTAATTGCATCTAAAGTGACTATATTTCCAAATTAGGTCACATTCTGAGGTCTGGAAAGGACATAAATCCTTGGGAGACACTCTCTAGCTCAGTACATCCTTTCTCCATGTTATCCCATCCCTACTGCTGGAACATATCCAAGACTCAACTCTGCCTTATTCACCCATGCCCAAGGCCTCTTGGCATTTCCTCCAGGGCCTCCCATGTCCTTGTTCCCTCTGCCCAAAACCCATACACTTGCTACCACAACCATCACCTTCCTACTTCTAGCCCCTCTTTCTCTTGGAAAATTCCTGCTCATCCTTCAAGACTCAGAGTAAACATCAGCTTGGCACAACTCATCTCAGCCAATAAACAAATGACTGTGGTGGAAGGTGGAAAGAAGCCTTCATTTCGTTGCACAAGGAAAGAACAGTCAGGGCTCTTGCTGCTAAGACTGCTCAGTGAGGGTGAGGGGGAAGGTTACTTTTAAGCGGTTTACAAGCAGGAAGTTCATACAGGTTACATCAGCAACATTCTTAATCATACTATGCAGGTGCGATGGGGTTTACATACAACCTCATGCATTGCATGTTCAGAAAGTGGTGGTTAAACTCCACCCAGACGCAGGGAAGTTACAATGTATGAGGTGTTTAATGAGCTGAAAGTTTATCCTGAATGTCAACACGTTGCCTAAAGTGGATTCTGCCAATTTCCTCTAGTTTTGGGCAGCAGTCAGGGAGAGGGGAACTCGGATTTTGATGTAAAGCTACAGGGCTTGCCAAGAAAGCTGCTTGAGGCAGTGGAATTTTTCACAGCCTGGGGACTTCTGTCTTATTCCCTCCTTTTCTTTTTGGACATTGGTCATGCAGGACCAGGGTCCATTCTGAACCATAGCCAGGCTCGGAATTGTTTCACATGTTCTCAGAGAGGGAGCAAATGTTGGACATAGGCTTGAACAGTTTGCCTTTCATTGTGGCCACTGATCTATTCTTGAGGTATTATGGGTAGGCAGACCTCACAGTGTGTATTGGACTCTGCCTAGGGTTGGTTTTTTTTTTTAATTTATTAATTGCACCCCCTCTTCTTTTAGCCAGTAAGTTGGATGGACAGGTACAGGAATTACGGGTAACCCTTGCCCTGTATGCGAAAGGGAGTGTGAACAAATCCAGCGATTGTTAGTCCATGCAGTGTAGTTTACAACTGCTCGGTGCAACCTGTTAAGAACATTGAAACCTCATCCAGCATTTACACATAGGGTGACTCCTAGGAATGACCACATCACTCTGTTCATGGTTGTTTTTGCTCACTCAAAGGTCTACAGAAATCTAACTTGTTCAAGTAGAGTTTACAGGGGTAGAAGACAGAATACTAACACCAAGGTTATTATTAGCAGTGTTAAGAATCTTTGGGAGAATCTCACCCATGCAGGAGGGTGTCAGGAAAACAAGTACTTAAGGTCCTCAACTGGCTCACAAGTCCAGTTCTCATAGTTCTGACGAGTTTACCCCTTGGTGTCCGGCGGGGTAGATGTCTTTACTTGAGTATGGTGGATTCAAGCTTTGAGCTCTTTGAGTTTGACAGCCGTTGGGGTAGTCAAGAGGACTTCAGAGGGGCTGGTCCACTTCTGCTGAAGGGGGTTGGCTTTCCACGCCTTGAGAAGGACCTAATCACCAGGCTGGAACAGATGGAAGAGCACCTCTAGCTCAGGTGGGCTCCTAGGTGAGCATATCTGTGGAGATAAGACAGAGTCGCCCAAAGAGACTGCAAGTATTTGAACATCTCTAACCTCATGGAGGGAGGGAGGTTGGTCATTATTAAGGCAAGCTACCTTGGTCATATTGGGGTTCTCTAATAAAGCACGCCCATATAACAGCTCAAATGGACTGTTTTTTTTAATATATATATTTTATTGTAGTTCAGGTGAAGGCTTACAGAACAAATAGTTTCTCATGAAACAGTAGTACACATGTTGTTTTATGACATTGGTTAACAACCCCACAACATATTAACCCTCTAACTTCTCAACCTTTTTTTTTGGTGAAAATACACATAGCCAAAGATACACCGTTTCAAAAATTTCTACATGCACAGTTCAGTGACATTGACTACGCTCTTCCAATTGTGCTGTTATTCTCACTTAAGATGAAGGCTTACAGAACAAAATAGTTTCTCATTTAACAGTTACTACAAATGTTGCCCTATGACAATGGTTAACAATCTCACAACACATCAACAATATCCTTACTCAACCTTGGGTTCCCTATCACCAGCTTCCTTGTCCCCTTCTGCCTTCTGGCCCTTGTCACTGGACTCCTGTACCTCGTTAGTCTCATTTGGTTTTACGGGGCTGTCAAATGGACTAAGTTTTAGTTTGCCTCTAGGGACAGACTGAACTCTCAAGAGGGTATAGGCAATGTGTTTGTCTGTACCAACTTGGACTCTTGGCATAGCTTTTGCTAGTTGTCTCTTTAGAGTCTGGTTAGCCTGCTCTACTTTACCACTGTTTGTAAGGTCCAATTAATGTCCAGGGCTGTTGCCACCAATTGCACCACCAAGGCCACGAAATGGGGTCTGTTGTCACTGCCAATGGAAACAGGAAGTCCGAATCGAGGAATGATTTCATTCAGGAGGTGCTTCACAACCTCGGTGGCATTTTCAGTCCTGCAAGGAAAAGCTTCAACCCAGTTAGAGAAGGTGTTGATAAAGACTAGCAGATATTTGTAATTCCTGGGAGCTCGAGGCATCTCAGTGAAATCCACCTGCCAGTCATCTCCAAGCATTGTCCTAGTTCACTCAACCCTTGGGGGCACTTCAGCAGTGTTTTAGGGATTATTTTTCACGTAGGTGGGGCAGCAATTTACCACTGCCAAAATAGTGGCGTGGATTTTGGTCCAATTAAATGTCTCTTAACCCAATCATATAATGGTATCAAAAGCTTGTTGCTCTGTTCTGGTCCCTCTAAGGCTTAGTGTAAAGGTTTGGCAATAAGTCCAAAATTTGGAATCCAGATGTGGCAAAAACCAGCCATTCTCAAAAAACCTTGGAGCTGTCTCTGGTTGGTAGGGGCTGCCAATCTGCAGACAGTGTCTTTTAGGGCAGGGAGGAGTTCTCACTCTCCTTGTCTGTCTTAGTCATCTAACGCTGCTATAACAGAAATACCACAAGTGGATAGCTTCAACAAAGAGAAATTTATTCCCTTACAGTCTAGTAAGTTACAAGTCCAAATTCAGGGTGTTAGCTCCAGGGGAAGGCTTTCTCTGTCGGCTCTGGAGGAAGGTCCTTGTCACCAGTCTTCCCTTGATCTGGGAGCATCTCAGCACAGGAACCTCAGGTCCAAAGGACACGCTCTGTTCTAAGCGCTGCTTTCTTGGTGGTAGGAGGTACCCATGTGTCTCTGCTTGCTTCTTTCTTTTATATCTCAAAAAAGATTGGCTTAAGACACTATCCAATCTTGTACACCTCATCAGTATGACTGCTGCTAATCCATTTTGTTAGATCATAGTGATTGAATTTACAGCACATAAAGAAATCACATCAGATTACAAAATGGTACACAATTACACAATACTGGGAATCAGGGGACCCAGCCGAGTTGACAGACATTTTTGGGGGACACATTTTAATCCATGACACTGCCTGATTTTAAAACCCAGATAAGTCACCTCCTTTTGGCTGATGTGAGCTTTTTCTTCTGACACCTAATACCCTGCATCTGCATGGTCTCTTTATCAAAAGAAATTTGTGCTTGCAATTTGTACAAGTCTCTTAACAGCAAGGGAATGGAACAGTCAGGCATGTAGAGAAAAGAAAGTGTTAATGACATCTGTTGTATGGAGCAGGTTAGAGGCAAAGGGAGGGAAGGTTCTCTCTCTTACCCGAGACTCCATGACTGACATGGTTTGTTTCATCGGGGCTGTCTTTTTCTGGATCAGGACAGAGTGAATTGCTCCAGTATCCACTAGAAACCATACAGATTCCTCCCTCTACCTTCATTATAACCAGAGGCTCAGGTAGGGGAGTCACCGCTGGTCCTGCTCAGTCTGAGTCTTTCCCCATTGGCATCATAGGGCACGGGGCAGCCCCAGGCTCTTTCTTACCTCTGAGTAGGAATTTAGGGCACTCTCTCTTCCAGTGTCCTCTCTCCTTGCACCAGGCACACTGGTCTCAGCTTAATAGGGGTTAGGGACTCTCACCTCTTTCTCTCCTCAGGGGCCTTCCTATTTTTGGGCCACTGGGGGATGGGTCATTTCCCCGCAAGGTGGCAGCCAGGAATGTGGCCTGTCTCTTCTGATCAGTGATTTTTCTCTTTTCTTGATCCAGGTCCCAATTGGAATATACCTGGTAGGCAAGGCCAACAAGCCATGAGATCCCCAACTCCACACCTCCCTCAAGTTTCTGGAGTTTTCTCTGTATGTCTGGGGCATTCTGCCTGATAAAAATCATATTCACCATGCGAGCATTTTCAGAACTCTCAGGGTCCGTGTCTGCAAACTGTCTAAAAGCCTCATATATTTTTTGCAGAAACTTAGAGGGATCTTCAGTTGGTTCTTGTTTGATCCCATGTATTTTGCTAAGTTTTTTTGTTGGTTGGTTGGTTGGTTGGTTGAAGCACCTCTTTCTTTAGCCCTTCTAAAAGGCACTTCTTATTATAAGCAAGACAGGTCCATTCCTTAGATGTATTCTGATCCCAGCCGGGGTCTCCCATGGGGAAAGTCTCTGCCCCTGGCTGATTTACTGCCTGCACATCATAATGCCTGTCAGCCTCAGCCCTAGCCTTTTCTAGGACCATGAGCCTTTCTTTTGGGGTCAGGAGCACATCTAGTAGCACCTGACAATCTGCCCAGTTAGGGTTATGAGTGTGGAAGATTGAAGCAAAAAAAGATCCTGCATTCTTTTAGGGTCTTCCCAATACCTGGGGCAATGGTTTTTCCAGTTACAAAGATCACTTGTTGAGAAAGATTGGTGGACCCAGACCATGCCGGCATCTCCTGCAGGGACTTGTTGGAGCAGGTACACGTCCCAGGCTCAGAGGTGCTATGGCTTTCCCGAGAATTGATTACCCTCATGTTACTTTCATTCTCCCTAGTCACTGAATTGGGGTGCCCAAAGGCCATTCCACTCCACGTATGGGGTGGTGAGCCCAACACCAGGGCAGAAGGGCTTGGGAGGAGTAGATATAGGGGTTGAGAGGGTTTAGCGGCAAAAATTGTTGCTGGCGCAGCCACATCTCTTGCAACACAAGCATGGGGGATTGGGTAAAGTGACAGGCAAAGGCAACGAGGATTCTTCCTTGGGATCAGAGGGGAGGATTGGCAGTCACAGTCTGCCAGCCTCCTTTCTGGAGTAGAATTTTACATTTCTTCTGCAATCCCTTGTATTGATACTGAGTCATAAAGTCTTCCACATGATGCTTTTCATCTCATTTACCCCTGCAAGTACAGAAAAGATCAAGTTGGAGGATAGTATTATAATTTGGATACCCATTTGCTAGTCACTTTTCCCCATCTGCCAATTCATATTGAAGTCATGCAATGTTAGAAAAGAAAATCATCTTTTTCTTTTTCATAGGGTCTGACCTGTTCTTAAGGATGCATCCTAGCAGGCTGTATTCTGGGATCCCTTGAATGTTCCCCATTCTCCGGACACACACACACTTACGCACTCACATAACGTAATTCAACGCACCAACCTAATAACAGATACCTAGAAGCTTTTATGCCCTCAATGGTCAATTCCTCCTGCTTCTTGGGACTCTTCTAAGGCCTTACCTAGGTACTTACCAAATAACCCAGTTGTGTTTTGTGTCTCCCACAGAGTCAACATTGGGTCTGAGGTAAATTGGCTTCCAGGGCTGCTCCAAGGTCCCTGGGAGAAATCTCCTGGTGGCACCAGATGTCAGGGCCAATCTGTTGTCCGATCCACCGCCTGAACCAAGCAGATGACTCCTGGCTGGTTCGCCAGAAATGTTGCTGGGTGGAAACCCAGATTCTGCTTGGTGTGACTCATGTTAGCCAGTAAATGAGAAAACAAGGTGGGAGAGTGGAAAGGCATCTTTATTTCATTGCACAAGGAAAGGAACAGTTGGGACTGCTGCCGCCAAGACTGCTCAGCGAGGGTGAGGGGGAAGGTTACCTTTAAGGGGCTTACAAGTAGGAAGTTCATACAAGTTACATCAGCAACATTCTTAGTCATACTGTGCAGGCATGATAAAGTTTACATATAACTTCATGCATCACATGTTCAGAAAGTGGCGGTTAAACTCCACCCAGAGACAGGGAAGTTACTATGTCTGAAGTATTTAATGAGCTAAAAGGTTATTCTAAATGTTAACATAGCACCTAAACTGGTTTCTGCCAATTTCCTCTAGTTTTGGGCAGTAGTTAAAGAGAGGGAAGTCATAATTTTAATGTAAAGCTACAGTGCATGTCAAGCAAACGAACTAGGATTTTAATGTAAAGCTACGGGACATGCCAAGCAAGCTGGTTGAGGCAGTGAAATTTTCCACAGCTTGGGGACCTCTGTCTTATCCAAGCTCTCCCACCCCTACTGCTGGAATATACCCAAGACTCAGCTTTGCTTTGTTCACCCATGCCAAAGGCCTCTTGTCATTTCCACCTGGGCCTCCCATGCTCCCGTTCCTTCTGCCCAAAACCCCGACCCTTGCTTCCACAACCACCACCTTCCTACCTCTACCCCCTCCTGCTCTTGGAAAATTCCTACTCATCCTTCAAGATTCAGAGTAAACATCAGCTCTTCATGAAGCATTTCCAACCATCTGAACTAGAATCCATCAGTCCTTCTCCATATTCTCAGTCTTTCTTTTCTTTAGTTTATCATTTATTTCTTCTTTTTAAAAACAAAATACTTTATAATCTAAATCATTGTCAAAGGCCAGCTCCCTAAATATCACCAATCTGTTGATAAGGCAAAGCTGAGTTTATTGCTCACCATGGGCAAAGCTTTGGCAGTGTCTCAGAGTGGGGAAGGTAAGGTCAGAGTTTATTGAGAATTGGAAGTTTGATTTTAGGCAGGACTTTCAAAAATGGAGACTTGATTAGGATTGGCTATGAATCACAATACAGTAGGCCAGGATGAGTGGAAACAGCAAGGCCAGGATTTTCAGGAGAGAGATTCAAAGAATTTTAGGGTACAAACTATCTGTTGATGTTTACCATTGAAGAGTTGATGGGTCTTTTGGGAAAATCCTGTAATGAACAATCCAACCATTTTCCTGGACAGGAGACTCCTGGAAAAGTAAAGTCATGCTAATGAAGACCAAGGAATAGAACAAGGCTACCTTAATGTAGACAGTACAGTGTGATCCAGTTTTGTGTCTAGGCTGAGTGTGGGGGTTTCGGGTTTCAGTCCCCACTTGGGTTATTCTTCACACCAAGTTGTAGAAACACCATCAATATCTGACAGTGTATAGATCCAGGTCATCACTGCTGCTTAAGCCTCATAATTGCACATCAAGTGTCCTTCAATAGTTACCAGTGGTTTCAACCTCTGTATCAGGTTTCCAGTTTTTTATGCTGGATTACCCTTGGATGGATCATTTGACAGACAGTGGCTATGCAGCAGCATTTAAAACTCTGCAGATGACACAGCTGAACACTGCCACACAGACAAATGCTAAGAGTTTTTATAGTCCATTTCTCAGCTAGAAACCAAGAGTACCCAGATGAACCTAAGAGAATAGAGCTCATCCCCAATCCAAACAGTCCACAGAACCAGATATGAGGTTGTAAAATGGTAGTAGTAACAACAGAACCTGTCTAACTTCAGGGGGAAATAATGACCAGGATCAGCCCAAAGCTGATCCATAAGGTGGAGGTGTGACATATCTCCACATCAACCTTTTTACCAATTCTGACACAAGCCGTCCCTCCCACAGCACTCTCTATTTCTCTGCTAGGTTCAATAATTCATTGCAATGGCCACACAGAACTCACAGACCATACTTACAGTTAAGTGGTTTACTAAGGAAGTAACAGGGTGCAACACAGGATCAGGATCAGGAAGCACGTCGGAAAAGTCTGGAAGGCTCCTGAGAAGTGGAGAGCAAGTTCCTCCTTTCTTCAGTGCAGGACAGCTCTCTTAGCTTCTCTCAGCCGTGCAAGCAGCAGGCCCTTCCCTCTGCCATACACACCCCATCTCTGCCATGCAGACCTACTCACAGCCCCCTCAGGGCAGGCCTCCCCTTGGCCGCCTTGGGACAGGCCTCTCTGCCTTCAGCCTTTCTGCCATCAGCCTCTTCACCGCTAACTGACCCAGCTCACAGCCAGTCTAACAGTTTTGTTCAGCTCTCTTAGCTGCATTCCTAGCAGCAGCTTTCTGTTGTCACCTCAGAATCTGCCGCAGGGCCCCTCTGGGGCTTGTTGCTACTGGCTCTGCTGCGGGGCCCCTTGCTGTCTTCAGTGTTACAACCCTTGAACTGTGTTACAGCTCTTTTAGGAGGTTCCTTGCCTCCTCTTGCTGCTTCTTTTCTCGTCTTGCCTCTTTTCCTTTCTGAGTCTTTCCTTCTTTCTCCTGTCTGCTAACCTCTGTGGGTTGACTGTGTATATAAGCAAACTCGTGGTCATTTTCAAGGCATGACACTTACATCATGGCCATGAACTTACCAATCCCCTTTCAATAGACCATAGACACTTCTTTCCATAGTAGGCTATAGTTACTTAATTTGCATAAGCATATTGACCACCCTGTGAGATGCACAAAATAGACCAATCACAGGCAGGCTGCAGCCCAGGGCCAGACAAAAAGTATCAAACCATCAGTTTGTTACAGCTTACCCAAGAAAAGTCAACCAACCTGGATAAATGTAACTAATCCTCTGAGGCAGACAACTAGGGAAAGGTAACTCCTCAGGGCTTAGGGGGAAAAAAATCTCTCTGGCTGTTTTTCCAAAGAACTAAGGCAAAAGGTCACATAAAAGAACTCATTTCACTACAGAAGTCATTAGCCCAATTCTCCAGTTTTCAGATTTCTTTGTTTACTTTCTAAATCTAAAAGTTTTAGTAACATTAAAAGTTTTGGTAATATTAGAGATCTCAGGGAAGTCTGTAGGGATGTAAGCACAACAATCTTACCTAAAAGAGCACATGTTCCCCTCATAGACCCAAAAGGCTCTGCACGGTGCAGTCAGTTAAGCACTGGGCTACTAACGAAACGGTTAGTGGTTTGAAACTATTCAGAGACTCCTTGGAAAAAAAGCTTGGTGATCTGCTTCCTAAAGGTCACAGCCATGAAAACCCTGTGGAGTGCGTTTCTACTCAGGCACAGATGAGGTCCCCTGAGTTGGAACTGACTTGATGGAATCTGGTATGGTTTTTTTGGTTTCCCCCTTGAGAGGCCCATGTTACATCTAAGGCGGCTCTGTTCTGAACCGCCACGCATCCAATTTCACAAAGCTCTCAGGAGTGGAATCCTATGGTTTTACTGACATTGTCAAAATCACCTGTTTTTTATCAGTCATAGCATGTAAGATTTAACTGTACTCATGCAGAACCTGTACATAGGCCAAGAGGCAGTCCTTCGAACAGAATGAGGCGATATTGCATGATTTAAAATCAGGAAAGTTGTGCATCAAAGTTGTATCCTTTCACTGTACTTATTCAATCTGTATGCTGAGCAATTAATCTGAGAAGGTGGAGTATATGAAGAAGAACTTGGCATCAGGATTGGAGGAAGACTCATTAACAACCTTTGATATGCAGATGACACAACCTTGCTTGCTGAAAGTGAACAGGGCTTGAAGCACTTACTGATGAAGATCAAAGACCACAGCCTTCAGTACGGATTACACCTCAACATAAAGAAAACAAAAATCCTCACAACTGGGCCAGTAAGCAACATCATGATAAATGGAGGAAATATTGAAGTTGTCAAGGATTCATTTTACTTGGATCCACAATCAATGCCCATGAGAACAGAGGCCAAGAAATCAAACGAAGTATTTGTCATGGTTAAGGTTGTGTGTCAGGTTGGCTGGGCCATGATTCTCAGTGCTTTGGTAGGTATGTAATTTGGCAGTTGTATAATGATGTAATCAACTCCATGATGAGATCTGCTATGAGTAGCCAATCAGTTGCAAGGCAGTTTACTTGGGGGTGTGGCCTGCCTATAGCATATAATGGATGTTCCAGCAAGGCTCTTGCTTTAGGTCCTACATCCGACTCCTCATCGTCTGACCTCTGGTCTTGGGACTTGTACTAGCCGCTCACCTGCCAATCTTGGATTCATCAGCCTTTGCAACTACATGAGTCAGAAGAAGCCTCCAGCTTGACACTTGACCAATTAACTTGGGACTTGCCAGCCTCTACAACCACAGGAGCAATTTCCTTGAGGTAATCTCTTTCTCTCTCTATGTGTATATATATATATATGCTTCACTTGTTTTGCTTCTCTAGAGAACCCAGCCTAAGATATTTGGTGCTGAGAGTGGTTCTGGAGAAACAAAATTGTAAGGATGACTTTTCTAGATTGGTTCTCAAGTCTGGTTAGTCTTAAAGATGTTGATGACTCTTCTTTCAGTAGTAAGCAGGGCACTGCTAATCCATGGTGTGAGATGGGAATAGAAATACACAAAATATCACCACCAATGGATCAAGTATTAGTGAAAGGCGAGGTTCTAGGTGATTGCATGTTTGATACCTTTCTACAATTTTGTCATAATGAGAAGTATAAGGAAGCTGGTTGCTTCGTCCTACTTTCACTAGACCAAGTGGCGAAAAAAGAGATGAGCTCAGGGCTTCAGAGTCTCAGCTCAAGTGCTGCAAAAATGACCTCAAAGTTGCCACATATGTCCTGAAAGAAGCCTTATTTCTTCTAGTAACAGAGGTGATGTTGCCGAAAATCACACTCTTCTTATCGTAAGAGTGGCTGAATTACAACACCAACTGAATTCCCAAGCTCAGAAGGTGTCTGCAATTAAAGTAATGGCATTGATTGGGAAGAAATGGAATCCTTAAACTTGAGATGGGGACATATTGCCACTTAATCAGGAAACTGGGGACACTGAACCCCTAAGTTCTATTGAATCTGTCCTGGCAACAGAAGCAGCCATCTCACTCCCGTCTGAAGAGATTACTTCATCTTTGTTTGCTAAGCCATCCTCCCAAGTAAAACGGTTAGCCCCTCCTCTCCTGTCTGATGAAATTAACCCAGCTGTGTCTGAAGAGCTCTTGTCTGAGTCATCCCCTGGGGAGATGTCTGAGTCATTGCCTGGGTCATTGCATGAGGCAGATGCCTTCCAAGTCATTGCTGAATGTTCTCAGAACACACTCACACCACTTATTTTTGCTTCTATACCTACAACTAGACTTAAGTCCAGCAAACCCCAAAAAGTGAAGTATAAAGTGTGACCCAGGAGGAGGTACACTACACTCCAAAAGAACAGCTTGACTTTTCTAATATATATAAACAGAATCCTGGGGAATATGTGTGGGAATGACTAGTAAGGGTGTGGGATAATGGTGCAAGGAACATAAATTTGGATCAGTCTGAGTTTATTAATAGGGGCCCACTAAGCATAGATTCTTCATTCAACGTTTCAGCTCAAGAGGTTAGGAAAAGATCTAATAGTTTATTTGGTTGGGTCACCGAAGCATGGGTTATG
The DNA here is from genome assembly GCF_000243295.1 of Trichechus manatus latirostris. NCBI lineage: Eukaryota > Metazoa > Chordata > Mammalia > Sirenia > Trichechidae > Trichechus > Trichechus manatus. The sequence goes on from NW_004444040.1 coordinate 1,126,281, forward strand.
TGGTGGCCCATACTAAATCAAGCATGGGTTATGTGGTGGCCCATACTAAATCAAGCGGAAGTGCCAGACCTGCCTTGGTATACTATAGAAGAAAGTATCCAAAGGCTTAGGGAAATTGGCATGTTAGAGTAGATTTATCAGGTTAGACCCACAGATCCACACATGGAGTGCCCAGAGGACACACCTATTACCAGAATGGTGAGGAACAAATTTGTGAAGGGAGATCCAGCATCCTTGAAGACTGCTGTGATTGCTATTTTATGTGAGTCAGATTTGACAGTTGGAACTACCATAACTGAATAAAGACATCTAGCTGCAATTTGGCTGATTGGACCCCATGGTGGTAGAGGCCAAGTGGTGGCACTCAATCAACAAAGACAAGGTGGGTGTGTGGTTACTGTAATGGACAGCAAACTCAAAGCAGTAATCAGAACAGTCTGACTTGTAAGGACTTATTACATTGGCTACTTAGTCATGGTGTCCCTAGGAGTGAAAAAGATAGGAAATCTACTAAATACTTACTTGATCTGTACAAGTGGAAAAATTCTAGTTCAGGTGAACAGCAATCTAACTTGAATCACCAGATTAGGGTGTCACGACCCCTCACTTAATTCCAAGACTTGATCCAGTTTACAGACCCACAACCCTTGAACGAAGGGAAGGTTTGTCTCCGTGAGGAAGGACCCCACTGCACTGCCAAAATCTATACTGTTAATCTTTCTCCCAGCTGTCCCCAAAGGGATCTCAGTCTTTTACGAAAATGATTGCTCACTGGGGAAAAGGAAATAATCAGGCTTTTCTGGGATGACTGGACACTGGCTCTGAACTGACACTAATCCCAGGAGACCCAAAACGTCACTGTGCCCCATCAGTCAGAGTAGGGGAAAATGGAGGTCAGGTTATTAATGGAGTCTTAGCTCATGTCCATCTCACAGTGGGTCCAGTGGGTCCCCAAGCCCATCCTGTAGTGTTTTCCCCCATTCCAGAATGCATAATTGGAATAGACATACTCAGCAACTGTGGATCCCTGACAGTGAAGTAAGGGCTATTATGGTAGGAAAGCTCAAGTGGAAGCCATTAGCACTGTCCTTACCTAGGAAAATAGTAAACAAAAACCAATACCATATTTCTGGAGGGACTGTAGACATTACTGCCACCATCAAGGACTTGAAGGATGCAGTGGTGGTGATTCCCACCACATCCCCACACAACTCCCCTATTTGGCCTGTGCAAAAAACAGATAGATCTTGGAGAATGATAGTGGATTATCATAAACTTAACCAGGTGGTGATTCCAATTGCAGTGGCTATTTCAGATGTAGTTTCATTGCTTCAGCAAATTAATACATCTCCTTGTACCTAGTATGCAGCTATTGATCTAGCTAATGCCTTCTTTCCACACCTGTTTGAAAGACCACCAGAAGAAGTTTGCCTTCAGCTGGCAAGGGTAGCAATACACCTTCATTGCCCTACCTCAGAGATACATCAACTCTCCAGCCCTATGTCATAATTTAGTTCACAGGGACCCTGATTGCCTTTCCCTTACACAAGACGTCATACTGGTCCATTACACAGATGGCATTACACTGATTGGATCTAGTAAAGAGGAAGTATCCATGACTCTAGACTTATTGGTAAGACATTTGTGTGCTAGAGGGGTAGAAAATTAATCTGAAAAAATGCAAGCTTCTTCCACCTCAGTGAAATTTCTAGGGATCCAAGGGCATGGGGCATGTCATGATATTCCTTCTAAACTGAAGGATAAGTTGCTGCATCTAACCCCTCCTACAAAGAACACACAATGCCTGGTGGGCCTCTTTGGATTTTGGAGGAAATATATGCCTCATTTCGGTGCTACCCCAGCCTATTTATCAAGTGATTCTAAAAGCTGATAGTTTTGAGTGGGGCCTAGAACAAGAGAAGGCTCTGAAACAGGTTCAGGCTACCATGCAAGCCGATCATCCACTTGTGGCATAGGATCCAGCTTATTCAATGGTGCTTGAAGTGGCAGTGGCAGATAGAAATGCTGTTTGGAGTCTTTGGCAGGCCCCTATTGGTGAATCACAGTGCATACCCTTAGGATTTTGGAGCAAAGCCCCACCATCCTGTGCAGATAACTACTCTCCTTTTGAGAAACAGCTTTTGGCTTGTAACTAGGCCTTAGTAGAGACTGAGCGCTTAAACATAGCCCACCAAGTCATCATGCAGCCTCAGCTGCATATCATGAACAGTGTGTTGTCTGACCCACAGAGTCATAAAGTCAGATGCGCACAGCAGCAATCCATCATTAAATGGGCCAGAACAGGACCTGAAGGCACAAGTGCATCAAATATTTTTGTTTTCTTTACTTAAAAATATAAAATGTAAACAGGGCTAGTATGTTTTCAGTTGTATATGTGTCAGTTTTATCATGTTACATGCAAGTATGACTTTGTAATTGTCTTTATTTAGAGATTCTGTATGATTTAAGCAGCTGTGCATAGGTGCCAAGTTGACAAAGGCTGGACTCTGATGATTATGGTTGCGTGTCATCTTGGATGGGCCATGATTCTTGATGGTTTGGCAGTTATGATACAATCTGGCAGTTATGTGATGATGTAATCGCCTCCATAATGAGATCTGATATATTGTTATCACCTCCATGATGAGATCTGTTGTGAGCAGCAAATCAGTTGAACCTGAGTTTCACTGGGCGTATGGCTTGCCTCCACTATGTAAATGGATGTTCCAGCAAGGGTCTTGCTTTGGATTCTGCATCCAGCTCATCATCATCTAACCTCAGTTCTTGGGACTTGATCGAGCCAGCAGCTTACCTGTCAGTCTTGGTTTTGTCATCCACTGCAGCTGCACTAGTTAGGAAAAGCCTCCATACTGACTCCTTACCCACAGACTTGAGACTTGCCAGCATCTACAGTGGTATGAGCCATTTCTTTGAGATAAATCTCTCTCTCTCTACATATATGTGTGTGTGTGTGTCTGTGTGTGTGTGTCTGTGTGTGTCTGTGTGTGTGTGTGTGCGTGTGTGTTTCACTGGTCTTGCTTCTTTAGAGAACCCTGCCTAAGACAGTACTGCATTCAGCAAATCTGCTGCAAATGACCTCTTTAAAGTGTTAAAATGCAAAAATGTCATCTTTAGGACTAAGGTGCACCTGACCAGAGCCATGGTATTTTCAATCACCTCATATGCTTGTGAAAGCTGGACAATGAATAAAGAAGACTGAAGGATTGATGCCTTTGAATTATGGTGTTCATTAAGAATAATGAATATACCATGGACTGCCAGAAGAACGAACAAATCTGCCCTGGAAGAAGTACAGCCAGAATGCTCCTTAGAAGTGAGGATGGCAAGGTTTCATGTCACACACTTTGGACATGTTATCAGGAGGGACCAGTCCATGAAGAAGGACATCATGCTTGGTAAAGTAGAGGGTCAGCAAAAGAGAGGAAGACTCTCAAAAAGAATGATTGACACATTTCCGCAACAATGGGCTCAAATATAGCAATGATTATGAGGATGGCCCAGGACCGTCAGTGTTTCATTATGTTGTACACTGGGTCGCTATGAGTTGGAACAGACTCGACCGCACCTATCAACAACAGCATGTAGGACTCACCCTACTATCCAGGCCTCTTGCAAACCATGAAATAAAGAGTCCAGAAGAGAGAAGAAAGAAATCCAGAACTCCCCCAGGGTAGTTAAGGTTTTAGTTCTTGAATCAGGGCCTGGCTTTTCTCCTCCTTGAATAAAATTATCTACTGATCTCTTTTTCCTGGAAGACAAACTGATGGGCCAAATTGGACGCTGGGTGATGTCAGGCAATCCTGAGGTTAGGTATCAGTTTGTCAAGGTGGCAAGTTCCTGTTCAGTTGTGGGCAATATCCAGTAGGTTTCTCTGCCACAGATGTAATACCAGTCATTGGGGGCTATCCAGTCATCTGTGTTTGGACAGAATACATCTATGAAATTGTCAAATAATGCTGTAACGTTTTGGCACCACTCATCAATAATAATTTGGCATTAGGCAGTGAATTTGTCGTATCGAGATCATTAAGTAGATCTAAGGTAAAAGAATGTGTCTGTTATGGATTGAATTGTGTCCCCCAAAAATATGTATTGAAATTTTGGCCCCTGTACCTGTGGATGTGATCCTGTTTGGAAATAGTTTGGCATAGGCAGTGAATTTGTAGTACTGAGATCATTAACCCATTGTTATCTTGTCGATTCAGACTCATAGCAACCCCAGGGGTTTCCAAGGAGCAGCTGGTGGATTCCTTTTGGTTAGCAGCTGTAGCTCCTAGCCACAGTTACGTTACTGAGGCCATACCAAAATAGGGTGGATCCTAAGCCTAAACACTTCTGACTTATAAAAAGAGCAGAATAGACACAGACACACACACATATGGGGGAAGACTGATACCAAGGAATTCCAAGGAACTCACAGGACTACTGACAAAGAAAGGATCCTCCCTTAGAGCCAGTGCCCTGATTTGAACTTCTAGCCTACAAAACTGTGAGATAGTAAATTTCTGTTCTTTAACGCCTGTATCTTTTGTTACAGCAGCACTAGGTAACTAAGACAGCGTCTTACCTCTATGATCTATGAAAGCGAGACAGCCTCCAAATACACACTGCTTGTTCCCTAATCCCCTTTCAAGTTCTATTTTGGTGAAAGAGTGGTCACAAAGACTACCTCCCACAAAAAATCCTCAAGTATTATTTCAGTGGAGGTAAGGCCTTCCTACAATGTGATGGGGGTTTTAGACTTCTGGCTGCCTGGCCTGTTGTGGTGTTTGTCATCTAAAAAGCTACCCAGTGGTGAAGTCCGGTTATCCAGGAAACCAACTGATTTCTATCAAGAAACTGAAACCAAAGGGTGCTGGGTGGTTCCTAAAGGAAAATATACACTTTAGCCAGTTTGTAGCTAAATCGTAGCCAGGTATTGGACTCATACCAAGGAATGATTAAGGATGCAAACAGCAATATTGAAAATAAGGGAATCATAATTAACATAGTTAAAAGCAGCCTTAAGTCAGAGAGTGAATAGAAGACAGGTAAAGGAATAGAAAACAAAGAAATGCATATTAAAGAGTGACAACCTGTGGTCTTGTTCCGTGGAAGCTGGGCAGAAGCTGTCTGCATCCAAAGGCTGTAGGAGGGCTCCTAAGAACACTCAGCTTGACGTAGCCAATAGGGACTGTCTTCCAATAATTCTAGAGTAGTTTTTGTCTCTTAGTTGAAGGACACGAATCCAAGAATTAATCCCTTAACAGTTTCAGTACTGGGCCAGCTGTTAACAGAAACTGACAGGTTAACAGTATCTAATACGGTCATTTAAATCAAAGTTCTGAGACAACACTTTGTTGAAGACAAACCTCACCTACAGCTGAGTCTTCCAAGAAGCACTGGGACAAAACAGAGTATCTGTGGATGACAGAGACTTAAAATGGCTGTAGTTAGCTTACTACCGATAATTTTGCAAAGTGAAATATTTCATGACAATAAAAAAACTGACGAGGAAGTTTGTTTCTGTGGCATGCAAAACAAACACAATAAAGGCTATCTAAGAGTTTTGGACAAAATGTCTATAATGATGAAGGACGTTTACAAAGACAATGAACATTACTTACAAATCATGTTTTTTATCCATTCTGCCACTCTCTGCCTTTTGATTGGATCTTTTAGTCCATTTACATTCACTGTAATTGCTGATCAGAAGTGACTTACTTTTGCCATTTTGTTATTTGGTTTTTTACATCATAAGCCCTCTTTGTTTTTTGCCTTTACTACTGCTTGCTTTTGTGTTTTGATGGTTTATTGTAGTGAGCCATTTTGCTTCCCTTCTCCTTTCCTTTTGTTTTTGTCTTTTTAGATATTTTCTTAGTGGTTACCATGAATATTACGTTTAACAGCTTGTATTTATAACATCCCACAGTAAGTTGGTACCAACTTGCCTTAGTTATCTAGCACTGCTACAACAGAAATAGCACACGTGGACAGCTTTAAAAACAGGAATTTATTGTCTCACGGTTTAGGACTCTAGACATCTGAATTCAGGGCACCAGCTCTAGGAGAAGGTTTTCTCTCTCTGTTGTCTCTGGGGGAAGGCCCTTGTCTCCTTGCACCATCTGTGGGCCTGGTGTTCTATGGAGATCTGCATGTGTCTTGGCATCAACCTTCCCCTGATCTAGGGGGTTGACAGTTTTTTGGTTTTGTTCTTTCAGCACTTTAAATATATCATTCTATTGCCTTCTGGCCTCCAATGTTTCTGAGGAGAAATCGGTACTTAATCTTAGTGGGGATACTTCGTATGTGACTGTTTGCTTCTCTCTCACTGCTTTCAGGATTCTCCCTTTATCTTTACTTTTTGAGAGCCTAACTATGATGTGTCTCAAGGTAGATCTCTTTCAGTTTATCCTGCTTGGAGTTCTTTGACCTTCTTGGATTTGTAGAATCATGTCCTTTGTCATGGTTTGGGTTTGGTTCTTCATCAGATTGGGGAAAGTTTCTGTCATTATTTCTTAAATATTCTTTCTGTCTCTTTCTTTCTCTCATCTCTTTCTGAAATTTCCATGATGTGTGTATTAAGTCTCTTGATGTTGTCCTATAATTCCATTAAACTGTGCTCAGCCTTCTTGTGCCTCCTTTCTTGTTGCTCTTCAGCCTCTGTAATTTTGACTGTCTCATCCTCTAATTCATTGATACTTTCTTCTGCCTGATTAAATCTATTGTTAAATTCTTCCATTGCATTTCTCATTTCAGTTATTGTCTCTTTCAGTTGCAGTATTTCTGTTTGGTTTCTTTTTATCTCTTTTTAGATGCTCATTTTGTTCATGTATTGTTTTCCTTATTTCTTTTAGATCTTTCTCTATGTTTTCCCTTAGCTCTTTAATTATGTTTAATGTTGTTGTATTATAACCCTCTGTTGTGGATTGAACTGTGTCCTCCAAAAATATGTGTCAATTTGGTTAGGCCATGATTCTCAGTATTGTGTGGCTGTCCACCATTTTGTCATCTAATGTGATTATCCTATGTGTTATAAATCCTACCTTTACGATGTTAATGAGGCAGGATTACAGACAGTTATGTTAATGAAGCAGGACTCAATCTACAGGATTAGGTTGTATCTTGAGTCAATTTTTTTGAGATATAAAAGAGGGAATTGAGCAGTGTCATGGTTTGAATTATGTCCCCAAAAAAAAGTGTATCAATTTGGCTAGGCCATGATTCCTGGTACTGTGTGATTTTCCTGTATGTTGTAAACCTGCCTCTATGATGTTAATGAGGGAGGATGGGTGGCAGTTGTGTTAGTAAGGCAGGACTGGATCTACAAGACTGGATTGTGTCCTGAGGCAATCTCTTGAGATATAAAAGACAGAAGTGAGCAGAGAGACAGGGGAACCTCATACCATCAGGAAAACAGTGCCAGGAACGGAGCACATCCTTTGGACAGGGGTCCCTGCGCCGAGAAGCCTCTAGCCCAGGGGAACACCAAAGAGAAGGCTGACAGAGAGGAAAAGCCTTCCCCTGGAGCTGACACCCTGAATTTGGACTTTTAGCCTACTTTGACTGTGAGGAAATAAACTTCTCTTCATTAAAACCATCCACTTGTGGTATTTCTGTTATAGCAGTACTAGATGACTAAGACAAGCAGAGAGGAGAGGGACCGCCTACAACCAAGAAAGAACAGCCAGGAGCTGAACAGGGGAAGATTGATGAAAAGGACCTTCCTCCAGAGCCAACAGAGAAAGAAAGACTTCCCCTGGAGCTAGCGCCCTGAATTTGGACTTGTAGCCTTCTAGACTGTGAGAAAATAAATTTCTGTTTGTTAAAGCCATCTACTTGTGGTATTTCTGTTATAGCAGCACTAGATAACTAAGACAGCTACCAATACCCTAACTTGAGATCCAAGAAGAAAACTTCGGTAGTTTCTCTTCAAACTTCAAATCAAATTCAGTTCATTAAATTCAGCATGCTCCAGCTTACATCTCACTTGCACAGATATTATCTCAGTTGAATTTTCCTGCCACACTTGATAGGTGACTGTAGGTAAGTCAGGTTCCCTAGAAGCAGAGCCTGAGATTGGGTTGCTTGTGCATGTGATTTATTGAGGGGGGGCTCTCAGCAGACAAGGAGTGAAGGAAATAGACAGGGCAGGGAAGTAGCTGAGCAAAGGTGTGTGTTCATCTGGAGTCTAGCCTCAGCCTGGTCCCACAGGGAGCTCTGAAATGTGAGTGGACCACAGACTTGCCTTGTCTTGAGGCAGGAGGGCTGGATTTTTGTACTGCTATGTAGGGTCACTATTAGTTGGAATTGACTCAAGGGCAAAGAGTTGGTTTGGATATCAGTTAGTAAGAGCTCATTGGGTAGCACAAATGGTTAAGTGCTCAGCTGTGGTTTGAATCTACCCAGGGTGCCTCAGAAGAAAGGCCTGATAATCTACTACTGAAAAATCACAGCCATTGAAAACCCTAGGAGCACAGCTCTACTCTGAGTTGGAATCAACTCGACGGCAACTGGTTTGGTATATATCCAAAAAACCAAACCCATTGCTGTCAAGTCAATTCCGACTCACAGCAACCCTATAAGACAGAGTGGAACTGCCCCATAGGGTTTCCAAGGAGCAGATGGTGGATTCAAACTGCCAACCTTTTGGTTAGCATCCAAGCTCTTAACCACTGTGCCACCAGGGCTCCTTGGTATATATATTGGTTAGTAATTGGTTGGTTGCCAGGGACTGACTCGAAGAGAGAAGAGGGGTGTAAACTCCCAGGCATTTCCCAACAAGATGGCTCTCACCAACCAAGGTCAGGTTTCTAGAGAAGGGAGCACATGTGAGCCTTTAGAAGCCAACACACAGAGCAGCTAGGGGATGGATGAGTCAGATAAAGGGGATCTGGGTAGACCACTGTCATGGTTTGAATTATGTCCCCCCAAAAATGTGTATCAATTTGGCTAGGCCACGATTCCTGTGAGATTTTCCTATATGTTGTAAGCCTGCCTCTATGATGTTAATGAGGGAGGATGGGTGGCAGTTGTGTTAGTAAGGCAGGACCTGATCTACAAGACTGGATTGTGTCCTGAGGCAATCTCTTGAGATATAAAAGACAGAAGTGAGCAGTGAGCCAGGGGGACCTCACACCATCAAGAAAGCAGTGCCGGGAGCAGAGCGCGTCCTTTGGGCTGGGGTCCCTGCGCAGAGAAGCTCCTAGTCCATGGGGGTACTGAAGAGAAGAAGGCTGACAGAGAGAAAAAGCCTTCCCCTGGAGCTGACGCCCTGAATTTGGACTTTTAGCCTACTTTGACTCTGAGGAAATAAATTTCTCTTCATTAAAACCATCCACTTGTGGTATTTCTGTTATGTGACTAAGACAACCACCAACAGCCATACACTTGAGTACCTAAGAGGGAGCCCACTCAGAGAGAATCAGCCACTGGCCAGGGTCCCTGAGGTAATAACCAGCAGAGCCAGGACCAGGCCCAAACATCCAGGCTCCACATTCCAAGCTCAGTTTGCCCAAATCCAGCCCCACCTATCATCAACCAGATTTAGTCACTGTTAAACACAAACTGTAAAAATTCAAGGCTCAGGGAAGCAGGAGGAAAGTGTCCTGTGACCGCTACATTGCACAGAGAGCTGGGCAAGGATACAATAGAGGCTTTGCCCAAAGTCTTCACTCCAGGAATGCAGTTGAGGGAATCTCCTAGCCATGGCACACAAGCCTGAGCTGGGAGCTCCACAGATGGCGGCGAGAACAAGTGTTGCCTGCAGCCAGCTCCAGTTTCCGGGTGAGCACTCTGACTCGGGCCAGCACACAATGCAGAGCAGCAAGGAAGGCTGGAGACACAGGAGAGGAAGGACTTTGTTTGAATAGCTTCCATGGCCAGATCCTTTATTCTTGCTTTTAATTAACCCTCCCAACCATGTAGGAAAATAGAGGCTATTTATTTATTATTGTGCTTAGGGTTTACAGAGCAAATTAGTTTCTCATTAAACAATTAATACGCATATTGTTTTGTGACATTTGTTGCCAACCCCACAACGTGTCAACACTCTCCCCTTCTCAACCTTGGGTTTCCCATTTCCATTTGTCCAGCTTTCCTGCCCCCTCCTGCCTTCTTGTCCTTGCCCCTGGGCTGGTGTGCCCATTTAGCCTCATATGCATGGTCGAGCTCCGTGTATTACTGTTTGTCTTATGGGCCTGTCTAATCTTTGGCTGAAGGGTGAACCTCAGGAGTGACTTCAGTACTAAGTTAAAAGGGTATCCGGGGGCCAGAAAACAGGGATATTTAGAGCCATTTTACAGATGAGGAAACTGAGGTGCAGAGTAGTAATTAATCTGTGATCACAGAGATAAGAATTGATAGAGCAAAAATTTATATGTAGATCAATCTAACTCCAAACCTGTGTTCTTTCTACAAATAAAAGGAAAATCATATTTCTGGCTAAAAGTGTCAGAGTATTGAAGTCAAAGTACATCTAGGGGTGTCAGTCACTGCGCTATGTTCACTAACAAACGAATGGGCTAGGTACTATCATCCCCATGTTACAGATGACCTGAGACTCAGACAGGCTAAGCAACTTGCTCAAAGTCACCCAACGAGTAAGTGGTGGAGAGGTTGATTAATGCCAGAATCTCATTATATTTTACCTGTATGTGGTTAGTAAATACCTATATGGATAGTTGTGCTTAAACCAGCTGTTGGGCAAACTGTTGGGGAAAATTCATAGTGTAGAGCAGATTCTGCTCAACCAGACCATTTGCCAATGGTATCAAGTCACCGTTTAAAAAACAGACTTAGATAGTGTTGTAGGGGAAAAGCATCATAAAGTTTAGTAAAGCAAAAAGAAAGTTTTATTCGGCATATGTTCAAAAGGGCAGAAGTGGGAAGCGGACAACCACACTGCCAGAACCATGTCTGCCCAAGTCCAAGGATATATCACAGAACAGACAAAAGAGGGAAAACAGACAAGCATGCTGCCACAGCCTTGTCTGCTCCAGTCCAAAGAACCATTACAGAGCCATCAGTATATATTAACATTACAAATGGGCAAAACCATTGAAAGCTTAGCCTTTTCAGATTGGCTAGAAACTGTAATCCTACATTTTGAATTGTCTTTCTTAACAATCATTGGTACAAGTTTCAGTAACAAGAGTCAGGAGGATCTTCATTGGTCCAACAAATTTCTATTCACTAAATGCTAATAGAAAAAGATAAGAGTGGAAAGTCTTTTGTGTTGTGTTTGATCGGCTTTATGTGAAAATTTCCCTAAAAGATATTTTCCAAGATTATTTTAGTTATTGTCTTTACACCTCAGGGCCCAGTTGATGTGTCCTTGTGAGTCCTTGTGAGCCCAGCTCCAGCTGTGTCACATTCTCTGTGCTCAAGGAAAGGGAATAATAACTCCAATTTTATTTCCTAAATCAATAGTGCTGAGGGACAGGACCTGAACTGGCTGGGCCACTCCCACCCACTGTCACCTCCTTTGTGCTGGGCCAGGGTACAGCAGGTGCAGGCCCTGGAGTATGGTGCCTGAGCGGGCCCTTCCTGCCTCAAGGATCCAGCCTTACCAAAAAGAGGCCCATGTTTGACCTTGGTGCTGGGGGGTAAGAGACGGTATCTTAGTTCCCTAGTGCTGCTGTAACAGAAATACCACATGTGGGGGCTTTAAAGAACAAATTTATTTTCTCAGAGTTCTGGAAGCTAGAAGTCAGAATTCAGGGCACCTGCTTTAGGCGAAGGCTCTCTCTGTTCGTTCTGGGGAAGATCCCTGCTTTCAGCTTCTCCTAAGTCTTTGGAGTTTCTGGGCTTGTAGATTAATCTGCCCCCATCAGATAGCGTCAGTCTTCCCCCTTTGTGCTTGCTCATCCCTGTGTCTATGCTGCTCCATATAACTCAGAAGTGATTAAGTTCAGGACACATCCTACACTGATACGACCACATTAGCACAACAAAGGTATAAACAAACAAAAAAAAAAACCCTTTGCCATTGATAGTGACCTATAGGACAGAGTAGAACTGCCCCATAGGGTTTCCAAGGAGCAGCTGGTGGATTTGAACTGTTGACCTTTTGGCTAGCAGCCAGTCTGTTAGCCACCGCACCGCTAGGGTTCCGTTCACAGGTATAGGGGTTAGAATTCCAACACATACAGTAAAATCTGCGAAAGGTGGAACCCGTGTAAGGCAGAAACTTGTCTGAGAAGGAAAAGTAAAATATTTTCTCTTAAAACGAGTGATAGAAAAATGGTGAGCCTGTACCCTGGCAAAGGCAAGAAACTTGCAAGACCTGGAACAAGGCAGTCTTGTCAAGCTCCAGCTCTCACAGGTTGAACTATATTTTTTTGTTGCTGTTGTTAGATGCTGTTGTGTCGATTTTGGACTCTTATCAACCCCATGTGACAGAGTAGAACTGCCCCACAGGGTTTCCTAGGCAGAAATCTTTATGGGAGTAGATTGCCAAGTCTTTTTCCCATGGAGCTGCTGGGTATGTTCAAACCGCCAACTTTTCTGTGAGCAAACTGAGTGCTTAACTGTTGCACCACTAGGGCTATTTAACACATATTTTGGGGGACAAAATTCAGTCCATAACAGATGGGTCAGCTCTGATCCCACAGAACTGAAAATACAAATGAGGAGGAAAGGTAGGTGCCTTGGGTGGATCTCAACTCAAGTGAGAGTATTGGGGTGCCAGAGACCAGAGGTGGGAGACGTTCTTTCTCATTCCTGAACAAAGGATTCCAGAACAGCCAGGACTTTTGATTTCTCACAGCTGAGGCACTTCCCTGGGGCCAAGGTGGGTGGGGTCTCAACTGTACATTTCCTACCCCTGCAGGTGACAGGTCCAGGAGGAAAACCTCAAAGAAGCAGACTTCCAAGGCCGAGGGTACATCGGGCAGGCATAGAGCCCAGTCTGGCCAGAAGGAGGAGGCTGGGGGCAACCTGAGGCCTGGGTCTCCCAGGAGAAAGCAGTCAGAGCGCAGGAGACGCCAAGAGGAGTTGGGAGAACAGAAACGGAGCCCAGCAGGGAGGAACCTTGAGGGGAGGAGGAAGAGGGATGGGAAGGCTTCCTTCAGGGGGCAGAGAGTGCCCCCAGAGAAGGAAAAGGAGGTCCCGAAAGAGGAGACGTGGAAGCAGCTGAAGAAACACAGGTGTGTGTGACTCTGATCCAAGGTTGTTTCCATTCTGCCTACTTCCTCTCCTTCCAGGCCCCTATTCCGCCCCTGGTGAGGGGCCGCTGTCTCCCTCTATTGTGAATAAGCAGCCCCTGCTTCTCTCTAGCTTCCATTTGTCGCCTGCATTTGTCACTGCCCAGTGTTCTGGGGCACAACTGGAATGAGAATCACAAGCCATCAGAGTTGGAGTGGCCACTAGGTACTCTCGACTCCAGTGTCCAGGGTTACATGGTACAGATGGAAGCTCTGAGTGCGGAGATGACATGGTGGTGGAGGTTAGGGACAAGGTCCCAAGTCTCATGAATTTCAGCTGGTGACTCACCGCAGCTCTCTAAGAGGAGGATGGGAGAGAGGAACACAATTGGGTTTGGGACTCATCGGAGGGCTTCAGCACACTACCCTCCTAGACCTATTTCCTCTTCTATGAAATGTGCCAATGGCCTAGAAGACTCTCAAAGAGTCTACCAGCTCTGAAATTCTACGATTTTGTGCTTTGGTTGATTTGTTTTATCTCCTTTGTTCCATTAGCGCTAGCACACATGGGTTAGTGGACAGAACCAGCTTACGGAATCAGAAAGTTGGAATCGGCAAGCCACCAATTTTGATGTGACATCTCCCTCTCTTTGCCTTTTTTTCTCACTCATTGGGGATAATATATACCCTACTCACTTCTAGGATATTCTAAGAATCTCCTGCAATAGCGGATGGGGAAGCTTTTGAAACAGCTGGAGGTATCAGGATTATGGCAAAGAGTTAATGCTCCTTTCCACTGTGTTCTAGCAGACCAGACTATCTGTGACTATGCCCTTAGTCAGGTACGCCACTATATCTCTCCACCTTTACAGAGATGTAGTCGGGTGTACCACTATACTTCTCCACCTTTACAGAGAGATAACCTAGGCCCTCAGAAAGAGCCACTGACTTCTTTTTGTCACCCCTGCCAGTCATCCATGTCTTGAGTAAGACTTTTTTCTACTGTCTGGTTGTCCTTGGATATGAGCTAAAGGGCTCAAGGATAAGTAGTATCCTTAGATCTTAAAGAGAACTTGAGTGCTTCACTGATGGACCTGGGGTGTCCTGAACTTTAGAAAAAGGCTACACCATCCTAAATGGATCACAGGTGTCTGGATAGCAGACGGAAAGCAAGGGGTACAGAAAAGGACCCATTCATTCAATTTTCAGCAAGTATTTACTGAGTGCCAAGGCAGGGCATGGAGAGGTGAAAAAGACTCAGTCCCTGTTCCCCAGGTGCTGACAATCTATCAGGGGAGATAAGACATGAGCATCAGTAATCATAAGACAAGGTAGAGACATTATGTGCACAAGAAAGGATTTAATGGAGTGCTGTGTTGGTGGGATGTGGGGGCATCAGGATTCCTTCATGGAGTGAATGTCTCCCAGACTGAGGAAACACCCTACGCAAGGACTAAAAGGCAGATGCATGAATGTGATAAAAAAATCACTATCTTCTAGGTTTTCTAAAGTTCAATGGCTGGAATCACCTCCTCCCCTCACCGTATCCTAAGGCTTCTCCTTTGCTTCTCGGGAGTTAGCCTGAAGCTAAAACTTGCAAACTGCACTCTAAAACCTTCAGTAACCCACACCCACATCCAGATACCTCCATTTATGAAATTTTCAAAGGCTTCCCAGGCATTGCCCTTCTCTAGCCCCTTCTTCACCTGCCCTGTTGGACACTATTTAGCTGAGCTGAGAGGCTGTTGTTGTTGTTGTTAGCTGCCTTTGAGTTGGCCCTCAACTCCTGGTGACCCCCAACACAATAGAGCAAAACTGCCCCGTCCTGTGCCAACCCCTTGATCGGTTGCAGATCAGCCTGTTGCGATCCATAGGGTTTTCATTGGTTGATTTTCCAAAGTAGATCATTAGGCCTTCCTTCCTAATCCATCTTAGTCTGGAAGCTCTGCTGACACTGTTCAGCATCACGACAACACACAAGCCTCCACTGACAGACGGGTGGTGGCTGCCCATGAGGTGCATTAGCCAGTAATCTAACTCAGGTATCCAGCATGGAAGGCGAGAGTTCTATCACTGAACCACCAAGGTCCCCAAGCTGAGAGGCTAGAGTCACTTTTTTATCAGTGAAGGATTCAGAACAGTCTGGAGGCTATGAGACACGTACACAATAACTTAGACTTTGTGGCAGCACAGGGGGCTTCTAGCTGGAAGTACTCTAGAATTTCACTGTCCCTTACGGTAGCTACTAGCCACGTGTGGCTGTGGAGCGTTTGATATGTGGCTAGTGTGACCAGTGAACTGAACTTTTCATTTAATTAAATTTTAATTTGATGTTAATGCTACCGAGCTGGCGCAAGAGTTAGCAAATTTACTTAACACGAACAGATGTACTTTTGGGACTGCTTTGATTTGACTTTGAAGCAAAAGCATTTCTTCTTAAAAAAAGAACAAAAAACTAGTTTTGCCAATGCAGATGCAAATATCAAAGGAAAATGATGTTTTTGTATTTTATCTGGTTATTGGAAAACTTCTAAGTATGTTTTGAACAATTGAGGTATGTGAATCTACTTTTTCAACTACAGTAAAACCTGTGAAAACTAGAATCTATGTAAGACAGAAACCTGTCAGAGAAGGAAAACTCAAATATCTTCCACTAATAGAGCGCATTAGAAAAGTGGTAAGACTACACCCTGTCAAAGGTGGAAAACTTGCGAGACCCAGAAAACAACACAGTCCCGTAGAGTTCCGGCTCTCACAAGTTTCACTGGGTAAATTTTGTGAAATTTAAATTCAGATCAAGTATGTCTCATGAAAACATCTGAATTAAGATATACGGTGAGTGCAAAGCAAAAACTAGATTTTGAATACAATACAAAAAAAGAATGCAAAATACCTCATTAATAATTTTATATTGATTACATGTTGAGATTGTAATATTTTTGATATATTGGATTAACTCAAAAGTATTATCAAAATTAATTTTATCTGTTTCTCTTTATTATTTTAATATGGCTACTAGAAAATTTTAAATCACAGTAAGTGGCTTGCATTACATTTCTATTGGACAGCTCTGTGCTAGAGTGTGGTGTATGAGAGGCCTCAAAGAAATTGAGATTGGGGAGGAAGCCCTCTCTGGTGCTCAAGTTACAGGACAGAGTTCTGGCTTCCCTTGGCAGGCAGTGGGAGTCACTGTGGCATCTGAGCAAGGGCAGGCCATGGGCAGAGCTGTGAGCATCAGTGAGCACAGCCCATCTGTCTTCCTTCGTGCTCCCTCATCCACAAACATCTGAGGATCAAACAAACCACTTGCTGTAGCGTCATCTCCAACTCATGGCAAACTGTGTGTGCTACAGTAGAACTATGATCCATAAGGTTTTTAATGGCTCGTTTTTTGGGAGTAGATTGCCAGCCCTTTTTTCTGAGAGACTCAAACCTGCAATCTTTTGATTAGCTTCGGAGCATGATAACCTTTTGTACCACGCAAGGACTCCCACCTCCAGCACCACTCTCCTCTGCATCTTCCCCGGCCCCGCCTCTAGGTCAACTTCCTTGGCCTCCAGTGCCTCTGGTGGGGAGTCTCTGTCTGAGGAGGAACTGACCTGGATCCTGGAGCAGGTGGAAGAAAAGAAGAAGCTTATTGCCACCATGCGGAACAAGCCCTGGCCCATGGCGAAGAAGCTGACGGAGCTCAGGTGAGCAGATTGGTCGACCGCGGCCTCTCTGCCCCACAAGGGCCCGGGAGGTTGAAAGGCTCAGCTCCTTCTCAGGAGAATGGGAGTCCCTTCCTCCTCCTCAGCCCCAGGGGCTTGACAAATAGAGGAGACTCACCCCCTACTCTCCATCGGTGTACCTCTGTCCTCAGTGTAAGAACGGCACTGAGGGGGGCACTATTAGAGCCAAGGCAGGGATGATTGTGACTGTTCGTGAGGCCCTGCTGTCTGCCAGCACAGAGCAGGGGGGCCTCAAGGGAGAGACAGAAGACTCTTAACGCCCAGGTGCCACCTAAACTCTCCCTTTGCCCGGCCGTCCTTTCTATCCCATGCCTACCTCATCTGGTGGCTTCTGTGCCACCCTCGCAACCCACTACAGTCATCCCTTCCTGGGGGTGGCTTTCTGTGATCCACACCTCAACAAGTTCAGATCTCTCTGTGCTCTCCAATCACCCAGACGCTCTCAGTGTGTAGCTCACTCACACTCGTAATGATTTGTACAATGACGAAAGTGGGGAGAGGGTCTGCCTTAGCTAAACTTAGGTCCCCAAAGACCAACCCAGGGTCCAACTTGTAATGATAATGAGCCTCATACTCACGCCACTTGACTCTCCTTTTTTTAAAATTTTATTTTGGTGAAAATATACATAACAAAACATATTCTGTTTCAATAATTTCTACATGTACGATTCGGTAACACTGATTACTTTCTTCAAGTTGTGCAACCTTTCTTGCCATCTTTTTCCAAATCCTTCCACTACGATTAACATAACCTCAATGCACCCCAAGCAAAAACTCCCCTTTTTCCCCTCCCTCATGCCTCTGATAACTACTAATTATCTTTGGTTTCTATATATTTGCTTATTTCATATAAGTGACATCATATGACATTTGTCTTTTTGTGACTGACTTATTTCACTCAGCATGATGTTTTCAAGGTTCATGCATGTGCCACTTGACTCTTTTCAACCCAGCCCCTTCTCTGGTTTATATGAAAGGCTGGCATACCAGCATTTTATGATTCTTGAGTCTCTGTTGGAGTTTTGAGATCAAGGGTAAGAGTCACATTGCTTAGCTTCTGGTTTTCCACTAAAAATCTTCCATCCAACATTAGGATTTTGTGTGGGGAAAAAAAGGAATGGGATGAAAGATATAAAGACACTGTTTTTTAAAATCAGAGTTCTAGAATGATTTAGCACTTTAAACTATGTGAATGTGTAATTTGACTTACAAGTAAACATTAAACAGGTAAATAACTTTTTTAAAAAAATTCCCATCCAACATTACCATTCTCCCCAGGTCCCTCCTCTGTTTTTCTGCCACAGGGTTATGGGTGACATTCGCTTTTCCCTTTATTCTTTACCAGTTTTTGTCAAGTCAACTCCAACTCATGGCAACCCCATGTGTGTAGAAGTGTGCTTCCTAGAGTTTTCAATGACTGATTTTTTGGAAGCAGATCACCTGGCCTTTCTTCTGAGACACCTCTGGATGAACTCGAACCTCCAACCTTTTGGTTAGCGGCCAAGCGCATTAACCATTTGCACCACCCCGTTTTCCCTGGCTCCTCTTACACCTAAGTTTCCTCGTTGTTTACGTCAAAATCCTCACCCTTTATTATGCAGAGCAATTTGGCAGCCGTTTTTTGACACTCGACTTCACTATATGCCCCAAGAGGATATAAAAGATTCTGCCTGCACATATATGCTTCAGGCCTGACAAGGGTTCTGGTAAATAGTGCTTACTCCTCCTCTCTGCAAATTATGACTGTCTCCTGCGGGTCACTGTGGTGCCTCTAGGCTCAGGCTCTAGGCCAGTGTTGTCCAACAGAACTTTCTGGGATGACAGAAATGTTCTATACCTGCATCGTCCAAGTGGCTGTAGAGAGCTTGACATGTGGTTAGTGCAACTGAGAAACTAAAATTTTAAGTTTTGTTTTAATTTATTTAAATTTAAATAATTGTATATGGCTAGTGGCTGCAGTTTGGATGGTACAGCTCCAGGCAGCGGGCTGTCTGCCCTCCCAACCTCCTCCTTCTGAGTCCCTTCTCCCTTGCCCTCAGGGCCGGGTTCTCCCAACTGTCAGCAGGAGTAGAACAGCCAGCTGTCACTCTAACAGAAACTCATCCTCACTGGGGTGTCACCTGAACACATCTTTTATTAACAGTGGAAAAAGAGCAACGCTGATGCTTATGGAAATGAGATCTCCAGCTGGCTGGAAGTTTCAGGGGCCATGGAAATCTCCCCGGTGGCTGTTTGGCTGCCCAGAGGAGAACTCTGACATTTCCTCCTTGCTTCTGAAGACAAGTTCCTGCTCCTGGCTGGTGGGCACTGCCTAAGGCTGAGGAGCCGAAGAGACCCATGTCCTTCTCACTGGAGCCAGGTCTCCCTGGCAAACAGTGGGTCTTGTCACTCCAGGCCACCTTTCTTCCTCTTCCTATTCTCTTCTCCCCCAAGACTCCTTATCCTAGGCTCAAGTCTAAGGTTCTTGGACATCTGGGTCTCCACTCAAGCCAGTGCCTCTGCCTAGAAGATCTTTGCTTTCTGCCAGCCCACCTGGCTAATTCCTGTTGATGTTGTTGGTTGCTGTCAAGTTGGCTCCAACTCATGACGACCCCCACGTACAACAGAAGGAAACATTGCCTGGTTCTTTGCCATCGTCACCATCATTGGAATCCCTTCTGCAGGAAGACTCCACTGTCCCCTTCACATTCAGGCTGAGTTACTCACTGCCCCCTGATCCCCAACCCTCATTTGACTGGAAGCTCTTGTTTGTAGAACTTTGTCTAATTCACCTTTTAATACTATTTCTTTTTTACACATAGCCAACATTTGCTACGCGCTCCCTATATGCCAGGCACTGTTCAGAGCGCTGTACATGTAATAATTCATTTAATCCTTACACGCACCCTATGATGCAGATGCTATCATTATTGCCCCCATTTTACTGATGAAGAAACTGAGGCATGGAGTCTGCTCAAGGTCACAAAGAGAGTTAAATGGCCAGGCCAGGGTTTGAACTCAGGAATTCTGGCTCTAGAACCTTCATTCTTAATTTGTAATCACCTCTCCAGAATTACCAGATATTCTAGAATGTACCCCATTGCCTCCTGTATGATTTTCTCTTCTGGAAGTGACATCTCTAACCACAGAGAGCATCCCCAGAACACATCCTCTTTGCTAGAAGCAAGGTGTGGAGATCCCAGCCTCTAGCCCAGTCAGGCAGCTGGCTGGCCTGGGCATAGTTGTAGACATTCTAAGAAGGCTGGCACAACAGCAATGGATTGGGGCAAACCTGAGTTCACACCTCTGCCACTGTGGTAGTCTTGGCTTGCTACTCGATTCCTCTCAGGCTGCTTTCCTTCCCTTGGCCTCTCTAAGCCTCACCTTCTTCATTTGTAAAATCCACTTCTGAGGGTTGTTTTGATGGAGTCAAGATATTGAGATAAAGTGCCCGGCACATGTCTAATTAGTAAATAATAGTTACTGTTATTGTTAAAGCTTGAACCTCTTTTGTGCCAGATATCGTGCGGAGCCCTGAGAGATGAGGTTAGCGTCCAAAAATGACTCAGAGAAGCACATGGACATAATGAACGATGATACCGGGTAGAAAGTGATGTTCGCATAAGAGCATCTAGCAGAGTGGGTCAGGGATGTTTGCTTTAATCCTGACTTCCCCTTCGGCCCCAGCTCTCTGACCCTCCTGCCCTCCTTTTCTGTTTTTAAGGGCTCATGTGATTACATGGGTCCATTTGGAGAATTCAGGATAATCTCCCTATATTAAGATCAGCCGATCAATAATATTAATTACATCTGCAAAGACTCTTTGCCAAGTAACATAACATATTCATGGGTATAACACCAGGGTATAAAATTCTGCCTGTCACAAGAGCCTACTGTATAATAAGCATTGTTCTTGTTGTGTGCTGTGAAGTCAATTCCAACTCATAGTGACCCTATAGGACAGAGTAGAACTGCCTCGTTGGGTTTCCTAGGCTGTAATCGTTACTGGAGCAGACTGCCAGGTCTTTTCTCCTGCAGAGCCACTGTTCTTAGCATTTGGGAAACTTCAGTGGACAAAATGGCCAGCCCTCATGGAACTCATATTCTACCTATGGGTATAAAAATACATGAGGCTTTCAGTCACAATACAGCCCCATAGTTCAAATTTTTTTTGGTTAGGTGTTAATTGAATTCCTGCCATTTTTTTTTTCCTAACCAGGGAGGCCCAAGCATTTGTGGAGAAGTATGAAGGAGCCTTGGGAAAGGGGAAAGGCAAGCGGCTCTACGCCTACAGGATGCTGATGGCCAAGGTGTGTGGTGCTCAAACCCCTGTGGGAGGGCCTGCTCAGCTTCTGAATCTGTGTCACTGGCACAGGCACTAGCACAGCCTCACTAGTTTGTGTCCAGCAACCCCAAGAATCCTGAATCTGAGGCCCAACTGACCATTCTGGCTCATCCAGGAATGGAAACCAACTCTAACGTGCCAATTTTTCTATACTTATCTGCTAGGACTTCAATATATCTGAGACTTGTTTCCACGTCAGGGATAAATAACTAAACTCACAGAGTTAATGATACTATAACCACCGGGGTCTTATTTTCCAAACCCCAGATCAGGGTCTGGTGGAGTCCCAGAGGGGTCATATGGATGAATCCCTGAGTGGTGCACCCGGTTAATGCATTCAGCTGCTAACTGAAAGTTTGGAGGTTTGAGTCCACCCAGAGGTGGCTTGAAATAAAGTCCTGGTGATCTACTTTAGAAAAATCAGGCATTGAAAACCCTATAGAGCACAGTTCTACTCTGACACATACGCAGTTGCCATGAGTCAAAGTTAACTGGACTGCAACTAGTATGAATGATAAATAGTGATGCTCACAGGTCATAACCAGGGCTTCTGATTCTGATTGGATATTTAACATGGGACTTACTGAAATGTTCTCCTTTATCCACTGATTTAAAAAACCACCATTTTCATTCACTTAATTTTTGTATTGGGCCAGTTTCGGAGCTCTTTATCCTGAATAATTGTTTGACCTCATTGTTTTAGCTATTGACTAATACTAATGCCTGATTGGAAACCCTGGTGGTGTAGTGGTTAAAAGCTACGGCCGCTGACCAAAAGATTGGTGCTTTGAATCCACCAGCCCCTTGGAAACTGTATGGGACAGTTCTACTCTGTAGGGTTGCTATCAGTTGGAATCGACAGCAAGGGGTTAATGCCTGACAGTGCTGGCTTCCCCTGTTGCCCTTGTTTTGCAAATATTTCTTGGCTATGTTTCCATACACATGTTAAAAATCACTTTACCAAGTTCCAATATAGCTCACTGAGATTTCGATTGCTTTCTTTTTAATCCTGAATTTAATTCATGAAAAATTCTTATCTATAAAATTCTAGTCTTCACATCTAAAAATACCATACATTTCTCGAGTCTTATTTTACATCCTTCAGGAGTTTGTCGTTTTCTTCATATATATAGATCTTTTCTATGTCTTAATTTTATTTCCACATAGTTTATGTTTTAGTTGCTTTTGTGAATGGGATCAGTTTTCCATTTATTTAATAGTTAGTTATTGCTGGTATGGTTTGTGTGCTCATTTTGTATCTGCTCCCCTTATTGCATCCTCTTTTTCATTCTAGTTGTTTTCATCTGATTGTCTATGTATGTAAAGATGTTTTCGTTGGGTCTTTCAAAAAGTGATATATTATTCCTGTCTTAAAGTGCAGGTTAGCAATCCTAGAACAATTTCAGTTGGTAATTCCGACTGAAGGCCTCCTTGTCTTTCAATCACTTTAATGAAAATAACTATAGCATTTCACATTAAGTTTTATGGAAATTGTTAGCTTGAAATAGATTTTTTTATCACAACAAGAAATTATCCTTCTAGTTCCAGTTTAGTAAAATTTCCATGTATACTGAAAATAAATATTAGATTTTTAGCAAACGCCTTTTCCTTTCTGTTATTAAACATCGTTTTTTCCTTCTGGGTATATGATCGTGGTGTATGGTTTTTTAATTCCACAGCCACCTTTGATTTTCTGGTATTTGATTTATGATATTTTCATAAATTTTTGTAAGATCGAGCTGAATATGTGTGTGTATGTGTGCATGCACGCATACTTGTTCTCTTGGCAGATTTTAATGTTAAGGCTGCACTTGTCTCATGTTAAATGAATAGCATTTGTTGCTGTATGCCATCAAGTTGATTTAGACTCACAGCAGCCCACATGACAGAGTAGAACTACTCCATAAAGTTTTCTTGACTGTAATCTTTACGGAATCAGATCTACCTCCCTCGGAGTGGCAAGGTGGGTTTGAACTGCTAACTTTTCAGTTAGGAGCCGAGTGGTTTGCCTCCTTTATATTCTGTGTATCGGTTTATAGAACATAATTATTCTTTTTTTTTTTTAATTTGGAAGCTAGCACCCGTAAAACTTTTTTTCTCAAGTTCATATGCATAATGATAGAATTTTATGTGCTGGAAACAATACTAACAAATAGAAACACTGAAATCCTTAACAACCGAAAAACCTCCAACAACATGTCATTAAAATATAAACAAACCTGTTGACTAACATAAAACAGCACAAGGTCCATATAATGTCTTTCTTTTTCAATTGTGCATTAGGTGAAAGTTTACAGAGCAAATTAGATTCCCACTTGATGTTTGTACATGAAGTGTTTCACGGCCTTGGCTCCATTCCCTACATTGTGCCAGCACTCGCCCCATTTCTGCCTTGGGTTCCTTCTTTCCTTTCTTCCGGATTTTCTACCCCTTCCTGCCTTCTCATCTTTGCTTTTGGGCAAATATTGCCCTTTTGATCTCGTATAATTGATTGTTCTAAGGAGCATGTTCCTCTTGGGTATTACTGTTTATTTTATGGGCTTGTCTATTGTTTGGCTGGAAGGTGGTCTCTGGGAATGGCTTCAGTTCCAGGTCAGAAGGGTGTCTTAGGGCCATAGTCTCAGGGGTTCCTCCGGTCCCTATCAGGCCAGTAAATCCGATCTGTTATGTGATTTTGACTTTTTGTTCTACATTTTTCTCCTGCTCTGTCCAGGATCCTCTCTATTGTGATCCCAGTCAGAGAGGTTGCCAAGCTCCATCTAGCTCTTCTGGTCTTGGGGTCGTGTATGCTGTGGTTCATGTGGTCCATTAGTCCTTTGGACTAATTGCTCCCTTGAGTCTTTGGTTTTCTTCCTTCTCCTTTGCTCTGGACAGAAAGAAACCAATAGTTGTATCTTAGATGGCTGTTCGCAAGGTTTTAAGATCCCAGACACTACTCACCAAAGTAGGATGAAAGTAGGATGCAGAACATCATCTTTATGAACTATGTTATGCCAATTGACATAGATGTTCCCCAAGTCTATGGTCCTTTGCCTTTGAGCCTAAGAACTTCATTCCATGAGGTGTTTGATTACATCTAAGAGAGTTCCCTGACTGTGCCTCTTGTGTGCTCTATCGTCTATAGTAATACATGAGGAGCACCCACAGTCATGCACGTAGAAATATCTACCCCCGAACCTGTATCTGTCCGTGGGTGTGCTCCCTTACACCCTCCCACACTTCTTGGTATATCTATCTACCTATGTATCCATTTGCAAGTTATTGTTTGTTAATACTATTGTTGCAGGATTGTCTATGCTATAATAGTTACCACTAAAAAAAAAAACTATTGCGTCGAGTCGATTCCTACTCGTAGTGACCCTATGGTGACCTTATAGGACAGAGTAGAACTGCTCCATAGGGTTTCCAGGGAGTGGCTGGTGGGTTCGAACTCCTGATCTTTTGGTTAGCAACTGAAGCACGCCGTAGTTCTTAACTACTGCACCACCAGGGTCCCATAGTTACCATAGTAGCCCTTTACTCCTGTGTTCCTCTCAGAGTCCTCCATTGCCTTGGTCATGTTGTGCTGACTTCTCCCGTATTGTGTATTGCCTTTCCCTTCACCAGTATTAACATGTGTCTTCTATCTATCTTGTAATTTTCCCTCCCTCTCCCTCCCATCCCTGGTAAGCATCAAAGAATTTTTTTTTTCTGTGTGTAAACTTTTTATTGTTACTTTATAATAGCAGTCTCATACAATATTTGTCCTTTTGTGATTGCCTTATTTCACTCAGCATAATGTCCTCCAAATTCGTCCATGTTGTGAGATGTTTCATGACTTCATCATTATTCTTTATTGTTGCATGGTTTTCTACTGTGTGTATGTACGACAGTTTGTTAATCCATTCGTCTGTTGATGGGCACTTAGGTTGTTTTCACCTTTTTGCTTTTGAGAATAATGCTGCAACGAATATGGGGGAGCATATGTCTATTCATGTCACTGCTCTTATTTCTTTAGGGTATATACCTGGGAGTGGAATTGCTGGATCGTATGCTATTTCCAGCTTTTTGAAGCAGCACCATACCATTTTCCACAGTGGTTATACCATTTTACATTCCCATCAGCAGTGTATGAGAGTTCCAATCTCCCACAGCCTTGCCAACATTTGTTATTTTCTGTTTTTTTTTTTTTTTAGATTAGCGCCAGTAATGTTGGGGTGAGATGATATTGTAGTTTTGATTTGTAGCTTTCTAATTGCTAATGATTGTGAGCATTTCTTCATAAGTTTAACAGCCTGAATATCTTCTTCTTTGAAGTGTCTGTTCATATCCTTTGCTCATTTTTTAATTGGATTGTTTGTCTTTTTTTTTTTTTTTGAAGTGTTGAAGTTTTCTATAAATTTTAGAGATTAGGCCCTTGTCAGATACGTCATAGCCAAATTTTTTTTCTCAATCTGTAGGTTCTCTTTTTACTCTTTTGGAGAAGTCTTTCCTTGAGCGTAAGTGTTTAATTTTTAGGAGGTCCCATTTACCTAGTTTATCTTCTGCTGTGTGTGTAGTTTTAGTTATGTTTAGTATTCTGCTTATGCCATATATTAGGGCCACTAACATTGTCACTATTTTTCCCACCATGACCTTTATACTTTCAGGTTTTATATTTAGGTCTTTGATCCATTTGGAGTTGGTTTTTGTGTATGGTATGAGGTATGAGTACTGTTTCATTTTTCTACAGAGAGATATCCAGTTTTTCCAGCACCATTTGTTGAAGAGACTATCTCTTCCCTGTTTAATGGACTTTGGTCCTTTGTCAAGATCAGCTGTCCATAAATGGATGGATTTACTTCTGGGTTCTCAATTCTGTACCATTGGTCTACATGTCTGTTGTTGTACCAGTACCAGGCTGTTTTGACTACTGTGGCTATACAGTAGGTTCTTCTTCTTTTTTTTTTTTTAATTGTTGTAATTAAATGAAGTTTACATTTCAAGTTAGTCTCCCATACAGAAATTTCTTTTTTTAACATACATTATTACTTGACCCCAACCACTCACCCCATTCTGTGACAGCACACTCCTCCCCTCCACCCCTGATTCCCCATGAACATTCAACCAGCTCCTAACTCTCTCTGCCTTTCCATCTCACCTCTGGACAGAAGCTGCCCCCTGGGTCTCTTGTATCTACTTGACTAAGAGGCACATACTTCACAAGTATCACTTTATGTCCCACAGTCCAGTCCAATCCCTGTCTGAAGAGTTGGCCTCGGAAATTGTTTTAGTTCTGGGGTGATAGAGAGTCCAGGGGGCAGCTTTCCAGGGCACCTCCAGTCTCAGTCAGACCATTAAGTCTGGTCTTCTTACTAGAACATGAGTTCTGCATCCCATCGTTCTACTGCTCCATCAAGGACCCTCTGTTGTTTTCCCTGTCAGGATGTTCATTGGTGGTAGCCGGGCACCATCTAGTTCTTCTGGTCTCAGGCTGATGAAGTCTCTGGTTTATGTGGCTCATTCTGTCTCTTGGGCTAATACTTACCTTGTGTCTTTAGTGTTCTTCTTTCTCCTTTACTTCAAGTGGTTGGGATCAATTGATGCATCTTAGATGGCCACTTGCAAGCTTTTAAGACCCCAGACGCCACTCACCAAAGTAGGATGCAGAACATTTTCTTAATAAGCTTTGTTATGCGAGTTGACCTGGATGTCCCCTGAAAGCATGATCCCCAGACTCCCCATCCCTGCTACTCTGTCTCTCAAAGTATTTGATTGTATTGAGGAAACTTCTTAGCTTTGGTTTAGTCCAGTTGTGCTGGCTTCCCCTGCAGTGTGCGCTGTCCTTCCCTTCACCCAAGATGATTCTTATCTACTATCTAGTCGGTGAATAACCCTCACCCTCCCTCCCCACCTCAGTAACCATCAAAGAATGTTTTCTTCTGTGTTTCAGTCTTTTCTTGAGTTCTTATAATAGAGGTCTTATACAGTATTTGTCCTTCTGTGACTGACTAAATTCACTCAGCATAAGTTCCAGCTTCCACCATGTTATACGATGTTTTACAGCCTCATCATTGTTCTTTATCGTTGCGTAGTATTCCACTGTGTGAATATACCATAGTTTGTTTATCCATTCACCCGTTGATGGGCACCTAGGTTGCTTCCATCTTTTTGCTATTGTGAACAGTGCTGTGATGAACATGGGTGTACATATATCTATTCGTGTGATGGCTCTTGTTTCTCTAGGATATATTCCAAGGAGCAGGATAGCTGGATCGTATGGTACTTCTATTTCTAGCCTTTTAAGGAAGCGCCAAATCGATTTCCAAAGTATACAGTAGGTTCTGAGATCAGATAGTGTGAGGCCTCCTACTTTGTTCTTTAATAATGTTTTACTTATTCAGGGCCTATTTCCCTTCCATATAAAGTCAGTGATTTCTTTTTCCATCTCATTTTAGAATTCTGTTGGGATTTGGATCAAGATTGCATTATATCTGTATAGTGCTTTGGGTAGTAGTGACATTTTCACAATGTTAAGTCTTCCTATCTAAGAGTATGGTATGTTTTACTATTTATGTAAGTCTCTTTTGGTTTCTTACAGTAGTGTTTTGTAGTTTTTTTGGAGAAGACTTCTACATCCCTGGTTAGATTTATTCCTAAATATTTTATCTTTTGTTGGGGGGGGGCTATTATAAATGGTATTGTTTTCCTGATTTCCTTTTCAAAGTTCTCTTTGTTGATGGAGAGGAATCTAACTGATTTTTGTATGTTGATCTTGTACCCTGCTGAATCCTTCTATTAGTTCCAATAGCTTTCTTTTGGAATCTTAGGGATTTTCAATGTATAGGATCATATCATTTGGGAATAAGGATAGTTTTACTTCATCCTTACCAGTTTGAATGCCCTTTCTTTCCTTCTCTTGCCTTATTGTTCTCGCTAAGACTTCCACTACAATACTGAATAAGAGTAGTGATAAAGGACATCCTTGTCTGGTTTTTATTCTCAAGGGGAATGCTATCAGATTCTCTCCGTTGAGGATAATGTTGACTGTTAGTTTTGTATAGATTCCCTTTATTATGTCGAGGAATTTCCCTTCTATTCCTATTTTGCTGAGAGTTTTTATCAGGAATGGGTGTTGGACTTTATTAAATGCCTTTTCTGCATCAGTTGAGATGACTAAGTCATTCCTTTCCTTTGTTTTATTTATGTGGTGGATTACATTGGTTGATTTTTCTAATGCTGAACCATCCTTGCATGTCTAGTATGAATCCCTGTTGGTCGATATGTTAGTTACGATTGTGTGTCAGCTTGGCTGGGCCATGATTCTCCATGTTGTAATGTAATCACTGCCATGATTGAATATACTGTGAGTAGCCAATCAGATGAAAGGGAGTCTCCTTGCGGGTGTGGCCCGTATCTGTATATAAGCAGATGTTCTGGCTTTTTGCTCTCTCTGCATCCTGCAGCTGCTTCCTGCTGTCTCTTCTCCCGTTCTTGGGACTTGAGCTGTCAGCTTATCTGCCGAACCTGGGATTCGTTGATCTGCACATCCTGTGAGTGGGAGCCCTGCTCTCTGACCTTCCGATCTTGGGCTTGCCAGCTTCTGCAGCTGTGTGACTTGGGAGAGGTCTCTACCGTGATCCACAGACTTGGGACGTTCTAGCCTCTACCCTGATCCACGGACTTGGGACGTTCTAGCCTCTACAATTGCGTGAGCTGTTTCCTTGATATAATCTGTCTCTCTATATATATTTATACACTTTACTGGTTTTGTTTCTATAGAGAACCCAGCCTAAGGCAGTCGAGATGTATTATTTTTATATGCTGTTGAATTCTGTTGGCTAGGATTTTGTTGAGAATTTTTGGATCTATATTCATGAGGGATATTGGTCTGTAGTTTTCTTTTTTAGTGATGTCTCTGCCTGGCTTTGCTATCAGGGTTATGCTGACTTCATAGAATGAATTTGGGAATATTTCTTCCTTTTCTATGCTCTTGAATAGTTTGAGTAAAATTGGAGACACCCATAAAACTATAGATAAGGAGTCATTTTTATGTCGATATCTTGTTACTTTTTTTCACATATCCCTTGTTTATTGGCATATTCAGGTTTTCTCCTTTTTCTTGGGGTCATTTGATAACTCATAGTCTTCCCAAAACTTGATCATTAAGATTTTCATATGAATTAACAGAAAGTTGCATGTGGTATTCTCACAACTTTTTTAAATTACTCTCTATATCTTTTTTATTCTTAACACTATCTTTGTTACCTAATGCTGCTGTAACATAAATACCACAGGTGGGTAGCTTTAAAGAACAGAAATTTATTTTCTAACAGTTACAGAGGCTAAACACCCAAATCAGGCTATGATCAAATTAACTTAAGAAAGAAAACTTTATTTCCAACCTGAATTACAGCCACAGGTACAGGGGTTAGGATTCCAACACATACTTAATCCATAACACTAACACTCTTTTTTCTCTTCTTTTTCGGTTATAATTGCCTAACAGCTATCTGTGGTTCATTTTATTAAGCTTGTCTAGAAACAATTGCCCACTTAGCAACTGTATACTCAAATCTTTTTTTCCAAATGAAGAGTATGCTCTTCAAATATATCTTTGATAAATATTTCTGTTTATTCATCTTTCTGTCCAAATACTTCTAGCTTTTCCCTTAAGAGAAGGATAGCTGCCCATCCTCTGTCCTGTATATTTACCTTCTCTTGTTGTTTTTAATTCTTTGCTGTCTCTCTCAGCAGTCTTAGAAATTTCTCGAGTTTATCCTCAATATCATTGAATCAATTTTTTTCTACATCAATGATAGTATTTATTATGGATAATGTTCATTTTCATTCTATTACTGGACTATGAGCTTCCTTGTAATCCTTCCCTTCCTCACCGATATTCTTTAAAAAATCTCAAATGGTTATCCTTTCCTTTAGAAGCCATATTTCTTACATCCTATAAGACTGCAGAACCACTTCCTAAAAAATTACTATGTAATTTAGAAGAAATGCACCAAAAATGTCAAATGGTAGTGTCCTCTTTCCTTAGTTCTGCAGTACTTTTTTTCATTTTTTTCATCCAGACCCAGATTTCATCCACAGACCAGATGTATAGCTCGCCTGTGGCTTACTCAAGAGCTGTCTGAGACCTCTTTTTCTATATACTGCTGGAAATCAAGATGACATGCACAGCTAATAACCCAGTCCCAGGGTTAGCAGCTGTCACTCACACAGCTTTGAAGAAGGGAGTTAGGGCTTTCTCCTGCCCACACCCAGCCCAGTTTTCTGACACTTTACACTAATGACAGATAAGAACTTCAATGCCAGAGGTTCTTCCAGGCTTCACTCTCTGCCTCTGCCCTCCTCCAAGGTATCACTTTTCAGACAGAGCTGCCCCCAGCCTTGAGGGGCTGTCAGGTGGTTGCCAAAGGACTAATTGGTAGGCTTACTCTCCAGGGACCTCACTTGGCAACCTTCCTTACACCGACTTGTCCTCAGCCTTGCAAGCCTATATTTTGTACTGATTTTATCAGCACCCTGAGAGGGGATCCGTCTCTCAGGGGAGGACTCACATTAATAAAGTTTATGAGACTGATAAGTAAAACCAAATGCCACATTATTAATTTACAAGGAGATATAACTGAAGCGAGAACTGGAAATTTTGAAGTCCACGTCAGTAGTGCATGTTATTTTTGATGGTAGCATTAGTAATATGAGAAACTAAACCATAATCCTAGTTCCAATCTATTAATTTACAGTAAAAAATTGCTGCCATAGAAACCAAAATACTCACAGCCCAGGTGATTGGCAAATGCTCTCCATATAGGCAGACCTACAAAGGAAGCCACATAAACCAAAGGTTATTTTTTGAGCACAGAATCAGGATGAGGTAAAAGAGATGAAGTAATGGGACTAGAGCGCCCAATGTCCACCATCTACCATTCCCCACATCCTTTCCTTTCTGTCTTAGGGATGCTCTTGCCATATTATCAAGGAGTCCCTGGGAGGTGCAATCATTTAAGTGCTCGACTACTATCCAAAAAGTTGGTGGTTCAAACCCACCCAGAAGCACCTCAGAAGACAGGCCTGGTGGTCTGCTTTGGAAAACTCACAGCCTTGAAAACCCTATGAAGCAATTCTAATCACTTCTGAGTTATTAGACACAGAGGTAGGCACACATTGGGGAAGACAGATGCCATGTGAGGATCCCTGAGGAACCCAGAAGTGTCCGGGGTTACCAACAAGGAAAGAAGGACTCAACATGACCAAGATCCTGATTTGGATTTTACCTTCCACAACTGTGAGAAAATAAATTTCTGCTCTTTAAAGCCACGCACTTCTGGTGTTTCTGTTACTGCAGCACTAGGAAACTAAGGCAGAGCCCCTCTTCTCCTTAGCATCTGTGACCATCTCCCTCTTCTGACAGTTGATTTCCTTATACAGCAATCATCCAGTTAGGATATTGTCAAAACATTCTGTCTAGAAGCCCATCTGATTCCTTCAGACAATTTTTCCCATTCATCCTTTAGTGAACCTAGAATGAAAAAAAATCTCACTTTCTTCATGAACACATCCTTATAAGACTCTTGTTAATAATAGAAACTGACCTTAGGATCTGCTCCCTATTACTTCTTGGCCTGCTGTTTTCTAGGAGGTTTTTTAAAATTTTTTCAAACAGATTTATTTCCAGGGGTTTGGGTTGGTACAGAACAGCCCTTTGGGGACTTGACAAAACAACACCCAGCCAGCAGATGATTGATGCAGACTCTGGGGGCTGGAGCTCAGAAACAGATCATGGAAGGAAGTAAAAGGCCTTCCTGCCTCCTTTCAGAAAAGTGGGACTGCTGTTTCATGAGGGAAAGAATGGGCAGCTATGGGTTGAGGTCTCTTTACTGGCATTGTAATTTAGCAACAATTCCTGTCACACTTAGGCATTTGGCTTTCTGCCAGATTTGGGTCTGAAGATTCCAGGTTTCTATTTCTCACTTGAATGTTTGTTTCAAGATCAAGAAAGTTGTATCAGAAGTTGCTAACACCATTTGATCCTACAAACCAGAACCTATACACAGAGCTTTTAAGTTCACATGTAAACTGTCCAAACCTGAAATGTTATAAGAACTGCAGACAAACACAAAGTATTGTTGTTGCCCTGGCTTCTCTTTCACCCTTTACACCTGAATTTGGGAAAGCAGAAGTTCAAGCATCCACCTCTGGCAAACTGGGCCTCAGGGACCGCAGGAAATGGGAACTCCAAGATGACAACCTCACCTACATGTCAATCTCATGTTGATATGTCAACATCAATGTGCCTTTCCAGGACCCAAGTCAGCATGTTAATGTACTGAGGATGTTGCCTGTTTTATTTCAGAAATGGGTCAAGTTTAAGAGAGATTTTGGTAATTTCAAGACTCAATGTATTCCATGGGAGATGAAGATCAAGGACATTGAAAGTGAGTATTCTATCATCATTGTTTTTCAGTTGGTTTACTGAAGCGTTTTCCAAGGGCTTCTATTGTGTTCCTGGCGTTGTGATTAGATTTGTAGGCTGTTGTGATGGTTAAGGTAGTGTGTCATCTTGGCTGGGCCCTGATTCTCAGTGATTTGGCTGTTATGATGTAGTCTGGCAGTCATGTAATGATGTAATCACCTTCACGATGAGATCCAATTTAATGTAATCATGTCCATGATGAGATCTGCTTTGCACAGCCAATCAGTTGAAAGGGAGTTTCCTTGGATTGCGGCCTGCATCCAATATATAAGGACTTTCTGGCAAAGCTCACTGGCTTTTGCTCTGCTCTGGATCCTGCATTCTGCTCATCATCATATGACCTGCAGTTCTCGGGACTTGAGCCAGCAGCCTGTCATCTGACCTGCCAATCTTGGGTTCATCAGCCCCTGCAGCTACATGAGTCAGGAGAAGCCTCCAGCCTGACGCCTGCCCCACAGACTTGGCACTTTCTAACCTCTACACCACATGAGCCATTTCCTTGATATAAATCTCTCTTTCTATATATTTATATGCTTTACTGGTTATGCTTCTCTAAAGAACCCAGCCTAAGATAGCTGTGTCGTACTGGAAAAAAATTAGGCTTTCAACCAGTCAGATCAAGATTTAAATCTGTTTCTTAAATTTCCTATTTTGAGAACTCAGGCATATTAATTAATCCCACAGAGTCTTGGGTTATTTATCTAGGGGGAAAAGAGATTAGGATGTTGGTTCCACAGACTGATGTGAAAATTAAATCTATAACACACACAGAATTATCAATGCATGTTTATTTCCTCCTCCTGCAAGACTGAAAACCCACCATCATTTCTCCGTCCAGGTCACTTTGGTTCTTCAGTGGCATCATATTTCATCTTTCTCCGGTGGATGTATGGCGTTAACCTTGTCCTTTTTGGGTTAATATTCGGTCTAATCATAATTCCAGAGGTAAGAAAATAAATTCCTATATCTTTGGATAGTGTAGAGGCTTATCATCACCACCATCTTCACTTACATTAACTAAGTCCTCTCTGTTTTACAAAGCACCAGTCATTCATTTTAAATTCTATACACACGTCTTTGTCCAGACAGTTCAATACAAAGACTGGAAACAAAATACTTGTGCTTCAGAATTAAGAGGTGGAACTCACACTGGTCTACCTTTTATTTTTTTAACCTTAAGATTAGTGGAGAAGTAATACCTTACTGTGTGTGTTTTGTTTTGTTTTCAGGTGGTTGTTGTTGTTTTCTTTTACTTTAAAAAAAGAGAGGCAAGGAATGCATTATAACATAATTTATCAAAAAAAAAAAAAAACAAAACTTGCATTTGAATAGTGATCTTCACTATTCTCCCAGATAAAATCTTATTAAGGATATAGGTGGATCCTTACCTACAGATGAGTAACTAAGGGACAAAAAGGGAATAAGCGGCTTGTGCAAAGTCACACAGTAAGTTTGTAGTGAATGAGATCCCAGGCTGCCAGAGTGCTGGCCTGGGATCTTTTCCAAAAGAGCCCTGGGTGCCCTAAGCACGTAGCACAGTACTAGCTACAGTCCTGCCTGAAGCACTTGGGCACACCAATGGATTATTTCAACAGATTTCAAGGTAAAGATATATTTGCATTTAGTATTTTCTTCCTTCCAGGTTTATTAATTGGTTCAGTGATAACCTAATGATTCCTATTTTATTATAAATGGAGCATATTGGAGTCAGTTCTACCTGTATTCAGCATCCGTAGGTAACTACTCTGTACAGCCATTTTTCAGGAAATTAAAAACCTTCTGCATAATGTAAATTAAGTCAGATTCCTTGGAAGACGTTGATGGTGCATTGTTACAGCAGTTGGCAGCACAAGGGTATTACATTATTTATAAAACCATTGAGTTTTTTTTTTTACATTACCTAAGAAATTGTGAAATTCAAGTAGTAGTACTTGCATTGTCAGAACCTGTCTAATTTCAGGGGGGATCATGACCGGGATTAGCCCAAAGCTGATTCCCATGAGATGGAAGTTAGACATACCTCTATCCCCAACCTTTTTACCAAGTCTGACACCAGTCATCCTCCCCACAGCACTCTCTGCTTCTCTGCTGTGTTAGAAAATCTGTTGCAATAGCCACACAGAACTCACAGACCATACTTATGGTTAAGTTGTTTATTAAGGAAGTAACAGGCTAGCACTCAGGATAAGGATCAGGAAGAATGTAGACAAAGTCTCCCTGGACACAGCTCTTTCAGCTCCTCTCGGCCACCTGAGGACAGGCTTCTTGGGGCCTCCTCAGGACAGCCTCTTCTTGGCCCTGCTCTTTGTCAACAGTGACTCTGCCACAGGGCCCCTTCCAGGCCTCTCGCTGTCTTCAGTATTACAGTCCTTGAACCATGTTACAGCTCTTTTAGGAGGTTCCTTGCCTCCTCTCTCTTTGCTTCTTCTCCTTTCTCTCTTGCCTTTTCTCCTTTATGCTTATTCTTGCTTCCTGTTTGAAAAACCTTTGTGGGGTTGGCTGCATATATACACAAACTCCTTTTCAATTTCAAGGTATGACCTTCCCACTGGGAGCCACAAACTGACCAATCCTCTCTTGGTAGGCCACAGACATTTCATTTGCATAGTAGGCTATATCACGTCGTTTGCATAGTCTATAGTCACTTCATTTGCATAGTATATTGACCAGTGTCTGCAAGGTGCATACTAATCACAGGGCAGGATGCAGCCCAGGGCCAGACAAAAAGTATCAAACCAAGTTGTTTACAGTTTACTCTTGAAATCTAACAAACTCTCTGGGGTAGAAAACTAGAGCAACCATAACAACTCTGGGCTTAGGGGAAAAATCTCCCTAACTGTTTTTCGAAGAACCAAGGCAAAAAGCCACATAAAGGAACTCATTTCACCACAGAAGTGTAGTTATAAAAATGTCATTAACTAAATCTTTATACTCTTTTATATGCAAGCCTAGAAATCAAGGGTTATGAGTCTATTTGACCAATTCTTAAGCCAATATCACTCTCTGACCCCAAATGAGGATTTTATACCTTCTGGCAAATATGTAAAAATGCCCTTGCACCCAAAAGGAAAACGTTGTCAGAAGTTAACTGGAAATTTCACTTCTCCCTTCCACATCTGGGCAAGTATGAGAAATTTACCTTTATAGAGATCTTTGCTTGCTTTCTGGGGCTATCTAGTCTACCCATGAGAAGAGAAATGCTGTAGGCATATGAGACATAGCCAAAATTTTGTTACACAGTGATCCAGAAAAACAGTCTTTTTGCATTATGAGCAGAAATTAAGAATAAAGTAGTGAATCATATGGGGAGATAAGTGAGCATTTACATTGTTCTAGGATACCGTACTCCTTAGAAGCAAAGATGACGAGATTACGTCTCACATGCTTTAGACATGTCATAAGGAGGGATCAGTCCCTGAAGGACATCATGCTTGGTAAAGTACAGAGTCATCTAAAAAGAGGAAGATCCTCAATGAGATGGATTGACACAGTGGCTACAACAATGGGCTCAAGCATAACAACGATTGTGAGGATGGCGCAGGACCAGGCAGTGTTTCGTTCTGTTGTACCTAGGGTTGCTATGAGTCAGAACTGACTTGATAGCACCTAACAACAACAACAACAAAAGGATTCCAAATACTAAACATAGTAAATATTTCTAGATAACAAAATCAGCAACTCATTGTTCATACAGGCATACCTCAGTGATATTGTGGGTTTGGTTCCAGACCACTGCAATAAAGCAAGTCACACAAATTTTTTGGTTTCCCAGTGCATAGAAAGGTTAAGTTTATACTATACTGTAGTCTGTTAAGTGTGTAATACCACTATGTCTAAAAAAACAATGTACATACCTTAATTAAAAAATACCTCGTTGCTAAAAAATGCTAACCATCATTTGAGCCTTCACCGAGTCATAATCTTTTTGGTGGTGGAGGGTCTTGCCTCGATGTGAATGGCTGCTGACTGATCAGGGTGGTGGTTGCTGCAGGTTGGGGTGTTTCAGGGAATAGGGAGGCCTAAGGAAGAGAAGGAGATGGGGGGATGGCCAGTCAGTGGAGCAGCCAGAACAAACAAAACATTCATCAATTAAGTTCACTATCTTATATGGACGCAGTTTGTGGTG
Organism: Trichechus manatus latirostris; assembly: GCF_000243295.1. Taxonomy (NCBI): domain Eukaryota; kingdom Metazoa; phylum Chordata; class Mammalia; order Sirenia; family Trichechidae; genus Trichechus; species Trichechus manatus. The sequence goes on from NW_004444040.1 coordinate 1,163,056, forward strand.
CCTCAAAACAATTACAATAGTAACATCAAAGATCACTGATCACAGGTCACCATAACAGGTATAATAATAATGAAAATTTTGAAATATTGCAGGAGTTACCAAAATGTGACACAGAGTCACGAAGTGAGCACATGCTGTTGGCAAAATGGTGCCAATAGACTTGCTCAACACAGGGTTTCCACAAACCTTCAATTTGTAAAAACCACAGTATCTGTGAAGCATGATAAAGCAAAGCACAATAAATGGAGGTATGCTGGTATATATAATAAATACGATAAGTCAGGTGATGAGATACCCCCATGGATCATGGAGTTTTTAAGGTAGACCATGGTGAATCAGAGGATCCAGGGATAAAAATTTGAAAAGAGCTTAGATGTTAGATGGTTGTAACAGAGTTTCTCCTCATACCCATCTTCTTTTTGCCACAAACCCTCCTTGTCATTTTAATGGAATTAAACATCTCTGAATGCTACAATGAGTCCTATTCAGCCTTAATGACAATTGTCTGCAAATCCAACAAGCTTACATGATCCCTGGGAAACCCTCAGTTATGCACAGTCACTGGCTGCCAGGGCCCTACTGGATGACAACCTCATGTTGTTTGGTTCTCAATGATGGCTGCACATGAAAATCATTGGGGGTGCTTTTTAAAAATATACCAGGTCCCTACCTAGGCTACCCCAAATAACTGAATCTCTAAGGGTAAAATCTTGGCATTTCTAGTTTAAAAGCCTCTGTGGTAGGCAGAATTCTAAGATAGCCCCCGATTTTCCCACCTCATGGTATTCACACCCTTGTGTAATCCCTTCCTCTTGAGTATGGGGTAGACCTAGTGGCTTGCTTTTTTACAAATTGAATATGACAAAAGTGATGGACTGTCACATCTATGATTAGGTTATAAGTGACTGTGATTTCCATTTTGCTGGCATTCTCTCAATTCCCTTGTTGGCTTGAATGCTTTGATGAAGCAAACTGCCATATTGAAGAGTACCACCTAGCAAGGGACTGAGGGTGGCCTTCAGACAACAACCAGTGAGGAACCAAGGCCCTCAGTTCAACAACCCATGAAGAACTAAATCTTGTCAATAACCTTGGGAGTGAACTTGGAAGCAGATCCTTCCCCAGTCAATCCTTCAGATGAGACCACAGCCTCAGTCAACTCCTTGATTGCAGCCTAGTAGGAGACTCTGAAGAAAAGGACCCAGCTAAATCATGCCCCGATTCCTAACCCACAGAAACTGTGAGATTATAAATGCGTGTTGTTTTCTAAGTTTTGGGGTAACTTGTCATACAGCAATAGATGCTTCCCAGGTGATTCTAATATGCAGCCAGGGTTGAGAAATGATAATGTACGTTAACTAATTAAGTAAGATAATTTTTAAAAATACCTTGTGAGCTCTGTTCTAGGGTTCACATAGACAGATTTCAGTCAGTAAACCTTATATTGACACGTCTTCTAGAAATAGCTATTAAATGTTTCAGATATATGGAAAGGTATAAAGAACGAGCCCACCACTAAGCTTAAAAACAGAATATGGCATACACACTAAAATCCTCTAATTACTTCTCTCCAATTGCATTACCTCCTTAACTTTCAAATGTAAACACTACCTTGAGTTTTCTATTTCAACTTAAATTTTAAAATTTATTGACTTAAATACAGTAGTTTCTTGGCTTTTGTTTTAAATCACTGATGTAATCTGAAGTCATACCCCCTTTCGCATTATTATAATTTTTCTTCTCTCATTTACATCAAAATTGTGTCTTTTGAGCTATTTTATTAAAGAAATAATTTTGGTTCTCTGATATATCTTTTTCTTTTTTAAATTCCGGTTTTTTTAGGCATAATTTACATAAGGGGAAAATACACCTTCTTGGGTGAATTTTAATGAATTTTGACAAATGTATGCAGTCAGATAACAAAGACCACAATCTACCACCACCTTAACCAAGATATAGAACATTTCCATCACCCCAGGAAGTTTTCTTGTGCCCCCTTTGCAGTCTCCTCTCCCTACCACCAGTGATCTGACTTCTGTCTCTAAAGTTTTACCTTTTCCAGAATATCATATAAATAAAATCATGAAATATGTAGTCTCTTGTGTCTGGCTTGTTTCACTTAGCACGGTGTTTCTGAAAGTCATCCATGTTTTTGCATGTATCAATAGTTTGTTACTTTTTTTATTACTGAGTAGTGTTCATTGTTTCTCATGCATTCACCAGTTTATGGACATTTGTTGTCATAGTATTGTTTCCAGTTTTGAACTATTATGACTAAAGCTATAACACTAAACATTAATCATTCAGGTCTTTATCTTATATATCTTTATTTTCTGTATCATTAATTTCTACTCTTAAATTTATCATTTCTTTCCTTCTAATTTGTTTGGGTTTATATTAGTTATCTATTGCTGTGTAACAAATTGCTCCAAAACTTTGTTGCTGAAAACAACAAACACTTATGCTCTCACAGCTTCTGTGGGTCAGGAATCCAGGAGTGGCTCAGCTAAACGATTCTGGCTCGGGTTTCTCAGAAGGCTGCAATGGAGGTGTTGGTCAGGGCTGATTCACAAACTGGCACCATAAGACCTCTGTCATCTCAAGGCTGTGCTGCAGCAGGATCTGCTTCCAAAGTCCCTTGTGTGGCTGTTGTCAGGTCCTCCAGGCTGTTGGTTGGAAACATGAGTTCCTTGCCACTTGGGTCCCTTCATAAGACTGTTCACAGCATGGTAGCTTGCTTTTCCCAGAAAGAGGGATCTGAGAGAGACAGACAGACAGACAGAGGGAGAAAGAGAAGAGTCCCTGAGATGAAAGTTACAGTCCTTTCTAATCTAATTTCAGAAGTGACCTAGTCACTTCTGCCATATTCTATTCATTAGGAGCAACTTACCAAATCCAGCCACACTCAAGGGGAGAAACTTACGTGACGGCATGAATACGAGGAGCAGGATCATTGAGGGCCATCTTAGAGGTTGCCTACCACAGGGTTCCTTTTATTGCTCATTTTCTAGCTTTTTAAGTTATTAGCTCGTTAATTTCTGCCTTCCTTATTTTCTAACATAAGCAGTATGTCTATTAATTTCCCTCTTAGTACCATTTTAGCTGTATCCCATAAGTTTGATATATATTATTTTCATTATCATTCATTCAGTTTTTTTTTCTAATTTCTTTATCATCTACAAATTGTTTATACTGTATTTTTAAGTTTTTAATAGATAGGAAGGTTGGTTTGTTATTGGTTTTAACATAATTTTTTAGTGATTATAGAGTACGTTTTGTATGAAGATGATTCTTTTTCTTTGGTTGAGATTTGCTTTATTAGCCTAGAACATGGTCAATTTTCCTAAATTTCTCTAGTTTTTCATGTTTTAAATATATTCTTGTATGGTAAGAATCATCTATATTTCACTTACTAATTTTAGGTTAGCATAAACTACCACTTTCTGAGTTTTATAAGTTAATCTCCTACTCTTACTGGTTTTGTCTCTGTAATTTTTTATAAGTTTTTGCTTTATATGTTCTATTGGATGCTATGTTGTTGGATGTACATGAATCTAAAATTGTTATAATGTGGTCAGTTATATTGATTTATTTTCAAATGTTAAACCATATCACATTCCTGAAATAAACCCAAGTAGGTCATTATGTGGAGACCTGGTGGCACAATAGTTAAGAGCTCAGCTGCTAATCAAAAGGTCTGCAATTTGAATCCACCAGCTGCTCCTTGGAAACCCTATAGGGCAGTTCTACTCTGTCCTGTAGGGTTGCTATGAGTCAAAATTGACTCGATGGCAACAGGTACAACAGGTAGAGCATTATGTATTATCCTTCCTTTTTATCTATCACCAGATTTTGGTTTGCTGACATTTTATTTAGAATTTTTACAGCTGTGTTTAAGAGACTAAAACAAAACTAAATCCATGGCCATGGAGTCAATTCTGACTCATAGCGACCCTATAGGACAGAATAGAACTGCTCCCATAGGATTTCCAAGTAGTGGCTAGTGAATTGGAACTGCCAACCTTTTGGTTAGCAGCCAAGCTCTTAACCACTGTGCCACCAGGGTTCCTTTAAGAGACTGGATGATAAATTTCCTTTATATGTCTATAATGTCCTTATTATGTTTGGAGATCAAAACCTGGGCCTCATAAAATGATTTGGGAAATGGTTCTTCTTTATCTATTCTCTTGAGGAATTTGTGCAAATTTTCCTGTGGTGTGCTTAAGTGGTTCTTTTGTGGTCTTTATTGTTTTCTGTTTTGTTTTGTTTTGCACATGTGGTAGAAAGAATTCTAAGAATGACTATCAATGAGGCTTGCCTTGTATAATCCCCTCCCCTTTGAGTATGGGTGTAACCTGTGATTGTGATGTGGTTAACAGGTTCTCTGGGTAAGTCTAATCTAATCCTTTAAAGGCAGAGAGGTTTCTCTGGCTGGTTGAAGAAGAAGTCAGAGTCAAAACATGAGAAGGATTTGGCAAGTAATTGCTGGCATGAGGATGGAGGGGGCCATGTGATGAGGAATGTGGGTGGCCGCTAAAAGCTGAGAGTGGCCACAAACTGACATCCAGCAAGGAAAATGGGACCTCAATCCTACACCACAAGGAAATGGATTCTGCCAACAACCAATGAGCTTAGAAGAGAACCTCAAAACCTTGATAAGATCCTCAACTCCTGCCAACACCTTGATTTCAGCCCAGTGAAAACCTGATCAGCAAATCTAGCCCTGCCATGTTGGACTTCTGACCTACAGAACTGTGAACTAACAAATGGTGTTTTAAGCCATTACATTCCTAGTCATTTTTACACAGCAATTAAAAACTATTACAATATGTATTCTGCTTGGGGTTGTAGCACCTCATGAATCTTAAAATGTCTTTTGTCATTTTTGGAAAATTTTCAGCCATTATCCCTTCAAATGTTGCTTCTGTGCCATTTCTTCTTTCTTCTCATTCTGGGACTCCAAATATACACGTGTAGAACCTTGTCTCTATATTCCTGGGTGTATTTATGTTCTTTTCAATATTCTCCATCCTTTTCTTTAGGTGCTAAGTCTGGATGTTTTTAACCTTATTTTTCAACTCACCAATTCTCTTTTCAGCTGATCTATATGTTCTATATGTTCATGGTTGATAACTCCCTGATCTGTGTTTCCTGTAGAATTATTTATCAGTGAATAACTAGAAATATTCTAATGCCCCAAAATAGGGAATTGACTAGTTATGTTTATGTACATACACGTGATCAAATATTCCAAAGTCATCTTATTTTTAGAAATACAGGTAGTCCCCTACTTATGATGTATTCAAGTTACAACAAATCATGCTTATGATGGTCTGTTTTTCTTATATGTCTTATCGTTAGTAATATGTATGTATTAAAATATATTTGCAAGTTTATATGTGATGTGACCAACCCCCAAAGACAAATAAAGACTAGATTTATAAAGATACTGATAATTAAAGACAATAATGATGACAATTCTAAAAAAAAAAAAAATGAAGTATTCGACTTAAGTCAGAACCTGAACCCCATCATAAGTTGGGGACTACTTGTACCATGAGGAGCCCTGGTGGTGCAGTGGTTAAAGCCCTTGGCTGCTAACTGAAAGGTTAGCAGTTCAAACTCACCAGCTGCTCCTCAAAAGAAAGATGTAGGTGTTTTTTTTTTTTTTACCTGTACCATATGACTTGGAAAATAGGTCATAAAATAATATTAAGCTAAATAATCAGACTGAAATATATACAAAACTCAGAAACAGCTGAAAGGAACTATATGAATATCTAACAGTCATTATCTTTGCTTTGTGGGGTGATAGGTAATTTTTTTTTAATGTTCTGTACTTTTCCACATTTTCTACAATGAGTGTATGTTACTTTTAAAATCAGAAAGGTATGAATGTTATTTAAAGAAGAAAACATGCATGCCCTGCTCTGAGAAGGAAAGTATTTAACCCAGTGAATATATGTCTCTCTGTGTTTGTGTTTCCTCTACTTAAAATTGTGCCATTCTGTCTCTATACAAGGTACTGATGGGCATGCCGTATGGAAGTATACCCAGAAAGACAGTACCTCGGGCTGAGGAAGAAAAAGCCATGGACTTTTCAGTCCTTTGGGATTTTGAGGTACCATTCCCAACATGCCAATGCACCTCTATTTTTGTGATTGTAAGGTCTAAAGATTGCACGGACAAGTGTGCAATATTGCATTGAATTATTGGAAAACCAGTGCTTTAATCAAATAGGATCCCAGCTCTATGCAAAATGAGCTGGCAAACAATGAGCTGGCAAACCATGTCTCGCTCCATCCTTCAGTCTCATAGTCAGATCTGAAAGCTCTCAGAGATTTGTGAAAGTCAATTGGAGTATTTTTCCAAGTTATTTGGAACTGCAGTGCCCAGCTACACTACTGCTAAGAATTTCCTTTATTCTTTATTTTACTCAAGAACCCCAGTTGAAACATTCTATCTTCCAAAAACAAGCTGAATTTATTCAATAATAATTAATCTCCTGTTTTATTTCCAGCAAAGAAGTGCTAAAACCCTAAGTTATGTAATTACACCTAAATAATTACCCCGAAAAAGTGTGCCTAAACCCATTTAACCAGTTGCAATCGAATCGATTCTGACTCATAGCAACCCTATAGGACAGAGTAGAACTGCCCCATGAGGTTTCCAAGGAGCAGATGGCGGATTCGAACTCCCGACCTTTTGGTTAGCAGCCGAGCTCTGAAATCCAATTACACCTAAGAGCCAAAAACAAAACAAAACTTTAAAGGTGGGTTAGCCTCTGATCCTCATCATGTATAATTTTCTTTAGATTTTGAAATACTGAGAAAATTTGCAGACTTCCGTCTACTTCTGGAGTGTGAAATTAAGAACCCGGGGATGGGGAAAAGGAATTTGGAACTATGTGCACATTCTTATGTATACACATACACACACACACACACAAATACTCACTCTCACTCGCACACACACACCTTATCCATAATTTTATCCCAAATATTAACAACACTCTCCTCTCTCAACTACATCTCTATATACTCTGTGTGATGGGGAAATCAAAGGAATGAAGAAAGGAAAGAGAGGGAGACATAAATGAACTCTGGAGCAACTGGGAGAAGTGAAGGGAAGGACAAGGACATCCAGGACCCTTTCTTCCCCACCTCAGACTTCCATTAGAACCCTGAGAAAGGAATCCCTGGTAGAAGGGAGTGTCTGATGACTGTCTGCACTGAGCTTACAAATCCAGAGCCTTTGCATTTGCTATCTTGCAGGGCTACATCAAGTACTCTGCTCTCTTCTACGGCTACTACAACAATCAGAGGACCATCGGGTGGCTGAGGTACCGGTTGCCAATGGCTTACTTTATGGTGGGGGTCAGCGTGTTTGGCTACAGCCTCATGATTGTCATTCGATCGTAAGTATGACTGTCTCATTTACAGGCTTTTCCTTTTCTTCACACAAACAGCCTTGTCCCCTGACCGCTCTTTATCTGCTTACGTTCTGGTGGGGAATTCAGAGAGAAAACAAGGAAACAAACAAGGCAAATGTTGATTGTGACATGTGGTATAAAAGACAGAAACAGGATAACATGGAAGTTCTGAAAAATGCCATAGAGACTCCTTTAGATGAGGCTGAGACCTGAAGCCTCCAGCCATGCTGAAAGTCTGGGGCAGAGCATTTTACACAGTGGAAGAGCATGTATGAAGGTCCTGAGGCAGCAAATATCCTAGTGAGTTCCAGAAACTGTGAAAAGGCTGGTGAGGTTTAAGAGGGAGCATGGTACCTGGAAAGGGTGGACAGGTTTGCAAGGCAGATTTCTGCTTTTCTCCAGAGCTCGGCTTCCTCAGAAACACTCGTCTGTTCCTCCGTAACTCTAGCTTGCATGTTAGAACCAAGCCTGGCATATATAGAGATTATCAGGTCAACTCTGACTCATGGTGATCCCATATGTGTCAGAGTAGAACTGTGCTCCATAGGGTTTCCAATGGTTGATTCTTTGGAAGTATATCGCCAGGCCTTTTTTCCAAGGTGCCTCTTAATGGGCTTGAATCTCCAGCCTTTTGGTTAACAGTAAGCATGTTAACTCTTTACACCATTCAGGTACTCCAAGTACATAATAGAAACAGTAAATCTGTGCTAAATTAATGTATGTGGCTGCAGTTAACCATGGCAGCCTCTGTGGCCCCAACTGTACCTGTCTCTGTGAGCAGAAATGGTCCTTCTATTATGTCTGTACCTCTTAATTCATATCCTCTGAAGAAATAATTCGGCCCAGCCCATGAATTGCCTTCTTCTGAGTCAGGTGACCCAATCAGCTATGGCTGGGGTTTGGAAGGTACCGACTCCTGCACAAACCTGAACACCAGGGCCCACCCTTTGGCAGGACCACAGGGTAGGTATAACGACAGAGGTGTGTGCCTTACAGGATGGCCAGCAATACCCAGGGAAGCACAAGCGAGGGCGAGAATGATAACTTCACATTCAGCTTCAAGATGTTCACCAGCTGGGACTACCTGATCGGGAATTCAGAGACGGCAGACAACAAATATGCCTCCATCACCACCAGCTTCAAGGTAGTCAACTCAGGGTAGTTCCCACTTCCTGGGGAAACTCTGGGTCCTGCCAGTCATTAGGAGATTTGCAAAGGAAATAAGATGTCCAAATAACTTGTAGCAAAGGCTTTACACCAGGTCCCAAGCCTCCCTCTCAAGCCTTTAAGAAAGAGTTCTCATGGCTGGTACACACCATCTGTTCCTTCATATGGCAGAGAATCATAGATGCTGGGATCTTGTCCTGCCTGTTTCCTCATGGAGCTGCTTTCTGCTGGAGGAAATGGAAGGACTCTTTTGAGGCAGTGGTTCTCAATCTTTTACGCATGCTAAAATCACCTAAGGAGCTTTAAAAATCTCTTGGGCCCCACTTCCAAAGATTCCGATGTAATTGATCTGGGAAGGAATCCTGGCTTTAATTTTCTTAAAAGCTCCCCAAGTGATAACACCCAGAAAGAGATGAGAACCCTGGTTTATGGAAAGGGAAATAAAGGAATCAGCCCTATATTTCTTGCTACCCCATACATCCAACGGCCAAGTAGGGACAGGTAGGAACTTTGGCTCTTCCTCCAAGTCTACCAGAAAGGGACAAGAAGGTCAATCCCTATAAAGGGCTTTGAACATCTGGGAAAGATAAGTCTTCTTCTCTTAGTCTATAAAAGCAGGTATAATGCACTTACATAACAGGGCAATGTTGTAAGAACTATGCGAGTTAATGTATATTAAGCACCTGGTAAGCTAGTTAAAACTGAACCTAGTTAAACCTGAACACAGTAACTGTTAGTTGATAGGAAAAGTCTCTTCCTAGGTACTTTGGTGTCCAGCAGACCTCATTTCCATCTTGGCTCTGCCACTTACTCTTTGTGTCCCCTTAGAGAGTTACTGATGCAGGACATATGGTTAATAATCAAAAATCAATTGTATTTTTATATACCAACAGCAAACAATTAGAAAATCAATTTCATTTTCAATAGCATCAAAAAACATAAAATTCCTAGAAATAAATTTAACAACAACCCAAAAAAAGTGCAAGACTGCTACACCAAAAAGACAAAACATTACTGAAGGAAATTAAAAAACCAGTTGCGGTCAAGGCAATTCCAACTCACGGCAGCCCCCTGTGTGTCAGAATAGAATTGTGCTCCAAAGAGTTTTCAATGGCTAATTTTTCAGAAGTAGATTACCAGGCCTTTCTTCCAGGGCATCTCTGGGTGGACTCCAAGCTCCAATCTTTTGATTACCAGCCAACCACATTAACCATTTGCACAACCCAGGGATTCCTAAAAGAAATTAAGAAGTTATAAATAAATGGAAAGATATGCTCTGCACATGGATTAAAACGGAGGTCCGCAAACCATGGCCCACTGGCCAAATCCAGTCTGCTACCTATTTTGTAAAAAATGCTTTATTGAAACAAAGCATGCCCATTTATTTATGTATTGCTTATGGCTTCTTTCATGCTACAGTGGCAAGGCTGCATCATTGTGAGAGAGACCAAATGGCCTAGAAGCCGAAAATATTTATTTGCTCTTTATAAATAAAGTTTGCTGGCCCCTGCATTATAAGACTTAATATTATTAAGATTCTATTTGAATCTATTCAATCTGTAGATTTAAAACAGTCCAATCAGTTACTGAAATCTCTCTGGGCCTTGCGTCTTGTAATGTGGGTAATAATAGAACCTACTCTATTGGTTTGTTGTTGGGATTAAGAGAGATAATGCATGGAGAGTGATTAGCACCACGTTTGGCATATGTTAAGTATTCAATAAATCTAAGTTTTTGTTATTACATGTACCAAAATAATAACAACAAAATATATGTTCTTAAAGAAAGGAACTAATTCTCCATAAGGCATCAGTTCATCACACTGATTATTCTTTCAGTTATGGAATATAGAAAGCAGTCTTCTCAGGAACCCAACCACAATGGTTCCTGTTGGTTCCTGGTCTGACACTATTTACATCTCATTTTCACACATTAAGGAATCAATAGTGGATGAACAAGAGAGTAACAAAGAAGAAAACATCCATCTCACAAGATTTCTCCGTGTCCTGGCCAACTTTCTCATCATCTGCTGTTTGTGTGGAAGTGGGTACCTCATTTACTTTGTGGTGAAGCGATCCCAGGAATTCTCCAAAATGCAGAATGTCAGCTGGTATGAAAGGAATGAGGTAGGAAAAACATTTCTGATGAAGTAAATGTTGAGGGCAGATACTGAAATCACAGTGATCCCTATGCTATTCAGCTAAATTATTTAAAGTCTGGGTTATAGGATTTATTTTGAAAAGTGAAATTTCATCCTTTTCCAATCAAGTATCATAAACATCTTGAACAAAGAAATGTCTGCTGGCTCAGTGGTTAAAGCCCACAGCTGCTAACCAAGAGGTCGATGGTTCAAACCCACCAGCCGCTCTGCAGGAGAAAGATACGACAGTCTGTTCAGGTAAAGATTACAGCCTTAGCAATTCTATGAAGCAGTTCTACTCTGTCCTACAGAGTTTCTATAAGTCCAAATTGACTCCATGGTAATGGATTTGGTTTTTTGTTTGGTATGCTTTTGGGAAGGAGCCCTAGTGGAGCAATGGTTAAGCACTCATCTGCTAACTGAAATGTCGGTCATTCAAACTCACCAGCAGCTCCATGGGAGAAAAGACCTAGCAATCTGCTCCCATAGAGATTACAGCTTGGGAAACCCTACTGGACAATTCTACTCTGTCTTATAGGGTCACTATGAGTTCAAATCTACAAGACGGAACACAACAGAACAACAACAGGCTTTGGGGGAGTTTCCCTAGGTGGCACAAATTCTTAAGCACTCGGCTACCATCCAGAGGTGCCTTAGAAGACAGTCCTGGCAATATGCTTCCAAAAGGTCACAGCCTTGAAAATCCTATGGAGCAGTTTTACTCTGCACACATGGGGTCACTATGAGTCAAAATTGACCCGAGAGTGATTAACAACAACAACAGGGCAAACATAAAGCACAAAATAAGATAGCAGATTTAAGTCCAAATATAATCAGTGATTACAATAAATGCAAATGAATTTAATGCTGCAGTTTAAAGGAATAATTATCAGATTGAATCTAAAAGGTTTCGTACTATTAATATTTGTAATATGTATGGGAGATAAAATATTAATACCCAAAATATGAAAATTGGCCAAAAGACAATCTTATTAAAACTGTGTAAAAGTTTGAGTAGAAATTTTTTTATAACGAGATATCCAAATGTTCATTAAACTCACTCCTTCTAGTATTAAAATTTCAGCAATCTTTCAACAAAACAGTGGAATAAACAATCCATTGACTCCATCATTTTTGCTGTACCTCATTTTGCCTCACATCGTAATTTGACTCCTTACCCAGTAGAGATTCTATGGCACATCATAATAATCATGTCTTTGTATATATGCTACACTCATTAGCCCTTTTTTCTGTCTTCACGTTTGTGATGGTTAAGATTCTGTGTCACCTTGGCTGGGCCATGATTCTCAGTGTTTTGGTAGTTGTGTGAGGTTGTGCTCACTTCCCTGTTGAGATTTGATATATGATCACCCCCATGATGGGATCTGCTGTGAGTAGCCAGTGTGTTGAAGGGGAGTTACCTTGGATGTGTGGTCTGCATTGAGTGTGGGTGGGCATTCTGGCAGTGCTTGGGGGCTTTTGTTTGTTCTGGATCCTGCAGCTGCCTCCTGTTCATCTGGCCTCTGGTTCTTGGGACTTGAGCTAGCAGCTTACCTGTGGTCTTGCCTGTCGATCTTGGGATTTGTCGATCTTCACAGCCTGTGAGCAACAGTCCTGCTCTCCAACCTGCGGATCTTGGGTTCACCAGCCCCTGTGGCTATGTGAATCAGGAGAAGCCTCTATCCTGAACCACGGACTTGGGACGTTCCAGCCTCTACAGCTGCGTGAGGCATTTCCTTGATATAAATCTCTATATATATATTTATTTATAGGCTTTACTGGTCTTCCTTCTCTAGAGAACCCAGCCTAAGACAACACTGGTCTGACAAAACTCCAAATCCGGCAGCTAAAGGTGTCTGGAGAAATCCATACAGTTTTGCTAAATGGTACTTTATAGTCGTGACCATAAGCATATGGTCACACATTGCCACAGCAATCTGGTTCCATTCAATTTTCCACTCTTCTAGAAGACTGTTTCACACTTTCTCTGCTCTACTTAAACCTCCAAAACCTTCTGCCATTTCCTGACATAGGCAGTCAGAAGCAAATTTTCACAAACTCCCATAACCCAGCGTATTGATCCTGTATGCTCAGTCTTCCTGCATTTTTCCATGGATGAGCTATGTTGCTATATAAGGTCAACCCCTCCAGAACTGCACTAGATCCCAAGCCCACTTACCCTCTCACCTATCAAGACTATCACTCCACCAGTACTCCCCTCTCTTTCTTGTGTGATCATTCCCTCAGCTAATGAATATGTTGCATATTTTTTCCATGTAAAAAACAAAACAATACAAAAATCTCTTTACCCCACAGCAACCACCTCATTTCTCTGCTTCCCTTTAGAGCAAACTCTTAGAAAAAAAGAAAAACACTTGTCATCAAGTTGATTCTGATTTATGGAAAGTATTGTGTATATTCACTATCTCCAGATTCTTTCCTTGAATCCACTCCTGTCGGGATATAATTACAAATACTATATCTTTAACCCAGTAGTCCCACTATTGGGAATCTCTTCTAAAGATATAGAAGCACTGGTACACGTTTATTGTAGCATTGTTTGTAGTGGTAAAAATAGATATATTTTTATTGTCTAATGATATGACAATGGTAAAATAAATTGGGGCAAATCTACATCACACACTGGGCCAATTATATCTACCTTGAGGACCTTCATAGTATATTAGTAAATTTAAAAAGCAAATTGTAGAGTGCCAAGGCCACGTGTCAAAAAAAGTTAGGTTTATTGTTTACTGCAGCAGAGAGATTTGGGTTTGTTAGTTGATTTGGGGAAGGACTCAAGGAAACTCGGGTTTGCCATAGATTGAGCTAGTCAGAAAAAGGAAGCAATTCTATGATGGATATCTTAATATTTTATCTAGGAAGTTGAAGGAATAGTGTGAGATTAAAGCTGTCATTGGTGAAGAAATGTCAATCGCTCGTGTTAGCTGAGAGAGAGGAGTGTTTAATTATTCTTGTGGTTGCATGATCTTGTTTTTCTCTGGACTCAGACATCATTACAAGGTAATCTTGTCTTTTTCTTGTTATTGAATCACACAGTGACCTTGCCTGATATTGATGTTCTGTGAAACTTTTTATATTAAGTAGGGAACACCATGACCAAGAGGTTAGTGCCAGGCCATCTACAAACCGACAGCTGTTGGTACTACTTTTTTCTTTCTCAAGATTAATGACTATAATGTAATATTATTTTAATAAAAATGTACTACGGACAACAACGTCAGAAAATCACAAATATATTGTATATATTTGTATATGTATGCATACATATTCACACATGCATATGTATTAGAGTGCATGTGTGGGTATATATGTGTAGAAGCATGGAAAATGGTGAGAAAAAATATAAAATAAACTATTATCATTAGCCAGAGGTGTGTGGGGGGAGGGGAGACGAAGTGGGGAAAACTTGAGAAGGTATTATGGATTGAATTGTGTCCCCCCAAAATGTGTGTCAACTGGGCTAGACCATGATTCCCAGTATTGTGTGATTGTCCACCATTTTGTCATCCGATGTGATTTTCCTACATGTAAATCCTACCTCTATGATGTTAAATGAGGCAGGATTAGAGGCAGCTGTGTTAATGAGGCAGGATTCAATCTACAAGATTAGGCTGTAGCTTGAGTCAATCTCTTTTGAAATATAAAAGACAGAAGCGAGCAGAGAGACAGAGGAACCTCATTACCACTAAGCAAGAAGAGCCAGGAGTGCGCACATCCTTTGGACCCAGGGCCCCCGCGCAGAGAGGCTCCCAGACCAGGGAAATATTGATGACTTTCCCCCAGAACCAACAGAGAGAGAAAGCCTTCGCCTGGAGCTAGCACCTCGAATTTGGACTTCTAGCCTCCTAAATTGTGAGAGAATAAGTTTCTGTTTGTTAAAGTCATCCACTTGTGGTATTTCTGTTACAGCAGCACTAGATAACTGAGACAGAAGGGGAGAAGGAAAAATATTAAATTTTTCTTTAACTTTGAAGGACTTCACTGGTTGCAGTGATCATGTTCTTCTAATAGTTGTAAATATGAACAAGAAAAGCTAATAAATGCTGAAAATAAAAGAACAACAACAAAAAAAGCTACATTTAAGGAGCCCTGTTGGCACAGTGGTTAAGTGCTCAGCTGCTAACCAAAAGGTTGACAGTTAGAACCCACCAGCCACTTCTTGAGAGAAAGATGTGACAGTCTGCTTCCAAAAAGATTACAGCCTTGGAAACTCTATGGGAGTGTTCTACTCTGTCCTGTAGGGTCGCTGTGAGTCAGTGAAAATCGACTCAGTGCCACAGAACAACATGCTATTTACAATTAACTCATCTAAGCAAAACCACCAGCAGCTCTATGAGAGAAAGATGTGGCAGTCTGCTTCCGTAGAGATTTACAGCCTAGGAAACCCTATGGGGTTGCTATGAGTTGGAATCGACTCGATGACAGTGGGTTCATCTAAGCATCAGGACACAGAAAGGTTGAAAATAAAAGGATAGGGCTGACAGTTTTTGCTACTGGTGGCCTAGGTTACTTGGATCAGGTAGCTGGCTGAAAACACTGAAAAATTCTGGTTTAAAGCAAAAACAAACTTTGAAAACAATGAGGATCTGAAAATGCAGTGCAAAACCCTGAGGCCAATTTTAAATGAAAACCTATGACCAGAAACGTAAAGGAAATATCAATTCCGAGTGGCTTATGCCCTGAAGGCAGCTGTTCCTTTACACTCTGAGCCAGAGAGGCAAAGTTTCTGGACTAGGATTTACCCAGATTAGTAGGAGGAGGGTGTCTTGTGGGTTACTCTCATTTTAACCTTCTGTCTTCAGTTTTCTCTGAAATATATTTTTTCCATGTCTCATATAAGTTTAATAGATATAAATTCAGGAAAATTACAGTTTAACAGCAGTTAGCAAATAATCATAAAACTTTGGAAACTGTCTTATCTTCCAGCCTATCAGCCTAGGAGTTTATCGACTTCTTTTTTGATTTATTATTACTTTTCTTGACTATGTTTTTTGTATTTTATGTATTATAAAATAAAACAATCTCAGAATAGGTTCGACATTTTAATATTGGATGCTTTTAACTGGCTTACAAACAAATATAGCTTTTTGTTTTATTATAACTTATTTTTTATTGTGCTTTAGGTAAAAGTTTACAGAGCAAATTAGTTTTTCATTCGACAATTTATATACAAATTGTTTTGTGACATTGGTTTATTATAACTTATTATGTTAACTATCATTTCTCAGTTTCTTTCTCTCTCTCTTTTATCTTTTTTAAGGCCCTCACAAAATGTTAACTTAGCTGAAGTATTCCCTTTAAAGGGGAAGTTTCCCATTTAAGTTTATGTTTGTTTGTTTATAAAAAGGCTATATTAGATCTTAATTCATCAAAAACCCTGCTGTGTTCTTTTTCAGAATACAAAACTTTTTTTTCCTTTTTTCTGCTTACAGGATTGGATACTTAACTATTAATGTTTCAAATTTTCATTTGCTGTCTGCAGAAAGTCTTTTTTAAGGAGACTATTTTAGATTTATTAAATTTGTTTGTGGCCTCAGAATGCCAGTTAAAATAAGCATCTCATTGGGAATGTTTAGTTTTAATACCCTGGTTTTTGTTGTTGTTGTTGTTTGTTTGTTTGTTTTTCTAAATTTGCCCCATAAATACACAATCTTATGTAAAGAAAATGAGCTTTACTGAGGCTGTTGCAGTTCCAATCCTTAGTTAAGTCAGTCCAGAGATTTAAAGAAATTGCAGGTCTGAGGGCCTGCTGAAGGGGATAGGGAAGCTCCCAATTCTTGTCTCAAAGCCAATGAACAAACCATTTGGTTAACCTTTGGGAGGGTTGCCTAGTGACCCACTCTTGGAATCCATGGATCCATTATCTTGAGAAGCTCAAATTTTAGCTGAAGAAAATCCACAATAAAGGAGAAGTGGCAGGTACCCCCACGGGTTTTTAACTTCCCCACTTATTCCCATTGAGATTGTGCAGTAAAATTGAGACTGTTCATTGAAACCTAGCTTCATTTTCATTTGGTCACAATGACCTCAGTTCTGGACCTAGTCCAGGAGAAAGACCTTAATTCAGGACCCAGTCTGTGAGAAAGACCTCAATTACGGACCTACTCTGGAAGAAAGATAGTAAACAATTGATCCCCAAAGAGCTGCGACACAAAGAGAGCTGAACTCAGCTTAGAAGTTTACTGATCCCAAGGATCCCAGACTTCCAAGGAAACAGAGAGCTGAAAATAGCAGCCGGATCCTTACCTGTCACCAGCAAACGGGTGTCATTGCGGCAAGACACTTTGGTCTGCTTCTGACACCAGAACTTAAAGAGATCAGCTATTTATCAAGAGAGAGAGAGATTTTAAAAAGGGCAGTCAGTTCCACAGAAACTGCTGCGACTATCACAAAGCGGTTTTTTGCTTATATTCCATCTACAATCTTGTAATAAATGAAAGAATGTACAGTTGGTTCTCTCAGGGTTATACAGTAGTGCAGAAGAACAAGTCACATGGAATACACAAAATTCTAGAGATACAGCTCTTGGGGAAAAAAAGCTTTTAAGTTAAACTTGTGCCATCTGTTACTTCAAAGTGAGCAAATTTCTTGTGAAAGCAAGAGGCATTTTTGACAGATTAATGAGGTTGGTTTGCAGGGGTATATTTAATGATAAGACGCCCAGAAGTCTTGGAGCATTGTCCAGGCTTCTGAAAAGTTGTTTAATTTTAATACTACCATTATCTTCCCAGAACTCCAAGTTATCATTTTTAATATGAAGATTCACTCACATCATTTCTCTTAGGAGTAAGTCCTTTATGACTTTCCCTGACTTAGCTCCTAGCCACGGCTCCAATCCGTCCTTCTTTTCTTTCTTCACTAAGCTGCAACTACACTAGCATTCTTTTTGTTCTTCTGGAATGCCCTCTCCCTCACACTTCTATATCACTTGAATAATTTCAGGTCTGAGCTTAAATGTTATTTTCAAATTTCTATTACACTCTTTATGTACTTACCGTTTGTAACATTTTTCACCTTTGTAATAATCAACTAGTTATGCCATTATTTACATCTATATCAAGCTCCTTGGAGGCAAGGTGTGTGTGTGTGTTTCATTGTTCTTTGTTGTATCTCAAGAGTTCAACACAGTGATTCACACATAGTTGGTGCTCAAAAGATGAGAGATGCAGGTAGGCAAGAGATAGAACACCTATTAACTGAATACCCTCAACAGGCCTGGCACTATATATGAATTATTTCATTTATGCCTCATAGCATATTGGCAGAGTAGGCATTGTTATTCCTACTTTTTTGAATGAAATAACTGAGTTCCAGAAAGGTTAAGATGTACCACCAGTTAGTAGTGGCATCAGGATCGGAATCCAGAACCTGTCTCTCTGTGTTATTAATAAAAAGATTGCATAGAAGTGGAAATAATAAAACATTTTAACCAGGCATGAGTAAGTTTGAAACAGAGAGCTGATGGATAAGTGGATAATTCTGGAGCTAGCCATAATTTGACACAAATACCCCACTTAAATAGTCTTTAAAAATTAATAGTAAAATTAGGTATGAGCTTAGATTTAAGACTGGTTCAGTGAAAGGATCAGTATGGTCTTGTACAGATTGAGGCAGAGAGTGACATACCCGACATTCAGCCAACTTACTGGCACTGGCTTCTGACTGAGTTAATTTGATAAAAGCATTCTCATTCCAAGCATCAGCGAGGGTCATAATAAACAGGAAGAGAATACTTATTATTAAAAACTTCATAATGGGAAAAGGTTAGCAAAAAAATTATATGATATTATAAATTCTTATCTAGTAATATACTAGGACAGAACCTAATTTGGTAAAATTAAAACTTGTTTCAAAGGCTATAAGTCTTAAACAATGTTCAACAATTTCAATGAAAGATTCAACTCACTAAGTTAGGGTTAAAGATATTCAATGATTACCAGAGCTACTAAAAAAAATTCCACAAGTGTGCAAACACAGTCAAAACTATTAAAATACCAGTAGTGAA
The DNA here is from genome assembly GCF_000243295.1 of Trichechus manatus latirostris. Taxonomy (NCBI): domain Eukaryota; kingdom Metazoa; phylum Chordata; class Mammalia; order Sirenia; family Trichechidae; genus Trichechus; species Trichechus manatus. The sequence goes on from NW_004444040.1 coordinate 1,181,824, forward strand.
GAAACAGTCCAGAAGTCTCAGCAGCTTGCATGTAATCTCATTCCACGATCTCAATATCAGCTGCTTGCCTCTGAAGGCACTAGCTTCTGGTCAGGCATTTCAGTCTGAGTTTCAAATCTCCAGTTGGCTGATAAGTCCAGATAGGAGCTTTAGCTTTCTTTAGCTGTGATAAATGAATCCAAGGGTTAATTTCTTTTATCTTTGCTGCACAAGTATTAGTTAAAAAGATGAGCTAAATCCCCTTCCAGCAGGGTTTTAAAGAATCTCTTAACTGGCATCTTTTCCAATAAAAATAATCTCCTGGATTAATCTAAGCAAAGGAGGAGAACCAGTTTTCTGCTCCTCAAAGGCTTCTTTAATTTGTGAAAAATGATTCTTAGAATATTGCATTAAAGATTGGCAATAGTTCAATAATTCAGGTTTCACTAAGTTAGGGTTGGTAGAATCAATGTAAGGAAGGATTATATGCCTGCCAGTAACTATTTCATAAGCAGTAAATTTATGAAACTCAAAAGGAATGCTTCTTAAATTTAAAAGGACTAAAGGGAGAACCTTCATCCAAAACAAGCCTAAGAATTCAGAAAGTTTAGCAAATTGAGTTTTTTATTATACCATTAGTACTTTCTACAAGTCCAAAGGACTGGGGTTGATGAGGGCAATGTAATCTTTGATACATGGGGAAGATTTGGCATAATTCTTGGATAACCTGTCCAGTAAAATGAGTTCCCCAGTCACTGCAAAGAATTTTGGGTGCTCTCCAAGTAGGTATTATGTTTACAGCGAGCTTTTTTTGCTACAAAAGAAGCAGTGTCACGTTGGCAGGGGAAAGCTTCTACCCAATGTGAAAACCTACAAATCATCACTAGACATATTTATAACCATTCAAAGGCGGAAGCTGGATAAAATCTAATTGCCATTCAAGCATAGGTGCATAAGGCAACGGGTATTGCCCAGGTAAAGTCTTAAGATATTTCCCAGGGTTATACCAACAGCAAATAGAACAATGAGGTGCTAAATGCTCAGATGCTTCAGAAAATTTTCCCCACCAGTATTTCTTTAAAATTTTAATAATTTTATCTTTCCCTAGATGAGTGTTCTCATATAGTGTCCTTATCATAGGGACATGCAACAATCTTAGCATCGGGCCCTAACCATTTCAGTGTCAGGCTGTTGGTAGAAGACTGAGTTTTCCCATGTTTCAATTTTATCAGATTGAGCCAATTACTGATGTTTTAAAAGTTTTTCTTTGGTGGGCACAAAAAAACTAGTTATTTCATGAGAATAATTCTCTGTAGGTTCCTCCAGAGGCCCTTCTGTAAACTCCTTTGCTCTAATAGGGGCAACAATAGTTTGGGAAGCAACCTGTTCAGGAGCTGCGTCAGCAAGGTTATTTTCTCTAATTTCTTCAGTTTAGGGAACTTTTTTTGGCTGATATGCTTGTATTTTAATTACAGCAATTACAGAAAGGAGTAATAAGTCATCTAAAAGATCTGCTACCAAAGCCCTGTTTTTAATAGTGTTACCAAATCAAACTCATAGCCGTCCAGTTGATTCTGACTCGTAATGAGACTAGTGTTATCTGAAGAGGTTAAAACCCTTTTTGTTTTCATAACGTGCCAAAATCATGAATAACCCCAAAAGCATAATTTTAGACTTATAAAAATATTTATAGACTTCCCTTTAGCGGGTTTGCAGGCTCCAGCAGGAGGAATAAGCTCAGTTTGTTAAAATGAAGTGGCTTTGAGGTGAGCTCATCTTTCAAGAACTTCACCAGAAATTGTTACAGCATAACCAGCCCGGTAATGCGAGCCAGGGGTTGGTTTCAAATAAGAGCCATCCATAAATAATATATCATATTAGAGTTTGTCAAAGGAGTTTCCTTTAAATCAGTATGGGGAGTCAGAAACTGCTCAGTTAAGTGTAAACAATTATGGGAAGGACAATCATCTTTATCAGTCACAGGGAAAAGGATGGCTGAGTTTAAAGTAGCCACCATACGTAGCCCAATATTTGAAGCTGCCAGAAGAATAACCTCATAAGAAGTGAGTCCGCTAGTGGATAAATGTTGGGTTAAAGCAGAATTAAGCCAAGCAGACACAGTATGTGGTACATATATGTCTAAAAAGTTTCCCAAAACTATATTTTCAGTGGTTTTTACTGATTTTGTAATAACAGCTACGGCCCTAAGACAAGAGTGGTAGACTCTAGTTACAGGGTTCAGCTGCAGGCTGAATTGTCCTCTGCGTTTCTGTGTAAGGACATCTGATGCATTACCAGAAAGTTTATGTACAAAAAGAGAAAAGTTCAAATGGTAGTTAGGAAACCATAAAGCAGGCATATTAGTCAAAGCCTCTTTTAATATAATCATCACCCCTTGATCTTCTGGGGTAAGATAGAGAGGATCAGGTTCAGAGGTTTTCAAATATTTGTATAAGAGTTGGGCCATGAGAGAGAAATTAGGAATCCAGACCCAACAATAGCCACATAGTCCTAAAAATCTCCTTAGTTTTTCATTGTCTTACGTAAAGGAAAAGCCACAATAGCTTCTTTTTGCTTGACATCAATAGAAATACCTTCTGCGGAAATCAAGTAACCTAAATATTTGACAGAAGGCTGAGCTAATTGTAACTTTTCTTTAGAAATGATATGTCCTTCAATAGCTAAATGTCTTAATAAGGTTATGTTGTCCTCCAGGCAAGTCTGCTGAGAGGCAGAGCACAGGAGTAAATCATCAACATATTGTAATACAGTAGATTCATTTGGAAATTGCAAGATTTGCAAGTCCACTTGTAAAATCTGAGAAAAATATGTGGCAGATTCTGTGAAGCCTTGAAGCATGATAGTCCAGGTAAAATGTTGGCTGTCCCAAGTAAAGGCAAACAAATATTGGCTTTCAGGGTCTACAGCAATACTGAAGAAGGCACTACAAAGGTCCATCACAGTAAAATATGTCACACCAGGAGGAACATTGGAAAGTAACAAATGTGGGTTAGGGACAATGGGAATCTGGTGATAACAATGAGGTCGATGGCACATAAGTCTTGAACAAATCTCCAACGTGATTGTTTGGCTTCTTAACTGGAAGGACAGGAGTGTAGCAAGGACTAGTGAAGGGGACTATCCTGAATAAAAAATCCTTAACAAAAAAAGTTAGTCCTTCCTTTGCTTCTCATTTAATTGTACATTAGGGAATCTTGGGCAAGGGCTTCAATATGTCCACTTGAATTTTAATAGGATCAGCGGACAGAACCTGGCCAATGTCTGTAGAGGTTGGGGCCCACAGGGTCTCAGAAATTTGAGAAATTACTTCAGGGAGGAGGGAGCCTGAACAAGCAGGATTCATAAGAGGCATAATAAGGACTTGTATATGGCAAAGAGCCTTTTTGTTCAGAATATTATTCATCTCTAAGTTCTGATTCTCAGGCAAGATTAATAATATTTCCCCCTTTTCATCAAATTGTAAATGGCAATTCCGTTTAGATAAAATATTTTTTCCTATTAAATTAACAAGAGTGTCAAGACTTAGTGTCTTAGGCTAGGTTCTCTAGAGAAGCAAAAGCAGTAAAGCATACATATAGAGAGAGGGAGGGAGAGATTTATATCAAGGAAATGGCTCACGTGGTTGTAAAGGCTGGAAAGTCCGTGGGTCAGGATAGAGGCTTCTCCTGATTCATGTAGCCACAGGGCCTGGCGAACCCAGGATCGGCAGGTCAGAGAGAAGGGCTCTTGCTCACAGTCTGCGAAGATCGAAGAATCCCAAGATTGGCAAGCAAGACAGCAGTTAGCTGCTAGCTCAAGTCCCAAGAACCAGAGGTCAGACGAACAGGAGCCAGCTGCAGGATCCAGAACCAGAAAAAGCCTGCAAGGTTGCCAGAAAGTCCACTTATATTTCATGCAGGCCACACCCCCAAAGAAACTCCCTTTCAACTGATTGGCTACTCACAGCAGATCCCATCGTGGAGGTGATCACATTATATCAAATCTCATCGTGGAAGTGATCACATCATCATACAACTGCCAAGCTACATCATACCTGCCAAACTACTGACAATCATGGCTCAGCCAAGTTGATACACAACCTTAACCATCACACTTAGTAAGCAATGGTGTAAATCTTCTATGGGGTCAAGAGATATTGGCACAGGTTAAGAATGAACCTGTGTTAGTTCTTTAGAAACTAATGTTTATTCCTTAGTTGTAACCCCAACTATTTTGTAGGTCTTTTTACTCTGGGGCAGGGGCTTTTGGAAACACATGGGGTTAATAGCAGATAGGGTGACTCCTGTATCAATTAAAAATTGGCATGGTTCTCCACTAAAGTACATAGTTGTTTCTCCTTGGGTTTTTAGAGCTACCATATGAAAAGTCCCTGTATGGTCCCCAGAGACCTTTCATTCTGAATCGGGGGTTGTTGGAGGGGTGGAAACCTTTAGCATATTCTTCAACTTAAAGCATTCATTTTTCCAATGGCTATTAGTGGCAGAGACCAGCTTTAGGGTTGATTGGAAGGTTTTAAATTTCTTTTCTTGGTAGGCCCTTTACCTGCTGTAATTGAAGGGCCATTAATTTGTTAGTCTTAGCAGTTTGCATTGTTTCTAAGGTTTGAGTAAGCACATGAGCTAAATTGGTCAATTTGGTACTGGAAGAAGTCTTTCAATATAAATGATGTCTTTTAACTAAGGCTGAAATTTCACTTTGAGACCGAATATAAATACTGCATTGAAGGCCCTTCTAATTCCCTTATTTAAAGGATATAACCCAGAAAACTGTGTGAACTTTTGGAATAATTGGGCTTGATAATCATATACACTTTCTTCCTTATTTTGTATGCAAGAATGAATTTTTATCCAATCAATTATTGGGGGAAAGGCCTTAAGGATCACTTCAAGTAACTTTTGGCCCCTATCTCAAGCATCTTCAAGAAGGATTCCAGTTGTTTTGTTTCTATCTAAGGCTAAATCCCACCACTCATCTGTCGGTTTGTCATACTGTGGTGGCGTGGCTCGCATGTTACTGTGATGCTGTAAACTATACCACCAGTATTTCAAATACCAGTAGGGTCACCCATGGTGGACAGGGCTCAATGGAGTTTCCAGATAAGACAGACTAGGAAAAATAACTTGAGTATCTACTACTAAAAAAAAAAAAAAAAAAAAAAAAATGGCCAGAGAAAACCTTATGAATAACAGTGGAACATTTTCTAATACAGTGCTGTAAGATGAGCCCCTCAGATTGGAAGACACTTAAAAGACGACTGGGGAAGAGCTGCCTCCTCAAACTAGAGTCGACCTTAATGACACAGATAAAGTCAAGCTTTTCTTGCTGAAAAGCTTTTCTCAAGCTGAACAAACTGAAGAAAAAATTCAAGCCTCGAGTTGCAACACTGAAGGATTCTATGAGCAAAATATTGAATGATGCAGGAAGCATCAAAAGAAGATGGAAGGAATACACAAGGTCACTGTACCAAAATGAATTGGTCAATGTTCAACCATTTCAAGAGCTAGTATATGATCAAGAAGTGATGACATTGAAGGGAGAAGTACAAGCTGTACTGATGGCATTGACGAAAAACAAGGCTCCAGGAATTGACAGAATACCAGTTGAGATGTTTCAACAAACAGAGGCAATGCTGGAAGCCCTCACTTGTCTGTGCTAAGAAATTTGGAAGACAGCTACAAGGCCAACTAACTAGAAGAGATCCATATTTGTGCCCATTCCAAAAAAGGTGATCCAAAAGAATGTGGAAATTATTGAACAATATCATTAATACCACACTCGACGGGCCCTAACAACAACAAAACCTAAATCATCTTGAGGATTTTTCCATTCAGCAAATTCCAGCCACAAACCAGCTTCCCCAGTGCCAACTAATTTATGGGCTAATTGATATAAGTTACACAATCCTGGTTGATAAGCATCAATAAAGACTTTGAATTCTTTAGCAAATCTGTAAGGATCCTTGTGTAAATTTGGAAAATCTTTAACAATGCTATGTAATTCTGTGTGAGTCCAAGGAACAAAAGATATAATAGGGTTCTTTGGATTTTCTCTGGTGCCCACTCTAGATTCTGCAGGGTGAATCTTAAAAGGCATTTCAGGAATAGGCTTTGGACTCTCTGGCTTTGAATCTTTATCAGATTCTCTAGGGAAGAAAGGAAGTTCAGGCAAAGTATTTTCAGAAGGATAAGAAAGTAAAGGAGGATGCAAAGGAGCAGCTGTGGGCAGAGGTGCAGAAGGAGCTGCAGTGGATGGTGTCAGTATAGCAGAGCTCTGACTTTGTACTTCCTTAATTCGCTTACTGACCTCAGAAATTGTACTCTGCAATTCTTTATTCTGTTTATCCAATTTAGAAACAGTATCTTGCAGAGAGGTTATTTTGCTGCTTTGATGTCTTTTAAAGGCCTCGAAATACCAATGAAAATAGGCTTCCTATTGTGTTTGCTTAATTCCAGAGGCTTTCTGTTCCAATTTACTGTGCATAAAAATTTAGAAAGATCAAAGTTTCCCCAAAGTAGCCACTTATCATCTAAACTGCACTTAGTTAGATCATGTCAAGTAGATAGGAACAGACACATCGAATAATAGAAATTCTTGTTCATGTAATGAGCGGAAGTCCCTGGAGAAGGCTCACTATCATTCTTAGATTTAGCATTTCTCATGTTTCCAAAAGCAGTGTAAAGTTAGCTTCAGAAGCTTCTGAACAAAATGTTGGTGATTTCAGTGTCTCAGAACTGGCTAAGCAATGACCGTATGTAACCCAAAAACCAAAGGAACTTATGTCCAAATTCATAGAAACAGAAAGGAAAGAGAAAGGCAAATCCTACAATAAAACTCAGGGAGCTTCAACGCAAAGAAAAGTGGAAGCTCGGACCTATTCATCTTACCACAACTCCTGAATCCACCGTGGAGATGGAAGGCCAAAAAATGGCCCAGCCTAGTACTGTTGCTGGCCGGAATCCCCAGCACTTCAGAGATTGCAGAGGTCAACTCACCTTTGGGTCCTTTCGTGGTCACCAAGAAATGTTGTAGCAAAGCACCAGTCTTTACACTCTGTTAGAAATGAAAGCAAAAGGTTTTATTGCAGGACAGAGGAATTCACGGATAGGGACACACCACAGCACCCAGGCAGGATACAACAGTGTTCCACATTGCGAGAGGATAGTGAGGTTTTTATCAGGTGGTATCTTAGGCTGGGTTCTCTAGAGAAGCAAAAACAGTGAAGCGTACATATATATATAGAGAGAGAGAATTTGTCTCAAGGAAATGGCTCACGTGGTTGTAGAGGCTGGCAAGTCTCAAGTCCATGGGTCAGGTGTCAGGCTGCAGGCTGCTGACTCATGTAGCTGCAGGGCCTATGAACCCAAGATTGGCAGGTCAGATGGCAGGCTACTGGCTCACAGGCTGATGAGGCTGATGAATCCCAGATCAGCAGGCAATACAGCAGGCCACTGACTCAAGTCACAAGAACCAGAGGTCAGATGATGATAAGCCAGATGCAGGATCCAGAGCAAGGATGAGCCTTGATGGAACATCCATTTACATACTGGGGGCAGGCCACACCCCCAAGGAAACTCCAAACTCCCCTTTCAACTGATTGGCTGCTCACAGCAGATCTCGTCATGGAAGTGATTATTGTATAATTGCCAAATTACAACCTTACATAACTGCCAAAATACATCGTAACTACCAAACTACCTCATAACTGTCAAACCACAGAGAATCATGGCCCAGCCGAGTTAACACATAGCCTTGACCATCACAGGTGGGGTAAAAAAAGGCTACATGCTCACAGACACAAAAAGGGGGGTACATGGCAAAAAAAATTTACAAAGGAGGTTGTTAAGCTACAAACTTTCTTAACATTATCAATTCTATTCTCTAACCTCCTGGAAAATGTTGACCAAGGCATTTCTCTTGAATCAAGCTGCATAACCATTCTGACAAACACATTTTAACAATTTCTTGTACAAGCTAAAGTCTTGACCCACACTCCTTTCTATGTTATGAGCAGGTAAACTTTTACAAGAAGTTGAATCGTTATGTCAGAAGAGCAGGAACAGAGATTTTAGGCCTAACTACAATTTGATTCCAAACAGAGTTGTGATTTAGGCCTGAAGTCAGCCATTTTAGTCATGCCAAGTACCTTGAGTATTGGGATTTGCTTACACAAAACTAATACAACAATCATGATAGCAACCAGCCACCAAGCAGTTATATGTGGGGCATATGCTGACAGCTCAGGGCATGGTGGTGCCTTAACCAGGGCCACAAAGAAAATTGTGAAGACTTCACAGCATCACCAACGGCAGAGGAGGGGGTAGTAGGACATGGAGATGGATGGCCTGGGGGTACAGGAACAGTGGCTAAACAAGGGATATTGATGACATAAGTAACCTAGGCTTTCCTCATTTCTCAGGTAGAGATTGTGATGTCCCTGCTTGGGATGTTCTGTCCCCCTCTCTTTGAAACCATTGCAGCCCTGGAGAATTACCACCCACGTATTGGACTCAAGTGGCAGCTGGGGCGCATCTTTGCACTCTTCTTGGGGAACCTCTATACATTTCTCTTGGCCCTGATGGATGACGTCCACCTCAAGGTAACAGCCGCAACTCCCCCCAATGCCTGGTATCTGCCATATTTTTATTTTTAATATAATAATATTATTATGCACAATACATGTTAATTAAATAAATTTTGGGAAGTCCAGAAAAGTAGAATGAAGAAAAAATATCCCCAGAAACCAATGATCCAAAGACAGTCATTGTTAACATTTTGCTGCTGTTCTTCTCTTTTGCTTAGGTTGTTTTTTTTTTCATAGAGCTTGAATCATATACATGTCATTTGGTACCCTGAATTTTTACTTATTATTTCATCTGCAGCCTTTCACATGTTGTTTCATAACTGCCATGAATGTTTAACAGCTGATTAGTGTCTATTGAGGTGACATGTCATGGTTGACTTAACCCTTCATTAATCCTCACCATACAGTTATTGGGAGCACATGGTGTCAGGCCCTGGGGGTACAGCAGAGAGCAAGATACAGTTGTGCTTCTCCAAGAGTATTCACACTCTGGGCAGGAGACAGACTGGCCAATAGATCATTCATTAGAGCACGTTGTGGGATTTGCTTCAATGAGGGCAAGCCCAGTGCAGCATGGAAGCCCACAGAAGGGGCTAGGAGCCCACCCTGGGAGATCTGAGCAAGCACTGGAAAAAGCAGAGGGAAGAGTTGGCGCAAACAGGGATCTGCAGGATGACTGAACAATGTAGTAGAGAAGAAGTGAAAAATTGAGACTGGGGGAAGAGCCAGATGATGATGCTCCTCATCCCCACCTCTCTCTCTTCATTACTGAGCTGCATGAACTTCTTCCTGAGGATAATGGGGAACCATTGGAAGATTCTAAGAAGGGAAGTGACTGGATCTGCCCTTGCCTACTCCTCCACCCTCATCTCTGGCTTTCCTCCTACCCCAGTAGACGTTGGTCCACCCTACTGTGCCTCCCACTGGGCAAAACTCTCTCTTGCATTTCTCCTCATCCTGCTTCCCATGTTTGACTAGTTGCCTAATCTTCCCTGAGGTTTTGGCTCAGATGTCACTGCATTCAAGAAGCCTTCCGTGACCCCCATTATCTGACACAGGTTGTTCTCAGTCCCCAGAGCAAATTTCCCTAGGCTCACATCACTCTTTTCTGTAAATTGTCTGTTCATTTTACACTGTGAACTTTCTAAAGTAAGTCCCATCTCTCTTGGTCACTCCTCTATCACCAGTGCCTTATATACCCAGAATAGACCCTCAATAAATTATTCTCAAAAGAACGAATGATAGGAGAGATGGATGGATGGATGGACCGACGGATGGACAGATGGACGGATGGATGGATGGAAGTCCATATGAATGGATATAAAACTAACAATTACAGACACTAACTTAGAGGAGAAGTTAATTTGATGATAAGACTCAAGGATTCCAGCCAACTGCTTCCTTATCCTGGATAGTTTGAAAGACTTGGAGTGTATTTCTGGAGAGACTCTGCTAACGGCTGGGGCAAAGACTAGGTGGTAGGGATGTGGCATATGCTGGCTTTAATTGTTGTCCCTATGGACATAGGGGACCATCCCTGCTCCCTCCAATCCTGCATCTCCATCATCTTTTCTAGCTTTCTAATGAAGACACAGTAAAGAACATCACTCATTGGACTCTGTTTAATTATTACAACTCCTCGGGTTGGAACGAGAGTGTCCCACGGCCACCCCTGCACCCTGCAGATGTGCCCCGGGGTTCTTGCTGGGAGACAGCTGTGGGCATTGTGAGTAGTTATGCGCTCTTGAAAAGGTGACCTTTGTTCTCAATTCTTTGTTATTCCTTTCTCCATGTTTCTAAGCCACCAAAATACCAAGTCAATATTACTCAGGGAAGTTCTGCCTTTTCCCTTTCCCTCTTTTTTTCTTTCTTTAGTGTCACATATTTCTCTAGATGATCCATACATCAAGCTAATATCACGTGGACTTATTTAGAGTCTTAATGCAGATTTCACTTAAAACCATGAGTTCTCCTGGAAATTATGAATAAACACTCCTGCAAATTTGGTGCAAGATTTTGTGCGTTTATGCATCTGTGCATTTTATGTGGAGAAGATTCATGGTTTTCATCAGAGTCACTATTAAGAACTACCATTTCCCCTCATCCACTCTATCTATTGCTCCTTCCTGTGGTTTACACAGTGTGAACTTCAGAGCCTAGAATTCTTTGCCTTCCTAGGCAGATAATTGCAATATTCATGAATAACACAGGGACCAGTTGCCCTCTCTTCCTCAACTCCACCTCTTTGTATGGGATTTCTATTCATCTGTCACCCCCTCCCCCAGATGTACAATTTATTATTTCTTCTTGGGTCTCCTGAAGAATCCACTCACATAAAGCATTAGACAACAGAGTGCTTTTAAGTGAGTACTATGGAGAAGGGTATTATATCACACACTCCACAGAACACTCCCTACAACTCCACCAGCAGATATTTTCCTGTTGCAGAGTCTCTTTCCCATGGAACCCCGTGGGTCTTTTCTCCCCACTTCTCTCATGGAGGGCTCAGACTCACCGCTTCTTGTCTCCTCCAACCCAGACTCCCCACGCTCGTCCACTCTTCCTCTCCTTTATTGTGCAGAGCAATTCAGCTTCCCCAGCTCCAGCATTTCTAAACCCATCACTGTTTGAAACAGACAAAGAGTCCACAATTCGATGAAATCCACCCTCTTTAGAAGTCCACCACCTCCACCAGATGCCATCAAATCAATTCCAACTCATAGTGATCCCATGTGTGTGATAGTAGAACTGTGCTCCATAGGTGTCTTAGCTATCTAGTGCTGCTATAACAGAAATACCTTAAGTGGTTGGCTTTAACAAAGAGAAATTTATTCTCTCACAGTCTAGTAGGCTACAAGTCCAAATTCAGGGCTTCAACTCAAGGTGAAGTCTTTCTCTTTTCTGTCAGCTCTGGTGGAAGGTCCTTATCATCAATCTTCCCCTGGACTAGGAGTTTCTCGGCGCAGGAATCCCGGGTCCCAGGATGCACTCTTCTCCCGGCGCTGCTTTCTTGGTAGTATGAGGTCCCTCTCCCTCTGCTCGCTTCCCTTTCCTTTTATGCCTGATAAGATAAAAGGTGGTGCAGACCCAACACCAGGGAAACTCCCTTTACTTTGGATCAGGGATATGACCTTAGTAAGTGTGTTACAATTCCACCCTAATCCACTTTAACATAATCTAATCTTCCCTCATTAACCACAGAGAGAGATTAGGATTTACAACACATAGGAAAATTACAATCACAAAATGGAGGACAACCACATAATCTGGGAATCATGGCCCAACCAAGTTGACACATATTTTGGAGGGACACAGTTCAATCCATGACAATAGGGTTGTCACTGATTTTTCGGAAGTAGTTCAGTAGGCCTTTCTTCCAAGGTGCCACTGAGTGGATTTGAAACGCCAACTTTTCATTTACCAGCTGAGTGTGTTAATTGTTTGCACCACTCAGGGACTCCCTTTACGAGGCAGAAGGGAGTTGATTACCTACATGATTCCTTTGGAATATTCTGCAATAGAATTTCTCATTTCTTGCCTCACATCCTTGTAAGCCATCTTTCTTGCCCTCCTTCCTAACTGCCCATCACTGTTCCATTGTAGTTAAAGCTTGGTTCATTCTTAGCTCATGGGTAATGAGAGGTTTGAGGGTTTATGTCCAGTTTGCCTGCATCCTTCACTACCTCTACTCTGTGCCCCAGAACATCACCTTGCACAGAGTGGAAACTTGATGCATGTTGTCTTATCTTTAACTTAGGAACATTCACTTGAATTCTTACCAAGAAATAAAACTCACTAACTGCTCATCCGGCAAACATTATCTTCTTGGGGGGTACAAAAAGGAATTAAGCAGACCCTTTGCCCCTAGGAGCTTCAAATCTACTAGATGTCTTAAGGGTTGTGATGGTTTCTAGTACACCTTTTCAATTTTTCAAAAAAATTCATGAATTATATATACTGTGCAAAAGCAGAGTAAAGCTTTATTTCTTTGCTTTTGGCTCTTCTGCTATGTGCCTCTTTGCAAAACCTGATTTTTTTTTTCTTTATACCAAGAAAAAAAAAGAATCCCAGATTAACAGGAGATGAAGAAAGCCAGCTGTTGTCCCCCATCACCAAGGGTCAGATTCAGTCTGAGCTGAGGCAGACTGATACTTCAGAGCAGGTAGGGAAGGTATAGGGTAAACCTTCTGTCTTGATTATCTAGTGCTGCTGTAACAGAAATACCACAAATAGATGGCTTTAACAAACAGAAGTTTATTCTCTCACAGTCTAGTAGGCTAGAAGTCCAAATTCAGGGTATCAGCTCCAGGGGGAAGCTTTCTCTGTCAACTCTGGAGGAAGATCCTTTTCATCAGTCTTCTCCATGCAGGAACCCCAGGTCCAAAGGATGTGCCCTGCTCTCGGTGCTGCCTTCTTGGTTGTATGAGGTCTCCTTGTTTCTCTGTTCACTTCTCTCTTTTATATTCCAAAAGAAATTGGCTCAAGACACAATCCAATCTTGTAGATTGAGTCTTGCCTCATTAACATAACTGCCGCCTATCCCCCCCTCATTAACATCATAGAGGCAGGATTTCCAACACATAGGAAAATCACATCAGATGACGAAATGGTGGACAATCACACAATACTAGGAATCATGGCCTAGCCAAATTGATACACATGTTTTTTGGGGACACAATTCAATCCATGACACCTTCATATCCTATTTCTGTGCAATGGTGGTGACAACTGCTATGCATTAGGCATGTCCAATGTGTCAAGCAATTTGCATAATCATTAAGCTTCCTAATAACCCTACAGAGTTGATATTGTTATCAGCTTCAAGAGGTTCAGAGATTATTCCAATTAGTAACTTATAGACCTGGGACCTAAATTAAGCATTTTCCAAAGCCTGGCATCATTTCTCTGCACCACCACTCTGCCACCAAGAATCAGAGGGTCCTGGAGATAAATTGGAGCCCTGGTGGTGCAGTGGTTAAGAGCTTGGCTGCTAACCAAAAGGTCAGAAGTTCAAATCCACCAGCTGCTCCTTGGAAACCCAGTGGGGCAGTTCTACTCTGTCCTATAGAGTCACTATGAGTCAGAATCAACTCCATACTAGCAGATTTGGGTTTTTTGGTTTGGAGATGAATTCAGGCAGGTAGGGGAGAGATCATGTGGCTGCAGTCGGTTGGGAGAAGTGGGCAAGATTAAACCCTGACCACCATCTTTTTCTGTGTTCCTCCTGGCAGGAATTCATGAGGCTGACGGTGTCTGACATGCTGGTAACATACATCACAATCTTGCTGGGGGACTTCCTACGAGCTTGTTTTGTCCGATTCATGAACTACTGCTGGTGCTGGGACCTGGAGGCTGGATTTGTAGGTCCTGGTTTCACAGACATTCTGCGGAAAGGCAGTTCAACCATCTTGTTTGATACTTGCAGCCAGATGCACTCTTATGCACTCTTTTAGGTGCTTAATGCCAGTCTCTGCTCTGTGAAGCATTTAATCTGTGTTTCCTTTATGCGTCCTATTTGCCTTCTTAAAGGAAACTCTGCTTTTTCCTAGTACAATTGATAATGTGATTTTCTTATCTGGGAAATGGAGGCGTTTGGCCTTGGGAAAAGGTGGACGATACACTACAGTGCTGAGCAAATGGTTGGTAGAGAAATGCCTAAGAAGTATCAACTATCGTTGTTGTTGGTTAGCTGCCATCAAGTTGTCCCCAACTCAGGATGACCCATGCACAATGGGATCAGACTGTTGTGATCCATAGGGTTTTCATTCGCAGATTTTTTAAAAGTAGATCACCAGACCTTTCTTCCTAGACTGTTTTAGTCTAGAAGCTCTGCTGAAACCTGTTCAGCATCATAGCAACACGCAAGGCTCCACTGACAGAGGTACGCTGGCTGCACATGAGGTGCATTGGCCAGGAATCAAACCCAGGTCTCCCACTTGGAAGGCAAGAATTCTACCACTGAACCAGACCTGCCCCCATCAACTCTCATTCCAAAAAAAAAAGCAAACCAGTTGCCATTGAGTCGATTCCGACTATAGCAACCCTGAAGGACAGAATAGAACTGCCCTGCAGGGTTTCCAAGGAGCGCCTGGTGAATTTGAACTGCAGACCTTTTGGTTAGCAGCCATAGCTCTTAACCACTATGCCACCAGGGTTTCCTCATTAGGGAGGCTGAAATCCTGGGGCAGGGGAGGACAGATGTAGAGGTGAATATTTCAGAAAATCCTGGAACAGACCAATAACACAATAATTGTTGGTAGTGTCTTATGGATTATGCTTTGGGAAATCTCTTTTGACTCTTATATCCTCCACCCCTGGTACTCCTTCTTCCTTACCTACCCGGTAAACTGCTCATCCTAAGTCTGTGTCACCTCCTCTCTGTAGTGGCCCTCTCTGATCTGCCAGAAATGCTGGCCCACTTATCTATCCTGTGCGTGTCTCTTCCATAACACCTCACTCGCACACCGCACACCACGTAGTCACTGGTGTGGGGAGAGGGAGGCCTCCCCCTTAACTGTGCCCCTCACGAGAGGGTTCATATCTTGTTTACCTGTATAGCCCTCATCCTGGCCTGACGCAGGGTGCCTGGACCAAGAAAGGGCCTTGGTACAGGTTTCTGTCATGCTTTTTTTCCTTTTAGTCACCAGCCACAGCTTTAGGCAAGCCTACTGAACTCCTAAGCAGCAAGGAAAGTGTTATAATCTTGTCCGAGAACAAGGATGATAGGAAGACACAATCTTACTAAGGTGTCATTGTCCTCACTTTACAAGTTTAACAAGATCTCAAAATAATACTAACTTTCATTAGGAAAATAAGCCTGTGGAAATAGTCGGGAAAATTCTAAAGAAAAAGAATGAAAGGGACTAGCCCTACCATTATATTAAAACATATTATGAGGTTATAATAACTACAACTGGTACTGGGGAACAGAAAAAACTTGTCAATGGAACAAATTGAAAGTCCAGAAATAGATACAATCTATGCGGGATTTTAGCTTATGATAAAGGGAGCCTTTCAAACCAGTGGGGAGAAAAGGATTATATAATAAACGGGTTGGGACAACTGGTTAACCATTTGGGGATGCAGGGATATGTTCCTCACTCATTTCACCTAAATAAATAAAACTCCAGGTAAATAAAAGTTTTAAGCATCAAAATAATTAAATCATAGAAATCTAAAAGAAAGCATGTATGAACTTATTTATAATCTTGGGGTGGGGAAGTTTTTTTAGGACACAAAACCCAGTAGATAGATTTTTTTATTTTTTTAAATTTTTTTTATTGTACTTCAGGTGAAGGTTTACAGAACAAATAGTTTCTCATTAAATAGTCATTACACATATTGTTTTATGACATTGGTTAACAACCCCACGACATGTCAACCTTGGAGGACCTTTGTTTTTGGTGAAAATATACATAGTCAAAGATACACCATTTCAAAAATTTCTACATGTACAATTCAGTGACATCGATTACGTTCTTCCAGTTGTGCTGCTATCCTCACTTTAGATGAAGGTTTACAGAACAAAATAGTTTCTCATTAAACGTTTAGTACGCATATTGCCCTATGGCAATGCTTAACAACCCCACTACATGTCAACACTGTCCTTACTCAACTTTGGGTTCCCTATCACCAGCTTTCCTGTCCCCTTCTGCCTTCTAGTCCTTGTCCCTGGACTGCTGTGCCTCATTAGCCCTGTTTTGTTTTATGGGGTTGTCCAAGCAACGGCTGAACGGTGAACCTTGGGAATGACTTCACCACTGAGCTAAAAGGGTGTCCGGGGCCATACTCTTGGAGTTTCTCCAGTCTCTGTCAGGCCAGTAAATCTGGTCTTTTTTTGTGTGTTAGAATTTTGTTCTACATCCTTCTCCAGCTCCGCCCAGAACCCTCTGTTGTGATCCCAGTCAGAGCAGTCAGTGGTGGTAGCCGGGCTCCATCTAGCTATACTGGACTCAGTCTGGTGGAGGCCTTGGTAGCTGTGGTCTGTTAGTCCTTTGGACTAATGTTTTCCTTGTATCCTGTTCTCTTCATTCTCCCTTGCTCCCGAAGGGGTGAGACCAGTGGAGCCAGTAGATAGATTTTTTAAATGTTAACATTAAATTCCTAAAATTTAACCTTCATGCATGTGGATTATGTATGTTTCCTCCTTTGATCCATGTTTGCCTGACCTTCCTTTCTCTCTTTCCCAACTTCTTATTCCTCCTTTTCTCATTCCTGTCTCCCTTTATCTCCAGTTCTGAAAGGCAAATTGCAAAAACAGGTTTATGCATGCTACATGAGGACCTCCAGCCCTCCAATGCTCACAGACTCTGTGTTCTTTCAGATATTTGACAAATCACCAAAACTCTGAACATCAGAATCAGGCTGAACACCTGAATCAGGCTGACGTCTTGGCCTTCCATGAACTGCTCTCGGGGAAGATGAGGAGAAAGGAGATTGGAGGGGGAATTTGTATTTTGTTTGTTTTAAAGCTCTTTTTTTTTTTTTTTTGACTGTTGATTTAATTACTTGTATTTTATTAATTATTAGATTTACTCCTTAATTATAATTTCAAGGTATATCTGATTAGAGAATTGATAAAATGCATTCTTAGGGGCCAGGGATCTCCCAAGAACACACTGTCAGCCTAAAGGCCCAAAAGGTAGAAACTCGCATTTTGTTTTACTGAAAAAAGTTTCATCTTTAAGAATATTCAAACCTCTCCTTAAAAAGTTAAAACTGTGTTAAAGAAACAGAACCCTGAATCTAAAACCCTCTCTGGTTACCAGAGCAGGCTCTTCGGGATACAACGGGCTTAGCTCGGCAGATTGGCAGATAGTGGGGTCTGGCTGACACACCTAACAGGCTTCTCTCTCTCCCTCACTCTAACTCTCTCCAGCCCTCATACGCTGAGTTTGATATTAGCGGAAATGTACTGGGTTTGATCTTCAATCAAGGAATGATCTGGTGAGTTACCCATTTTGTCTAGGAGTCACCTCATTTGGGAGTCAAAAAACTGGAATCCTTTCCCAGCCTTGTCATTTAGACAAGCCTACTCAATTCCTCCTCAGCAGCAAGGATAACTTCATCATCTTGTGTGAGAACAAGCTTGGAAGGGACTCGACAAACCATCTTGCCTCTTAGGCTTCTTTCATTCACATGAAAAATAGGGGCCAGGACTAGATGAGAACCAGGACAGTTTCTGGTGCACCCATGTGCTACCGTGGAAATAAAGAGGGAGGGAGGAAGAAGGGGAATAGGAGGAAAGGAAGGAGAAAGAAGGAGGCAGAGAGAAAAAAGGAAGGAAGGAAGATAAACTAAGGAACTCCCTCCTCTGAAAAGGGAGTTAGAGGATGTCTCATAACTTGAGCCAAAGACTTTAGGAGCTGCCAAGGGCTCACTGCAAGCCACTGTCCAATTCTCTTAATTTAAGGACTTCAAATAGTTTTCTGAGCACCAAAATTGTTTTCTGGAGACCAAGGAGAAACAAGCAGGGGCATGTAATTTGCTGGATGCCTGGTGGCAAGGGAGTGGTAAAGTCCTGGCCAGAACCCCAAACAGGAATGCTCCAGGTGTCTCCTTCCCCTGAGGAATAGATGGCTATGACTTGATGATAAATGTCCTTGTTAACTAGGAGGTCCCTTCCCTTGGGACCCACTGGGAATACAGCATGGCCTCCTGGCCCTAACCCATCAATCCCATTTCCTTCCGTCATCCTCCCCTCACCTTCCCTGCTGTTGGGCCAACCAGGTGTCTGGTTTTTGCCCTTTCAGGATGGGCTCCTTCTATGCCCCGGGACTGGTGGGCGTTAACGTGCTGCGCCTGTTGACCTCCATGTACTTCCAGTGCTGGGCTGTGATGAGCAGCAACGTCCCCCACGAGCGTGTGTTCAAAGCCTCCCGATCCAACAACTTCTACATGGGCCTCCTGCTGCTGGTGCTCTTCCTCAGCCTCCTGCCTGTAGCCTACACCATCATGTCCCTCCCACCCTCCTTCGACTGCGGACCGTTCAGGTGCAGAGTCTTGGTTGCACATGAGCAGCTCCTCGCCTGGGCAGTCTGCTTAGAGGGCCCTGGCTCGAAATCCCAGTTCTGGTTCCACATATTAGCCTGTAAAAGGTCACAGAGCTTTGGGCAAATCATCAGGCTGTTCAATAGAGTTTTCTACAATGATGAAATGTCTATGTGCTGATCAATATGGTAGCCACTAGCCACAAATGTTAAGCACTTGAAATGTGTCTAGAGCAGCTAAAAAACTGAATTTCAATTTTTATTTAATTTTAATTAATTATAATTTAAATAACCACAGAGGCTAATGGCTATTGTACTGGACGGTGCAGTTCTAACCCTTTAGTAAGAGTCCCTGGGTGCCACTCTCAGCTACTAACCAAAGGGTTAGTGATTTGAGTCCTCCCAGAGATGCCTAGGAAGAATGGCCTGGTGATCTACTGAAAAATCACAGCCTTGCAAATCCTATGGAGCACAGTTCTACACTGACACACATGGTGTTGCCATGAGTCTGAATCAACTTGGTGGGAACTGGAGAAACCTTTTAATATATGGGTAATCCACTGCCCTGGATTATTTTACCATAGGATGAATAATGGCAGAGATATTCTGAAGATCAACCCGTTAATGTTGAGTAGATTCCAACTCTTAGCGACCCTATAGGACAGAGTAGAACTGCCCCATAGGGTTTCCAAGGAGCGGTTGGTGGATTTGAACTGCCGATCTTTCAGTTAGCAGCTGTAGCTCTTAACCACTGCGCCACCAGGGCTCCTGAAGATTAAATGGCTGTTAATCTACAAGTGCCATTCAAATACGAAGCAGCTGCAGTCGACTCTCAACTGAGATTCTCAGCTGGGCCCCTTCACTCTTCAGGGCATTTGCCAGCACTGTGGGTTCAGGGGCAGACATCAAACTAGCTGAAGAGATAGGATAGCATACAAAAAGATAAATAATTATGCAAGCAGGTATATTGAGCAATAATGTGCATCTACTGCTCTCTTTCCAATGTGTAGTCCTCAGAAGGCAAAGTCCTCTACTCCATGAAAAGGGGTTCTGTGGGTAGAGCAGTTTGGAACATACTGCCCTTTGTGTCTGCCTTTCTCACTTAGAAATAGTCAGTGCACACTCCTTTATCAAAGGCTTGAAGAACCATGTGGTGAGAGAATGTGTTTCAGCCAGTGTTTCCCTTCCCTATTGAGTGTTTTTTCATGTAACACCTACCAGGAAAGGGACCCGGATGAGGCAAGTGGGTGTCCACTTTGCACTTACACAACCCTGAGAGTGAGGAACCCTTAAGTTGTGCACCCCAGACTCCTCCCTCCAGTCCCAGCCTTGCCTATCAGCACGGAAGGGCGCACTTTGGGAGATGCTGATCGGGTACTTTTTAGTTTATAAGGGACTTATCTAGATGTAAAGGCCTGTGGCTGGTGTCCCCACAGCGAGTCCGTGGGTGCTCAGAGAAGACTTTCGCAGGACTGATCTCAGCAGGAATTCATACAGAAGGAAAAGTGGGGGCAGGATGGTAGCTCTAGAGTGGCAGGAACATGCTGAACTGTAGAAGGCCTGGGATGCAGGCTGAAGGGGGACCAAGTGGTAGAAGCCGGCGCTGGTTCTGGAGGGCGGGGCTCTGGGTGCCAATGCCAGCAGCACTTTGCTCAGGCTGCACGTCTCCCCAGGCAGGAGGCTGGTGAGCTGGCCTGTGCCTGCCTGGGCCTCACCATCTGCCCCAGCCTTGCCTCACTTACTACCCTGAGGGGCCCTGACAACCCCACACCAGATAGCAGGGGAAAGCACCCGAAAATGGTCACTCCTCTGTTGAAAACCCAGCCACGGCTGGAATGCTCATCCCTCAGTCGTCTTCAGCTGTCCTCTCACTTGCTTCGGGTCTTCACTCAAAGGTCACCTCAGTGAGGCCTTCCCTAGAGACCCCAACTAAAGTCTCTCTCTGTCTCACACACACACACACACATACTTTATACCATTACTTCTGCTTATTGTATCTCCTTTGCCTGTGTCATCACCATCTAACATACCATACTTTTTGCTTATTTATCTTGTTTATTGTCTGTCTCCACCATTGGCTATAAATGCTGAGAGCAGTGATTTTTGCCCCTTTTTTCACTGCTGTATACTTGGTGTCTAAAAGACATTGCCTAGTGTATGGTAGATGCTCAAATCAGATCCCTCACAGTGAGAGAGAACTCAGTTGTACAGGGAGGGAATTAGGGCTTGGACCAGATCAAATGCCTGCAGCAGCCAGGCCGGTAGCATATATGAATGAGGTGGGCAGCATTGCATAGCACAGGGTTAAAAGTAGAGGTTGGCAAAATATGCCCATGGGCCAAATTCAGATGGCCACTTGTTTTTGTAAATAAAGTTTTATTGGAGCACAGCCATGTCCATTTGCTTACATATTGTCTACGGCTGCTTTCTCACTACATCGGCAGATATGAGTACTTGCAACAGAGAATGTCTGGCCCACAGAGCCTAAAATCTTTATTATCTAGCCTTTTTCAGAAAAAGTTTGCTACCTGCAGGTTTACAGCATAGAATCTGAAGCCAGCTCTGCCACTTACAGCTGGTTGATCTTGAGGAACTTACTTAAATTCTCTGCACCACAACTTCAGCACCTATAAGATGGAAATAATAGTAGTGCCTACATCTCAGTGTTGTTGTGAGGATTAAGTGTGTTCTTGGTAAAGTGCATAGAGGAGTATGTGGGTCCATAGGAAGCAGCATATGAGTTTATTACATCTGAGTCCTACGCAAGTTGGGGGGCAGCTGGTGCTCACAATGAAACCCCTTAATATTTTTATTACAGGAATTAATTCAAGTTTTAAAAAAAAACAGTTCCAGCCCACTGAACAAATCTGTGGACATGAACTGTGCATTGGCCAGCATTTCACCTCGATGGCCTGAGGATCTCTCTAATCCTTTGAATTCTAAGGGAGATAAGGGCTGATTTGAACTTTCTTTACTTTCTCTCTCTGGCTTTGTTGAAATTTTATCAACAGGCCTTGTAATTGGCCAGAAGGCAGGGAAGGAGAAAGAAAGCTGCCAAGAACCCTGATAATCCCCAATGTGATTACTCACTTGTCAGTGAAGGGGACAGTGATTTTGATAAGGAGGTAACCAAGGTATCTTGAATGATTGGTTTATGCCAGGTATTACATGAGGTATGTATTTAATCCTTATAACAGTGCTGTGAGATGGGAAGCATTATCTACTCCTGGGTCAGCAAACTTTGTCTATAAAGAGACTGATAGTAAACATTTTAGGATTTGCAGGTGAAGAAGTAAAATCAGGAATATTATGTAGGTACTTATATAACAAAAGACAAAACAAATGTCCATAAAGTTTTTATTGACAAAATTCAAAACATAATAATATATTTTTTTACAATGCAGGTCTACCAATGAGAGGAATGGAATTCTTTTTTAGGGGAGGGATAACATTTCACATAAAAGCGGTTCAAAATTCGTGTTCCCTACCATCAAAATCAATTGCAAATGTTCATCTGCTAATGCTGATCGGTAATTCTGTAATGAGATTTTATGTATTTAGCTTTGAAAATGCCTTTCCACACAGATAGGCTCTTCCAGATACTGGTATCAATACACAAGCCTGATTTTAATTCAGCATATTCATCCCTTGGAAGGCATTTATAGAATTCTATTAGATCTGTTAGATCTTTTCTTGATAATTGCCTTTTAACATGCCATTATTTTGCAGGTTAATCACTTCCAATTGAATTAGATGGGAGATCTTCAATTGAACAAACAACTGAATTTTGAAATACGGAGATTTCCTTTGCACTTGTATTGAGGCTGGGAAAAAGCTGCCGAAGCTGTAGTTTGAGCTAAGAAAATATATCCATTCCAGATTTGTTTGGGAATGGAAATTTTATACTTGTATTAATTTCTGAGAGCATGGAAAGCATATAGAGCACTTAGCATTATTTATGATTCAGACATGAGTTGTTTGAAAAGACTTCACCACAATTACGTTTCACATATAAGCATTGTTTAACCTTCTGATTTTAGGTTGAATTTATGCAGAAACATTATCAAGCCTGTAGTAAAAGTTAATTTCCAAAGCCATTCAGTGTTCAATAATGGTGGTTGAGAGGCAGTTTTCATTCGGAAATTTTTCAGTCTCAGACCTAAGCTCAAAAAATCACAAAAAAAGCTTTACTACTGCTAAGCCATTGAACTGCTATGTGGTAGAGCAAGTAAAGACATTCAGCTTCTATTTCTGACAAAAATCTACGAAACTGAAAATGGTTAAGTCATGAGAGGAAATAAAGTTCACCATTGGCACTGTTGGTTCAATCCTGCATGATAGGTTCAAATATTTTTTGCAAACTACCCGCTGATGACTAATACAATAAATAGCCATAGACTTTAAACACCTAAGATTTCACAAGCTTTGTAAATTTGTCCAGCTTAGTCTTTTTCTCCTCCACACATATTTGGACCATTATCAGTTGTAGCACATCTTAGCAGATTCTGCTTCAGGTTGTACTAATTAGTGTTTTCTCAACTTCTTTGAAAATATTCTTGCCCATATTTGTTCTACACAGACTATTCATACAGATTAATTTTTCAGTCATTGCAAACTGGGTGTTAACTCCTCAAATAAACAATAACTAAGCAGTGTCAGTAACATCTGTCAACTTAGCAAGCAAGAACCAAGGAAAACCACTTGAAATCATTTGCTTGTTTTTTAATAGACATTGCTCTCAATATCCTAACTCTTCAAGAAACTGATCTTGCTTGAAAGTCTAATAGTCTTTTAAAAAAGTTTATTTTCTCTGGATGCATAAACACAATCAAATACAACTTAATTAAATCACATTCAGTGAATGGCTTTTCTTGCTTAGCTAACAAGCGAGCCACTTGGAAAGTCACTTTGGTTTCAGCTTCATTTTTATTTTTTTAATCTTTTGAAGAAATTCTACTGTGATGAGCTATTGTTTTAAATTTTCCAATTTTTCTAATCATTACTTTCCTGTGAGATGGGAACAATGTGCTGAGTGCTTAGTCTGGTAATGTCAGTATATACTGTATCCTTTTAGCACAGCTATAGTGTCATTGTGGAGGCCTGGTTACACAGTGGTTAAGAGCTCTGCTGCTAACCAAAAGGTCAGCAGTTCGAATCCACCAGCTGCTCCTTGGAAACCCTATGGGGCAGTTCTACTCTGTCTTATGAGGTTGATATGAGTCGGAATCTACTCAATAGCAAAGGGTTTGGTTTGGTTTATAGTGTCATTGCATAATAAGCACAATGCTTTCCCATCTCTGGTTGGCTGGATAATGGCCCTCAAAGATATTCAGGTCCTAGTCCTTGGAACCTGTGAATGTTACTTTACATGACAAAAAGGCCTTTGCTAATGTGATTAAGTTAAGGATCTTGAGCTGGGGAGATTATCCTGGAATACCTGGATGGGCCCTAAATGTAACCACAAGTGTGCTCGTAAGAGGGAGGCAGACAGAGATTTGACTATAGAAGAGCAGAAGGTGATGTCGACCATGGAAGCGGAGAGAAATTTGAAGATGCTATGCTGCTAGCTTTGAAAATGGAAGTAGGGGCATGAACCAAAGAATGCAAGGAATACAACTCTAGAATCTGGAAAAAGCAAGGAAATGGATTTTTCCCTAGAGCGTCCAGAGGGAGTACAGCTCTGTTGACACCTTAGTTTTGGCCCAGTGAAACCATTTTGGACCTCTGGCCTCCAGAACTGTAAAGGAATAAATCTGTATTGTTTTAAGTCAGCAAATTTGTGATAATTGGTTACAACTGCACTGGAAACTAATATACCATCTGTCTTAGTTATCTAGTGCTGCTATAACAGAAATACCAGAAGTTGGCGTCTTTAAGAAAGAGAAAATTATTTTCTCACAGTTTAGAAGGCTAGAAGTCCAAATTCAGGGCACCAGCTCTAGGGGAAGTCTTTCTGTCTCTGTTGGCTCTGGGGAAAGGTCATTGACTCTTCAGCTTCTATTTCTTGGCTCCTTGGTGATCTTAGTGTGGCATGGCATCTCTCGTCCCCCATCTCTGTTTTTCACTTGTTTCTTTAATCTCTTCTGTCTCAAAAGAGATTGACTCGGGACATACCCTATACTAATCCTGCCTCATTAACATAAACCTGTCTCATAAACCCATTCCCAGATGAGATTATAACCACAGGCATAGGGGTTAGGATTTCCAACACATATTTCTGGGGAATACAATTCAATCCATAACACCATCTAATTCAATAACACAATAATCCACACTTGACTGTGCCTTAAAAGCATGATATTTGAAGTCCACTTTCCTCTTCTTTTCTTGTTTTGACATGATAAGTATGTACTGGTAATAAAAAAAATTAATTAAATGTCATGATATGGCAAAGTGCATTTCACTTGAAATGCTGTTGTAACTGCATTATTGTGATTTGTAGTGTGCTGCACAGCAGTGCTAAATAGTGTGGGCCACAAATGGTCTTTGGCACATTACTCACCTCTGTCATGGAAGCATGAAAGCAGCCATAGACAATAGATAAATCATTGAGCATGGCTGTGTTCCAGTAAAACTTTAATTACAGATACTGAAGTTTTAATTTCATATTTCCATTTCTACGAGTCACAAAATATTATTCTTTTGATTTTTTTTCAACCAGTTAAAAATGTAAAAACCATTCTTAGCTCACAGGCCATACAAAAACAGGTTGCAAGCTGGATTTGGCCCAAAGCCCATAATTTGTCAACTCCTGATCTACACTTTACACAAGAGAAAAATGAAGCTGCTAGCTGCACCATTTTGGAGGGCACTTATAACTTACCAGCACCATACTAAGTGTTTTCTATGAATTCACTTCTATATCCTTGTCTTAGTCATCTAGTGCTGCTATAACAGAAATACCGCAAGTGGATGGTTTTAACAAAGAGAAGTTTATTTCCTTACAGTAAAGTAGGCTAAAAGTCCAAATTCAGGGTGTCAGCTGCAAGCAAAGGCTTTCTCTCTCTCGGCCTTCTCATCAGTGCTCCCCCAGACTAGGAGCTTCTCGGCGCAGGGACCCCGGTCCAAAGGACATGCTCTTCTCTCGGCACTGCTTTCTTGATGGTATGAGGTCCCCAACTCTCTGCTTGCTTCCCTTTCGTTTTATCTCTTGACAGATAAAAGGTGGTACAGGCCACACCCCAAGGAAACTCCCTTTACATTGGATCAGGGATGTGACCTGGGTAAGGGTGGTGTTACAATCCCACCCTAATCCTCTTTAACATAAAATTACAATCACAAAATGGAGGCCAACCACACAACTCTGGGAATCAAGGCCCAGTCAAATTGATACACATATTTTTGGGGGGACATAATTCAAACCATGACAATCCTCTAAAAAATCTTATGAGAAAAGTACTACTATTATACTTGTAATACTATACTATGTTATATTATATTATATTATTATACTGTATTATACAGATGATGAAACTAGGTCAAGGAAATTTTCAGTATATTGCCCAAAGATCTCAAACCTCTGCAGCCCTGTCCAGTAGAACTTTCTGTAATGATAGAAACATTCCATATCTGCTCTTCCAATATAATTGTTTCTAGTCACATGACTACTGGGCACTTGAAATGATGCTAGTGTGACTAAGGAACTGAATTTTTAATTTTGATTAATTTTTATTTTATTTTTAATAGCTACATTAGACAACTTTGTAGCTCTAGTGAGGAGAGTCAGGGTGTGAACACGGGTATGTGTGACCCTCAGATAATAAATGGGGAAGCAAGGATTTGAACCAGAAATTTCAAATCCCGAAGTCCACGTCTTTGCTCCCAAGAGCCAGCAGAGTCCAGTGGTTTCCAGGCAGGCATTAGTGGCAGTCATTGTGCATAATAGTTCTTAGGTATTTGAAGAAAATCATGACTACCATTGTGAACTGGCTAGGAGCCAGTTCTCATCCTAGAATTATAACCTGAAGACTAACTGTAGGTATTTTTGAGAGACAGCGTGAGCTTGTCCATCATATCAGCTTCTGGAGAAGTTTCCATGCCAAGGGAGCTGGAGGAAGCTCCATGTTGGTCTTATAGCTACATCATAGGCAAATTTCTCCCCATTAGAGCATAGGAAAAAATCCGTTTTCATCTTTCTCAGGAATATGTCAGACACAGAACATCAATGTGGTTTGAGAAGTTGTCGGGTACCAGGAGCACGAAAATGGTGAGCCAGTGTGCTGACCCAGCTATAAGCCCTAGCCAAAATGACAGTCCCTTGTGGGGCATTTTTTACTCATAGCCCATCTGCAGCAGAGCTCTGGGTCTTCCAGGAAAGCAGTGGTGAGTGGTGGCTTTGGACCTGTGGGGCATAGATATGATTCTGTGCGCCACATGAGCTTTTTTCAATACCCTGTAGCCCATCCTCTCCTCTTTACAGTGGGAAGAACAGAATGTACGACGTCATCCAAGAGACCATTGAAAACGATTTCCCAACCTTCCTGGGAAAGATCTTTGCTTTCCTCGCCAATCCAGGCCTTATCATTCCAGCCATCCTGCTGATGTTGTAAGTTGACCAGAGCCCATGGCTCTGCTGCATGGAAACTTCCCCTTGCAGTTGAGATGTTGCTTGACAGGTCCCTCTTTCTTGTCCTCTGTGTTAGTCTGGATTCTCCAGAAGCAGACTTTGGAATCTGAAATTCCTGGTTTGAACCCTTGCTCCCCCATTTATTAGCTGTGGGACACACAGGCCTGTGTTCACACCCTGACTTTCCTTACTAGAGCAGCACTGTCCAATGCGGCTGTTAAAAATAAAATTAAAACTAATCAAAAGGATTCAGATTCAATTAGTTTATTGAGTAGGTGCGTGGGGGAGTGAGACAGGGAAGGGAAGTTTCTTTGTTAGTGTTGCTACCACTTGCTGACTTGATCCTGCTGGGGAACGCTGGGAGACAGTGTAGAAAATATGCCTCAGAGTCATCCCAGCCTAAAGGTTAAGGACTTGGGGCATTTGTAGACCAGCTCCCATAAGTCATTTGTTGAGGGCTGCTAGGAGGGGGGAGGTTAATTCCCAGCTGTGTTCATGGGTAGAATGGTTTGGGGGGGTGGTTTGAGAGAGAAGCCTCAGGCACAGAGGTACTGGTAGTGGCAAGCCTTTCAGGGAGCAAACTCATAGATAGTGTCCAAGGGACATGGGTGGGCCCTGACAGTATCTACAAACCCTCTGCAACAATCTGCTACTGAAAAACCAGCCATTGAAAGCCCTGTGGAGTGCAGTTCTAGTCTAACACACATGAGGTCGCCATGAGTCGATTCAACTTGACGGCAACTGATACAGAGTAGTAAGGGCTGGATGACCTTGGGCAAGTTACTTAATCTCTCTGAATTTCAGATACTCATCTGTAGAGGTGGGAATCTTCCTTTGTACTTACTTCATGGGGTTTTCATCAAAACCAATGAGATGTGGGTGTGTATGCACATGGCACAGAGCTCAGCACAGGGCAGGTGCCCAGGAAATGGGAGTGACTTCTTTTGCAGACAAGAAACCCTGCCACACTCCAGTCTCTTCAGATTGCCCAGAAGAGTAGTGATCCCTTAGGCCAACCCTTATTGAGCACTCTGAGAACTAGAGACGTGTAGGTCATGGCCACACTCAATAGAATAGAGAAAGGAGAAGCAGGGAACAGAGGCCTTTAGGACCTTCTCCAGGTCAAGTGGGGAACTTAGGATAGTAGGATAACCCCCCCTGACCCGAGGCAAAGGCCCGCACCTGTTCCAGGAGTTCCTGCCTTGGTTCCTTGGGAAAGGCATGGGCTTTTGTCCCTTCCCAAGATGGTAGGACCAAAGGAGGCTTCTCTCTTGCAGCCTGGCCATCTACTACCTGAACTCAGTTTCCAAAAGCCTTGCCCGAGCTAATGCCCAGCTGAGGAAGAAAATCCAAGCAGTGAGTATGGCAGAAGCTTCATCCCAGAGGGTAAAAAGGTGTCATGTTTCTGGGTTTTTTCTAATTTGCTCTGCAAGTCCAGTTGCATTTGCTAAATGGCTTCCTTCTAAACCAAATCTAAAAACAACTGTATTATAGGAAGTAACCTTGTGAGGTTCAACACCATGCATGTATGTTCTAGGGGTACTTGGGGGTACATAACAATAATGATTTAAATTATGAGAGGTTGCTAAAGAACAGAGGAAATTTAATGGATTCAACCAATGCACATACATAACAAACCCAGTACCCATAATAATTCCTCCAGATTAAATGCTATAAATACCAAAGGAAATACTTTTATCCAAACAACATATTACTTGTGCCCTAGTCTAAGAGGTCTTCTGAGCAGCCTCTCTCAACATCCCACCTGACTCCCTGACCTCTGACTGCTCTCTTCTACTCTCCCAACCCTGCCACCCACTCACCTCCTACAGACCTTAAAGGGCAGACCCTAACGCCTGCCCCCTCCTTGCTCCCTTTCCCCCTCTCCTGGAGCTAATCTTATCTGTCTGGCTGCCAGTTTCTCATCTACAACTCCTTCTGTTAACCTCATTGGGCTCCTGCCCAGATATAGAAAACCATTGAAATAGAGGATTGGAAGGATTGCTGTCCCTCCCCTGACCAGATATTCCTTCAAACACTATGTGAATCTGAGAGTCTCAAGTTTCCCTCTCATCAGTTGTGAGGACCAACAACTTAGGTGATTTAAGGTAGTCACCAAGAACTGGGGAGCATTGATGGTTCAGTGGTAGAATTCTCACCTCCAATGCTGGAGACCTAAGTTCAACTGCCAGCCAAAGCACCTCATGTGCAGCCACTACTCATCCGTAAGTGGAGGTTTGCATGTTGCTATGATACTGAACAGGTTTCAGTGCAGCTTCCAGACTAAAATGGACTAGGAAAAAAGGCCAGACTAGGAAGAAAGGCCTGGCAATCTACTTCCACAAGTCAGCGAATGAAAATCCTGTGGATCACAATATTTCAATCTACAACCAATCATGGGGATGGCACAGGACCAAGCAGTGTTTTGCTCCATTGTGTGTAGTCGACATGAGTCAGGGGCTGACTCGATGGCAGCTAACAAAATCATCGCCACCACCAAGAACTGAAAATAGAGTCCTTGTTCTCTAGCTTTCACCCTCCTGTGCTTTGAACCTCAAACACTGATTTCCTTGGTCAGAACCAACAATTCGTTTTTTTTCTGCAGCTCCGCGAAGTTGAGAAGAGCCACAAGTCTGTTAAAGGCAGTGCCATGGTCAAAGATTCAGGGTACACACTTAAAGGAAGCTCCAAAAATGCCACCCAGTTCCAACTCACCAAAGAAGGTAAATTCTATTCCAGTATGAGTGCTTTTTACAAAACCACATGGAAAGATGTAAAATGCATATGTTGTGAAGTCAAACCAGTCTAAGACTGAAATCAGACTCCGACAATTATTAGTGGTATGAAGTTGGGCAAGTTATGAAGTTCTATTTTCTTATCTTAGCACCCACCTCATGGGGTGGAAGATAAGATGTTATCATGTATGTAAACTGCTTAACAGAATTCCTGGCAAAGAGAGAGAATCAATAAATACTACCTGGTAGTAGTAGTAGGGGTAGGAGTATCTGGAAACGGAGAAAACACCACCACCTCTACTGCAGTCTTTCTCTCATTTCTGTTAAGTTCCTCACCAGGTGCAATGGTGGTTCAGCGATAGAATTCTTGCATTCCATACGGGAGATCCAGGTTCAATTCCTGGCCAATGCACCTCATGCACAACTACTACTAGCCCCTCAGTGCAGGCTTTCATGTTGCTATGATACTGGACAGATTTTGGTGGAGCCTCCAGGCTAAGACAGGCTGGGAAGAAAGTCCCAGCGATGGATCACAACCATCAGATCCCTAACCGATCATGGGGATGGAGCAGGACCAGACAGTGTTTCATTCTGTTGTGCATGAGTAAGGGTCCGGATTGATGGCAGCTAACACCGACAACATCTGGAGTCCTGGTGGTGTAGTGGTTAAGTGCTTGGTTGCTGACTGAAAGGTTGACCATTCAAACCCACAGCCGCTAGGTGGGATAAAGATGTGGCAGTTGGCTTCAGTAAAGATTTAAAGCCTTGGAAACCCTGTGGGGCCTATCTACACTGTCCTATAGGGTCTCTATGAGTAGGAATCGACTCACTGGCAATAGGTTTGGTGCTTGGTTTAACACCAACAAGGAGCCCCGTTGGCACAACAGTTGAGCACCCAGACACACTCAGCAGCTCCATAGGAGAAAGACCAGGTGATCTGCTCCCATAAAGATTACAGCCTAGAAAACACTATGGGGCAGTTCTATTCTGTCACGTGAGGTCACTATGAGTCAAAAAATCAACTCACTGGCACCTAACAACAATACCAACAACAAAGTTCCTTACTATGTTTCCCATGGCAATTGTTCCCCTTTATTGTTGTTGTTCTTAGGTGCCATCAAGTCGGTTCCGACTCATAGTGACCCTATGCACCACAGAACAAAATACTGCCCGGCCCTTCGCCATGCTCACAATCATTGGTATGCGTGAGCGCATTGTTGCAGCCACTGCGTCAATCCATCTCATTGAGGGTCTTCCTCTTTTTCGCTGACCCTGTACTTTACCAAGCATGATGTCCTTCTCCAGGGACTGGTCCCTCCGGACAACACATCCAAAGTATGTAACGTGTAGTCTCGCCATCCTTCCTTCTAAGGAGCATTCTGTTTGTACTTCTCCCAAGACAGATTTGTTCATTCTTTTGGAATTCCATAGTATATTCAATATTCTTCGCCAACACCACAATTCAAAGGCGTCAATTCTTCTTCAGTCTTCCTTATTCATTGTTCAGCTTTCGCATGCATATGATGCGATTGAAAATATCATGGCTTGGGTCAGGCGCACCTTAGTTTTCAAGATGACATCTTTGCTTTTCAACACTTTAAAGAGTTTTTTTGCAGCAGATTTGCCCAGTGCAATGCGTCTTTTGATTTCCTGACTGCTGCTTCCATGAGTGTTGATTGTGCATCCAAATAAAATGAAATCCTTGACAACTTCAATCTTTTATCCGTTTATCATGATGTTGTTTATTGGTCCAGTTGTGAGGATTTTTGTTTTCTTTTTGTTGAGGTGTAATCCATACTGAAGGCTGTGGTCTTTGATCTTCACCAGTAAGTGCT
>NW_004444040.1:1213629-1222993 GCF_000243295.1 Trichechus manatus latirostris
ATGCAACCCTGACGCACACCTTTCCTGACTTTAAACCACGCAGTATGCCCTTGTTCTGTCCGAACAACTGCCTCTTGATCTGTGTACAGGTTCCTCATGAGCATAACTAAGTGTTCTGGAATTCCCATTTTTTGCAATGTTATCCATAATTTGTTATGATCCACACAATCAAATGCCTTTGCATAGTCAATAAAACACAAGTAAACATCTTTCTGGTATTCTCTGCTTTCAGCTAGGATCCATCTGCCATCAGCAAGGATAGCCCTGGTTCCATGTCCTCTTCTGAATCTGGCCTGAATTTCTGGCAGTTCCCTGTCAACATACCGCTGCAGCCACTTTTGAATGATCTTCAGTAAAATTTTACTTGCGTGTGATATTAATGATATTGTTCGATAATTTCCACATTCGGTTGGATCACCGTTCTTGGGAATAGGCATAAATATGGATCTCTTCCAGTCGGTTGGCCAGGTAGCTGTCTTCCAAATTTCTTGGCATAGATAAGTGAACACTTCCAGTGCTGCATCTGTTTGTTGAAACATTTCAGTTGATATTCCGTCAATTCCTGAAGCCTTGTTTTTCACCTATGCCTTCGGTGCAGCTTGGACTTCTTCCTTCAGTACCATCGGTTCCTGATCACATGCTACCTCCTGAAATGGTTGAACGTCAAGCAATTCTTTTTGGTATAATGACTCTGTGTATTCCTTGCATCTTCTTTTGATGCTTCCTGCATTGTTTATTATTTTCCCCCATAGAATCCTTCACTATTGCCACTTGAGGCTTGAATTTTCTCTTCAGTTCTTTCAGCTTGAGAAATGCCAAGCATGTTCTTCCCTTCGGTTTTCTATCTCCAGCTCTTTGCACATGTCAGTATAATACTTTACTTTGTCTTCTCGAGCCACCCTTTGAAATCTTCTGTTCAGCTCTTTTACTTCATCATTTCTTCCATTCGCTTTAGCTACTCTGTGTTCAAGAGCAAGTTTCAGAGTCTCTTCTGACATCCACTTTGGTCTTTTCTTTCTTTCCTGTCTTTTTAATGACCTCTTGGTTTCCTCATGTATGATGTCCTTGATGTCATTCCACAACTCGTCTGGTCTTTGGTCATTAGTGTTCCATGCATCAAATGTTTTCTTGAGATGGTCTCTAAATTCAGCTGGAATATACTCAAGGTCCTACTTTGGCTCTCTTGGACTTGTTCTAATTTTCTTCAGTTTCAACTTGAACTTGGATATGAGCAATTGATGGTCTATTCCACAGTCAGCCCCTGGCCTTGTTCTGACTGATGATATTGAGCTTTTCCATCGTCTCTTTCCACAGATGGAGTCGATTTGAGTCCTGTGTATTCCATCTGGTAAGGTCCATGTGTATAGTCGCCAATTATGTTGGTGAAAAAAGGCATTTGCAATGAAGGAATACCTTGGTCTTCCAAAATTCTATCATGCAATCTCCAGCATCATTTCCATCACTAAAGCCATATTTTCCAACTACTGTTCCTTCTTCTTTGTTTCCACCTTTCACATTCCAGTCACCAGTAATTATCAATGCATCCTGGTTGCATGTTTGATCAATTTCAGACTGAAGAAGTTGGTAAAAATCTTCAATTTCTTCATCTTTGGTCTTAGTGGTTGGTGCGAAAATTTGAATAATAGTTGTATTAACTGGTGTTCCTTGTAAGTGTATGAATATTATCCTATTACTGACAGCATTGTGCTTCAGGATAGATCTTGAAGTGTTCTTTTTGACAATGAATGCCATGCCATTCTTCTTTCTCATCCTCAGCATAGTAGACTATATGGTTGTCAGATTCAAAATGGCCAATACCAGTCCATTTCAGCTCACTAATGCCTAGGATATTGATGTTTATGCGTTCCATTTCATTTTTGACGATTTCCAATTTTCTTAGATTCATACTTCGTACATTCCATGTTCTGAGTATTAATGGATGTTTGCAGCTGTTTCTTCTCATTTTGAGTCGTGCCACATCAGCAAATGAAGGTCTTGAAAGCTTGACTCCATCCACGTCATTAAGGTCGATTCTACTTTGAGGAGGCAGCCCTTGCCCAGTTGTCTTTTGAGTGCCTTCCAACCTGAGGGGCTCATCTTCTGGCACTATATCAGACAATGTTCCACTGCTATTCATAAGGTTTTCACTGGATAATTCTTTTCAGAAGTAGACTGCTGGGTCCTTCTTCCTTGTTTGTCTTAGTCTAGAAGCTCAGCTGAAACTTGTCCACCATGGGTGGTCCTGCTGGTATCTGAACACCGGTGGCATAGCTTCCAGCATCACAGCAACACACAAGCCCCGACAGTACGACAAACTGACAGACACGTGGGGGGTTCTCCTTTATGTTCCTCATAATTTAATCTTCATTTATGAAATGATTTTGTCTTCTTCATCACTTTCTTTCCTGAGTCTGTCAGTTACCATATCATACCCTCCTAATGTCTGGCTACTTATTCCAGTGTAAGAGCACTATTGGTGCCTGCCCGGATCTTCTTAATCTGGCTGGCATACCCATCTTCCAGACACTCTGAGTATTGGCTGAGAGTGGATCATAACTGCCTGTGGTGGCAGAGATAGTTGTTCTCTATGTTGTTTTTAATGTTTGTTTTTAGGAGGAGAAATAGAAAGATTTGAATCCAACAGCTGCTACTCCTACCAGAACCAGTTTATATACTCTTAAAAAAAAGAAACACTGGAATGTCTAAAAGAAAAATGTGAGACAAGGTCACATAAGTTGCAAAGACAGTGTCTCAGGGCTTCAAAGGAGAGTGATCGCAGGTCTAATTGAAAGAGGCCATCGTTGGGATGATCCTATTTTCCAAGGACGGTCCCCATTTTAAAATCATACAGTTATCTTAACACATACGTGGGATTAGGGTGTGGAGGAGAGCTTAGGAAGATGGCCAGCCTGGAAAATCCCCAGTAGCCTTGCCCTCTTTTGTTTCTCTTTCTTAAAGTTTTAGCTAGGATGATTCTAGCTGTTGTAACAAACAGGCTGTAAATGTCTATTGGCTCAAATTCAATAAAAGTTTATTTCTTACTCAACATAAAGTCCAAATCGGTGCTTTTACTTGATGGCCACTTTCTTCCAAGTGACAATGTGGGGACCCAGTCTCCTTCCAGCCTGTGGCTGCACCTGCATCCAGCTGGTACAAGGAGAGGATCCCGGAGCCACACCTGCAAGTGGTGCACATCAGAGTCTGGAACTCAGTCACATGGACATACCCATCCACAAGGGAAACCTAGTCCACTTCTGTGTCCCAGAAGAAGAGGAACTGGGTTTGATTAAGAGCTGGCCAGTCTTTGCCCCTAACTTGGAGTTAGGGTAAGGGAAGGAAGCAAGTAAGTGAAAGAGCTGGAAATCAGACCTGATTCCAAATAGTTTCCATGGTCCCTACCTGTTATCATATTTGGCCCTGGCAGCCACCTGTGAGGCTGTTGATATTGTTGTCCCAGTTTCACACTTGAGAAAACTCAGACTCAGAGAGGCTAGGCCAAGGCCAGAGCGCAAAGCTAACTTCTCCAACCAGCAGACCCTACTGCTTCAACAAATCTGCTTATGCAAACACTAGGCCAAGGTGCACCCAGACCCCTGAGGGCAATCTGACAGCTCTCACTTCGTCAAACAGGACTGAAATCTATTTGTACTGCAGAGCAGCTCCAGAGCTCTAAGTTGATGCCAGGAAACTGGAACAAACTCTCCCACATCATCATTCTTGTCTTGGTTCATTTTCCAGGGACCACACTTCACTCTTCCAGCCAAAGCCAGACCCCAGACCAGAAGGCACAGGGCCCTGGGACCTCCAGTTCTGCTGGCAGGACTTCACTGTCCACCACCAAGCACATTCCTGTATCTCCGCCCCCTAGAGATTCTGGCCAACCCCTACCTCAGACTCATCCTTGGAGGTCAGCTTCTGGAAAGAGCGCACGGAGACCGCCCCCCGACAACTAACTGGGACTCACTGGAGTACCACATCTGGGGCTGATCCTCAGGCCCCACCATCTCACACACACACACAAATTGGTGTCCTCTCTTCCTCCCTCCTCTCACTTATGCACATTTTCTCTCTTCTCATTTACTCTGGTAACTTTGGTTAATTAGTCTCAGCCCTTGCTGGCTCCCAAGACGGGTGAACAATTACTTTATCTGCTCTTTAGGGGAGCTAGAACCTTCCTCCCACTAACTGCCCTTCCCAATACCTTGGGTCAGGCACCTCTGGACCTTGCATTCATGGTGATTTCCCCTGGTTCCAAGCTTTAGGAGATGGGAACAGAGCTGGTATCACCTCCCTTATAGACTTTTTTCATGGCACACATTTTGGGAGGCAGTTTTCTGCCAGGTCCAAGACCTAAAAGGAGAATGCAGAGGGGCCCACATTTCTGGCTATCACCTCAAGCTAAAGGAAATAAGGTGGTTTAAATGAAAGGGACAAGACGACAATGAAAACAAAGATAAGTGAACCCAAGTTCAGACATTATGGGAGGAAAGATGATGATCCCCAAGCACCCGGCCTAAGGGAAGCTGACGCCATTAAGCACAAAAAATGCATTGGAGCCTCTGAGCAGCCAGGCAAAGCAGCAAGTGAGTGTGCAGTGCTCTGATTGAAGGAAACTTAAAGATGGCCAGGGAAGAAGATATTTTTCATGCACTAAATTCTAAAAGGAATTTGATAATGTGCTTATTGTATACGGGACCTCGAGGATGGTTTCTTGGAAGAATTTTGCAAAGGATGAAATGCAGTGCCTTATTTCCAGTGATTCTGTTTGTTGTTGTTAGTTGCAGTTGAGTCAGCTCTGACTCACAGTGACCTCATGTATAACAGAACGAAACGTTGCCTGCACCATCCTCGTAATTGTTGCTATGTTTGAGTCCATTGTTTTGGCCACTGTGTCAATACATCTCACCAAGGACCTCTCCTGCCTTCACCAACCCTCTGCTTTACCAACTATGACGTTCTTTTCTAGTGATTGGTCTTTCTTGATGATGTGTCCCGAGTAAAAAAGAAGTCTTGCCATCCTTGCTTCTCAGGAGCATTCTAATTGTATTTCTTCTTCTAAGACTGATTTGTTTGATCTTCTGACAGTCCGGGGTTGTTCAATATCCTTCACCAACACCACAATGGGAATGCATCAGTTCTTCTTCTGTCTTCCTTTTCCATTGTCAAGATTTCACATGCATATAAGGTGATCGAAAAGATAATGGCTTGGGTCAGGTGCACATTAGTCATCAGAATGACATGTTTGTTTTTGAAAACTTTAAAGACGTTTTTTGCAGCAGATTAGCCCAACGCAATACATCCTTTTATTTCCTGACTGCTGCTTCCATGGATGTTGACTGTTGACCCAACTAGAATGAAATCACTGACAATTGCAATTTCTTTTTCATTTATCATGATGTTTATTGGTCCAGTTGTGAAGATTTTCATTTTTTTCACATTCAGTTATAATCCATACTGGACGCTGTAGTCTTTGACCTTCATCAGTAAGTGCTTCAAGTCATCTTCATTTTCAGCATCGAGATTCTATGCAGAATGTCTATTGGGTGGAATAAGCCAGGAAACCCAGACCATTAAGACATTTCCATAAAGAGCAAAGGCTTAGCAGGGTGAGGGCCACAGTCGAGAACCTTCCAAATATCTTGCAGGAAGCTCCTTATTTTCCTCTGCCCTGTGCTCCCAGACCCAGGTGAGCAGTGCCGCTTCAGGACCAAGTGACCCCCTCACCTCATGTGTCTGAGTGTTCTAAAGGGAATCCTCCCCCTCAGCCAGTCACCCGCACTGTTACAACCACCACCCAACTATGTCCCAGGTTCTTAGGAGAGTCCCCACACCCTGAAAGTCAGGCAAAGTCTTATTGGAGAGATGGAGATCCAACAGAGATTTCATAAGCTATGCGATTTAAAATAATTTCCAAGTTCCCTTCCCAACCCAACACCAAAACTTCACACACAATCTAGGATGGACTTTCTCCAGAAAAGACAGGATAAATTAGCTCACCCAGTCTCTCTTCAGGCAAAATTTAAAAATATGTTCCCAATGCCTCATCTCCATAGAAGCCAGGTCCAAACCCCAAATTCAAAACTGCCCGTGTCTCATATACCTTCTCCTAGGAGCAAATCTCTGGCCCTAAACTAACCTAGGTAGATCTCAACACAGGAAACCAGGTTTCCAGGCATGGACCAGTAACTTGAAATTTGCCTCCAAAAATGGAGGGTACCTAGAGACAGAAGAAAGAAGCAGGCAACTCCAGTGTGGTGGAGAAGGAGTCTATTAGAGAGACTTACATCCGAGGCCAAGTCCTGGGTGACAGCAGGACCAGAGCAGATATCTGCGCCCCATAGTGGGAGGGCAGAGATTTTATATTGGTGGTGGACAATAGTGGCTACATGCCAGGGACTTACATAAAGATGACTTAGCAAACTGTAGTAAACTAGTGGACCACATGAGGGCATTCATGTTCGGCCTCGCACAGCCTGCTTTCCCTTCAGTAGGCAATCTAATACAATCAGGAGTGAAAGACCCAAAGATGGCCACCACATTGATGCCTGGCCTTCAAAATTATGCTGCCTTAGGATAATGCCAGCCCCTGGGGCTAGGAGCAAGAGTAGGGTAACTGCCTGAGTTAGCAGCCTTCTAGTGATTATTTTCAGGCCTCCAATGGTTGCTAATATACCTAAACACCTGTCACAAACACATACAAATTATCCTACATTCTGATGAAGCATAAGTTTATGTTAGGAAATGCATTTGTTATCTATTGCTGCATAACAAATTACTCCCAAAACTTAGCAGCTTAAAATAATAAACATTTATTATCTCAGAGTTTCTGTTGGTCAATAGTTTGGAGTGGCCTGGCTGGGAAATTCTGAATATTGCCATCAAGACCTCAGCCAGGACTACAGTCATTGGAGACTTGACTAAGGCTAGAGGGTATGCTTCCAAGATGGCAAACACACATGGCTATTGAGAGGAGGCCTCAGTTTCTTGCTGGCTATTGACAGGAGACTTTTACTACTCTCCATGTGGACCTCTCCATAGGGCTGCTTGGGTGTCCTCACAACATAGCAGTTGGTTTCCCCCCACAGCATGTGAGAGAGTAAGGAGGAATCCATAATGCCTTTTATGCCCTAGTCTCAGAAGTCACACCATCAATTCTGCCACATTCTATTCATTAGAAGTGAGTCACTAACGTTATGAAATGGATGAACCTGAAAGACATTATACTGGGTAAAATAAGTCAGACATAAAAGGACAAATATTATGTGACTCCACTTACGTGAAATATCTAGAATAAGCAAATGCATAGAGACAAAAGTTTATTAGTGATCAGCAAGGGTAGATGGGAGGGGAGTTACAGCTTAAGGGACACTGAGTTTCTGTTAAAAATGATGAAAATTTGGAAACAGACAGTGGTGATGGTTGCACAACATGATGAATTTAATTGTCATTGAACTGTACACTAAAAAAATTGTTGAAATGATTTGTTATATGTATTTTATCACAATAAAAAAATGGTTGAAATGGTAAATGTTTTGTTTTATATATATATAAAACCACAATTTAAAAACAACAACAACAACAAAGGACAGAGTGGGCAGGAACTTTATTCCTTTTGGTTCCTAGGGAACAAAAAACTAAAATATGAACTTCAAGGGCAAAATCAGCAGTTGTGTGGGTGCCATCGAATTTTGTAAGCTGGGCTTGTTTTGGGGTGCTAGGGATTGCTATTGAAGATAGTTCTTTGCAGTCTAGTGCCATATAATTTGTTCTTCAATGCAGTACTAGTTTGGAAAAGCTGAAGAAAGACCCAGGGTTATAGTTGGAGCAAGTGAGGTATATAGAGCATATAGATACAGTGAAACATGTCAGAGCAGGAACTCGAAGGGACTGCCGTGTTTTTCTGGGTCTCACAATTTTCCTGCCTTTGAGAGGATGCAATCTTACCACTTTTCTGTCATTCTCTATTGGTGGAAAATATTTGAGTTTTCCTTCTCTGATGGCGAGACAGAGCCCTCACTGTGCTGTATCAAAAATTACGTTTTCTTTGCTTAGTTTGTTTCTCCACAGCGTTGTATTAAAAATCCTGTTTCCTTTGCTGGGCTTCCTCCTCTCAGCTTTGTATTTGAATCCTGCTTTTGCTTGGAGGTTATATGTAAACCCCCATTGCACCTGCATAGTATGATTAAGAGTGTTGCTGATGTAACTTGTATGAACTCCCTACTTGTAAACCCCTTAAAAGTAACTTGCCTGCCTGCCCTTGGGGAGCAGTCTTTGCAGCAGCGGCTCTGACTGACTCCTTTTCCTTGTACAATGAAATAAAGGAGCCTTTCCTGTTCTCCCACTTTGGTCTCCCATTTATTGGCCAATATGAGTCATGCCAAGCAAGAACCTGGGGTTTCCATCCAGTAACATTTCTGGCGAGCCAGCCAGGAGCCATCAGAAAACAGACCAGCCCCGATGTCTGGCACCACCAGGAGATTTCTCCTGGAGACTTTGAAGCAGCTCTGAAAAGCCCATACACCTGGAATCCAAAGATAGCTCTGTGGCAGACACGAAACACTCTTGGGTTGTTTGGTAAGAACCTAGGTAAGGCCTTAGAAGAGTCTCAAGAAGTGGAAGAAATTTACCGTTGAGGGCATTAAGAATCTGAGGTTAATGGTCTCAGGGAACACCTAGCTCAATTGGCATAACACAGTTTATAAAGACAATATTCTACATTCTACCTTGGTGAGTAGTGTCCGGGGTCTTAAAAGCCTGTGAGCAGCCATCTAAGATACTCCTGGTCTCACCCCTTTGGGAGCAAGGGAGAATGAAGAGAACAGGATTTAAGGAAAAAATTAGTCCAAAGGACTAATGGACCACAGCTACCAAGGCCTCCACCAGACTGAGTCCAGTAGAGCTAGATGCTGCCCGGCTACCACCACTGACTGCTCTGACCAGGATCACAACAGAGGGTTCTGGGCAGAGCTGGAGAAGGATGTAGAACAAAATTCTAACACAAAAAAAGACCAGATTTACTGGCCTGACAGAGACTGGAGAAACCCCAAGACTATGGCCCCCGGACACCCTTTTAGCTCAGTGGTGAAGTCACTCCCGAGGTTCACTGTTTAGCTGGGGATTGGACAGCCCCATAAAACAAAACAGGACTAATGAAGCACAGCAAACCAGGGACAAGGACTAGAAGGCAGAAGGGGACAGGAAAGCTGGTGATAGGGAACCCAAGGATAAGTAAGGACAGTGTTGACACATAGTGGGATTGTTAAGCATTGTCATAGGGCAATATGTGTACTAACTGTTTAATGAGAAACTATTTTGTTCTGTAAACCTTCATCTAAAGTGAGAATAGCAGCACAACTGGAAAAAC
>NW_004444040.1:1223093-1254787 GCF_000243295.1 Trichechus manatus latirostris
AAAAAAAAAAAAAGTTCCTCCAAGGCTGAGAACAGAACATGTTGACATGTTGTGGGGCTGTTAACCAATGTCATAAAACAATATGTGTACTAACTAATGAGAAACTATTTGTTCTGTAAACCTTCACCTAAAGTACAATTAAAAAAAAAAAATCAAGAGAAATGCCTGATTCTCTTTGGGTCAAAATTCATATGTTAGTATTTCCTCTTATGTTTTTGCCTAATATTAGACAGCAAACACATAATATTATGCCATGATTTTATTATTTGTTTACTGCTAAGTTGACTGCAACTTTATTTTTTTTTAATATAGCATCAAAGCCAATGGTTTGACTGGGGCATACACATCATTTACCTATGAAGTCTTTTTATTACTATTCAGGTATTTAGAAACTTGTTAATCTTGGCATACCCTGACTTTATGGTATTATGTCTAAAACTATTATATAGTGTATTATATCTGAAGCTCTTTAAAAATAAGGTTAATCATTATATTTAAAAATGTTTTTGTCTAAAGTTTTTTTTAAACTGACTTTATTTGGTTCTGAATTTTTTTAATAAGAGCATTATGTTTATAAATTAATCATGGCCATATTAAGATTTGTTGTCTGCAGATAACTTTTTACTTTGCTGATTTGCTGAAAACTTCGGACCAAAATATCTCAACAAAAAGATGGACTATATCAAACTTATGAAGAGAACTATGACTAGACTGTATCAAGATTTCCAAAACTCTTATGTAGAGGCTGATGAGTTCACAGACTGCAACTAATCTGGAATCATGTGGAACAGAATTTAACTACATAAGACTGTGTAGAGGAATACTGTGGGTTTTATGTGAGAATATTGCTATGTTTTAAGATCCTACTTTCTGGATATAAAAAACCATTTTCTTTTCTCCTAAATTATTTAACTAATGGGTTTAGGTACTGTAAATCTTGAATTACAAGTTATTCTCTCATAAAAACAGTTTTGTGACACTTCCGCTTCTGAGAAAGTGACCCATGACTGTTAACGGGTAAACCTAGGAGGGGCAACTTGCCCTTGAGAAGAACACTTAGTATGTTTTAAACAGATTAACTGAAGACGTCCAACAGGAGAGGTCCATCCTATATTACCTTATTAATCATGTATTCTCTAATGAAAATCTGATTGTCATATGTGAATTTTTTTATACCTTCTGTTTCCTCTAGACAAACTTTGTGTGCTCCTTACAGATATATATTTTGTGCTGTGGATCCAACTATACTAGTTTAAATGATCCCTTTCCAACTGACAGTGAGTTTACGTGGGCAATCTGTTGTTTAGATTCCTGGTGAATGCATGGGCAATGCACTTTGAGAAGGTTACCTTTAGATATTCATAGTAATGATGCTAGTAAATATTGAAAAGGTAATGTTAAATTGTTACACATTATAAATAAGAATAAAAAGAAACCCATCAGTCCAATACTCAGGGTGGGGTTGGTAGCTTTAATTCCTATTATGGTATAGTTAAATAGGAAAAAAAAATCTTTAAGAAATTTATCAATCATTATGGGACAAATAAGAGATGAAGTTGCTAATGAGACAAAAACATAACGGTAATCTCTGACCCCATTAGTCAAGGTGACACAAGATAACAAAATAGCCTTAGATTTTTAGCCCAAGGGTAATGTATACAGTAGCAAATACCTCTTGTTGTATTCAGTAAAATAACACAAGAGAAATAGAACAGAATATACATAGAATTAGACAACAAGCTACTTGGGTACACACTGTAACACCCTTACAAATACCAGATTTATTTGGTTAGTTACCATCAAGAATAAATACATGAGCTAAATCACTATTGCAAGAAATAATAATAATCTTAGTCTGCATACTGACAGTATTAGACATAATAAAACTTACACACTTGAAAAAGCCTCAGGCTAAAATGTTGATGTGCTTTGAGTCTGCTTACTTCAGCAAAGTGAGTGATTGATGGAAATGTTGCTCTTACTAAAGACCCTGGTGAAGAACCAGATGGAATCCAGTAGAAAACCAATGCCGTGAGTTTAAAGAGCCTGCCATAGCCACCATCTAAGGGCTTGACTAAGTCCAGGTATTAATAATCAATATGTTATCTCCAATCTCTGATCAAAAGAGAAGAATGATTTAGGAGATAATATTGGAGCCATTATTCCCTGTCCTTGAGCACAAAGAATGTGACCCAGCTGGAACAGGACTCACAAAGACTCATAAAGACACGTCAGCTGGGCCCTGAGGTATAAAGACAATAGCTAAGACAATCTGAAAAAAAAAAATTTTTTTTTAGGGAAACATTCCCAATAAACAGGGCATAAAAGCCACTCTTTTTCTTTTAATATTTAGTAAATAGTTATAAACCAACAAGAGGTCAGTAACCACAATGAAAGGCCTAGGTCCAATATTTGCCCCTCCCCAAAAATATGCCAGACAATTCCGAGCTGGGCTATAGTTCAAAATGGACACTGGTCTTGAATGATCAATGTCCAAAAAGAAATGGAAGGAGTGAGACAGGGCCTCCACAGTGCTATATTAAAAATCATGTTTTCTTTACTTGTCTTCCTCCCCCACAGTGTTGTATTAAAAATCCTGTTTCCTTTGCTGGGCTTCTTCCCCCACCCACCCCTACCCCAGCTTTGCATCTGAATCTTGCTTTTGCTTGGAGGTTTTATGTAAACCCCATTGCGCCTGCATAGTATGATTATGAGTGTTGCTGACGTAACTTGTGTGAACTTCCTACTTGTAAACCCCTTAAAAGTAACTTGCCTGCCCACCCTTGGGGAGCAGTCTTGGCAGCAGCAGCTCTGACTGACTCCTTTTCCCTGTACAATGAGATAAAGGTGCCTTTCTGTTCTCCCACCTTGGTCTCTTGTTTATGGGCCAATACCAGTCATGCTGAGCAAGGACCCGGGGTTTCTACCCTGTAACAAAAGGTTTCTGCCTTGCACAGGCTCCGGTTTTTGCAGGTTTTACTGTATCTCTATCACCTAATCAAGGAGCCCTGGTGGGGCAACAGTTAAGAGCTTGGCTGATAACCAAAACGTTGGTGGTTTGAACCCAACCAGCAGCTCTGTGGGAGAAAGACCTGGTGATCTCGTCCCATAAAGATTACAGCCTAGGAAACCCTAGGGGCAGTTCTACTCTGACATAATGGGTCACTATGATTGGAATTGACTCGACAGCACACAACATTGCCTGTGTCTGGAAAATGGGCCATATAAACCCAACCTCCAAATTCTATCCTGAAGATTCAATGAGTTAATGCATGTAAGGCTAAGTGCCAAGACTTTCCTTTCATTAAGTGCTCAATAAATAATAGATATTATCACTGGCATGGAGAAGATCAAATATCCTCAGGCTCAGATTATGAACACAAACAGCATCGA
Organism: Trichechus manatus latirostris; assembly: GCF_000243295.1. Classification (NCBI taxonomy): domain Eukaryota; kingdom Metazoa; phylum Chordata; class Mammalia; order Sirenia; family Trichechidae; genus Trichechus; species Trichechus manatus. Next base: position 1,226,487 of record NW_004444040.1, read on the forward strand.
ATATTATGAGCAGAACTTTTTTACCTTATAACTCTAATCAACTGCTGGGCTTCAGGAGCTGTGCCAGGTAATCATTACCAAAAAAGGATGAGAAATGCTGAACTAAATGATCTTCCAGAATGCTTTTCATTGTTCTGTGTCTGTTTTTTAAAATATGGTGTATATATATGTAACACAGTACCAAAGAAAGTTGTGGGAGTTCTTTCTACATTTTAGAAAAGTCCTGAGGAATTGCTAGAAGCCTTTTCAATTTGATTTGAAGATTGTCTCATTTGCAAAATGTGTGAGGTATCGCCATCTTGTGGTTACTTTATATATTTTCCTTTTTTGAGCTCTCCCTATTCACTGGAATTAAATTAGCACATTCCATTTCTGTAAGTCCCCATTAGTGGTGCCCAAAGTAAAAATTCTGGGCTAATTTACACCAAAATGACAGCCATAGTCTGAGCTAAGTGAAATAAGACAGATGATATAGTAGTTGATCCCTTCCCAATGGGTGAAGTGTTTTATACATACAGAAAAAGGTCCCATGTGCAACATGGCTCTAAAGGTTGACCTGGAGCTTGGAAGCCCACCACTCCCATCAGACCTCCTGCCCACACACGACACCTTCCTGGTTAGCCTCCCTGCACATCACCTCCAAATTAATCTCCAATCGAACACTGCTGATAGTCAAGAGTTTCATCAGACCCAAACCACTCATCCTGGCTTTCATGCAAGGCTTCTTATGTTCTGGATCCTTTGGTCTTTTGCCCAACTACTATCCAGGTTGAATTCCACCTCTCTAGCAGTTTTTCTCTTATTTCCGGCTTTTGCTTCCATCCTCTCTCCATCTCTAAATGACCGACACATTCTCCCATGAATAACTAAAATCCTTTCTAGCTATGATGGCTTCCTCAGAAACACAGGGCTGTCTTCTGGTCAGCCTCCCCTACTACTGCATCCTAGCAGTCAGTCTCCCAGCATTGAAAAGTATGAAGCCAGAAGTCATGGGTTATTATTACCACTGTTATTATTCTCCCAGATCGCCATGTCTCACTCTTTTGCTTTCTTAGTTCTCTGCTTAAATGTCACCTCTGCACTGAGGTCTTTTATACAACAATGCAACACTCCTTAACACTTATTCACATCTGACGGGCTACATATTTACTTGACTGTCCATTTCCCTGTTTAGAATGTAAACCCCATGCTGGAAGGGACTTGGTTTTATGTATTGCTTTATCCCCAGCACCTAGAAAGATCTGTGGCATGAAATAGGCATGCAAAACTTTTTTGAATGAATGGAAGAATTCATTGATTCTGTAGCTCTTCATCATCAAGAGTTGATAGTCATTTCCTCATCTGTAAAGGAGGAGACTGCTGGATCTCACAGTCTCTAAGGAGCCCTCTAGCTCAAAACACTTACGTTTTCAGGGGCCCAAGAAAGACCAGCTGAACTGAATTGGCTAGTTTGGGTTCTAAGAACGTTAGCAGATATAGCTTTGAGGTAATTTCTCTGTTCACACACCACCTACCACCACTCCGATCTTCATGTCTGTGAGGTCTGCAGATTAAAGCAAATGTCCTGGGCCTGAAGCATATATAATAATGCCAGGTGTCAGGGCCACACCAGCACTTAAAGAACTGAGCTGAAGTTGGCAGAAGCTGCAATGATATAATCAGGATAGTAAATCTGAGACTAGGAAGCTCACCACTTTGTGGCTCTCCAAAATTGTTTTGATCAATAGCCTCTTGCCTCCTCATCCAAAAGGTAAATCATGTCCTTTACAATGCAAAGCTGGGTGCTAACAGGCAGAGGTGGGTGGCAGGGTTTTTTCAAAGCGACAGAAGAGGAAATAAATGATAGCTCCTCTAAGAGAACCGGATACCTTGATACCAAGACTAGTAAACAGCAATGTGAGAAATGAAAATTACAGGTAATCTCATTCATGAACATCAATGTAAACTCCTATGTAAAATATTATCTAAATATATACAGCATTCATTTAAAAATGTATTATGGCTATATTGTGTTTCTTCCAGGGATGCAGAGTTGTTTAATATTCAAAATCAATTAATCAGCATATTAATAGATTAAAAGAAAAAATCATACCTCAATAGATGCAGAAAAATCTATTGATAAAGTTCAGCATCCTTTCATGATTTCAAAAACAAAGAAAAATAAAACAAATTTTTTAAGAACTAGAAAGTAACTTCCTTAACATGATAAACTATATATACCACAAATTACAGGGAAAATTATTTTTTCTCAATGAGCAGAATTCAGCATCAGTCAGTGTCATGGATTGAATTGTGTCCCCCAAAAATATCTGTCAATTTGGCTAGGTCATGATTCCCAGTATTATATGATTGTCTACCATTCTGTAATCTGATGTGATTTCCCTGTGTGTTGTATATTCTATTACTATCATGTAATAAGATGGATTAGTGGCAGTTATATTGATGAGGTCTACAAGATTAGATAGTGTCTCAAGCCAATCTCTTTCGAGATATACAAGAAAGTAGCGAGCAGAGACACATGGGGACCTCCTACTACCAAGAAAGCAGTGCTGGGAGCAGAGCACATCCTTCGGACCTGACGTTCCTGCGCTGAGATGCTCCCAGACCAAGGGAAGACTGATGCATCACAAGGACCTTCCTCCAGAGCCGACAGAGAGAAACCCTTCCCTTGGAGCGGCACCCAGAGAGAAAGCCTTCCCCTGGAGCTGACGCCTTGAATTTGGACTTGTAGCCTACTAGACTGTGAGAGAATAAACTTCTCTTTGTTAAAGCCATCCACTTGTGGTATGTCTGTTACAGCAGCGCTAGATAACTAAGACAGAATTTGGTCCCGAAAGTAGGATGGATGGTGCAGGACCTGGCAGTGTTTAGTTCTGTTGTGCATACGGTCGCTATGAGTTGGAACTGACTCGAAGGCACTTAACAACACCAACAACATAAATTTGTAGTGCCTGTGTGGGAATCTGGTCACACAGTTAAGTTCCCAGAGGTGGCTGAATATTTGGGTGAAGAAGGTAGAAGAGAAAATTTCTCTACTATCAGAGGTCTGCCATGGACCACCAGAGGCTTGATGAACGCTGTTTTCAGGAACTTCTCTGTCTTTGGTGTTTTGCTGTTTCATTATGATGGGTACAGGCATGGATGTCTTATTTACCCTGTTTGGGATATATCCCTGGACCTTTGGAATCATGCTTTTCATCAGTAAGGAAACTGCACTTATTGCAGGTATAGTTCCTCCTTCTTTTCCTTCCTGCCTTCTGAGGTTCCAATCAGAACAGAAGTTCGACTCTTTCATTCCATATTCTGTGTCTCCTAATCTCTCTTTCACCTCCTTATCTCTCCTTGTTCCATTCTGGATAAATTATTTGGCTGTAGCTTCAAGTTTTCTAATGCTCTCTTCAGCTGTGCTTAATTTGCTAAGAAGCATTTGTGTTTAATTTCGACAATGAGATTTTTCATTTCTACAAGTTTCACATCTGTTCATTTCTGCCTGCTCCCCTGACCTTCGCACAGGTGAAGCTGCATGTTTCTAGAACAGGGGTTGACAGATTTTTCTGTAAAGGGTCAAACAGTAAATATTTTAGGTTTTGTGGGCCACATACAGTCCCTGTCACATACTCTTCATCTTTTTAATAACCCTTTACAATGCTGTGATGGTTAAGACTGTGTGTCAACTTGGCTGGGCCATGATTCTCAGTATTTATATGTGATCACCCCCATGATGGGATCTGCTGTGAGTAGCCAATCAGTTGAAAAGGAGTTTCCTTGGGCATGTGGCCTGCATCTGAATATAAGTGGACATTCTGGCTTTTGCCCGCTCTGGATCCTGCAGCTGCCTCCTGTTCGTATGACCTCAGGTTCTTGGGACTTGACTAGCAGCGTACCTGCCAATCTCGGGATTGATTCGTCTATTTTCACAGCGTGTGAGCCAAGAGCTCTGTTCTCTGACCTGCCAATCTTGGGTTTGCCAGCCCCTGCAGCTAGGTATATCAGGAGAAGCCTTGCGGTCTTGCCTGCTAGTCTTGGGATTTGTCAATCTTCACAGCCTGTGAACAAGAGCCCTGCTCTACGACCTGCCAATCTTGGGTTCACCAGTCCCTGCCGCTACGTGAATCAGGAGAAGCCTCTATCCTGATCCACAGCCTTGGGACCTTCCAGCCTCTACAACTGTATGAGCCATTTCCTTGATATAAATCTGTCTATATATATGTTATATGCTTCACTGGTTTTGCCTCTCTAGAGAACCCAGCCTAAGACAGATGTACAAATAATTCTTAGCTCTTGGCCTATACAAAAACAGGCCATGGGTCACATACGCTGGCTGATTCCTGCTCTAGAAGAAATCTCATACTTGACTCAATGCAATGGTCAGTACAGCACAGACAAGCTAGTACAGCATTGGTGAGAAAGGATAGGATAAAAGTCCCTCTGGTAGTGAGCCTGGCCCCCCTAGTCTACACGACAGGCAGGTGATCCCAAAGACCACATATGCCTCAGTGAAGGAAAACATAAGTGCCACAACAGCATGGAACTCATGCCTGCAGTAAAGAGACCCAGATTTTGAGCATCTGGCTGGGATCAGCACATCTCAGAAGACAGAGTGCACAGGCCCAAGAACCAGTCCAAAGCAGCCATCCTCCAGCAGGGATTAACTAGGATCCCAGGACACAGCACTAGAACCTGAGCACAAAGACCTGAGACCTCCCTCTTTCCCCTGCAATTAGGTCATGAAAGTGCTCTCATAAACCTACTGCCATTTTAGAAGAGCAGAGGAAGAGAAAGGAAATCTCAACAACCCTTATAAGAAGATTGTTTAAACCAGAAATGATAATAATTTGCAAGTTTACACATGGAACATATTTTCCAGGTTCCAACAACATTTAATTAGGGTAACAGTAAACTGTTCATCTACTGCCATTGACAGTTGTAAAGGGGAATACATAACTATTTTAACATGTGAAACTTAAGTGTATTTAGAGATGATCTGTCTACATGTGTAAGTGAATGGCTGAAGTGATGGAAATGCATCAGGGCAGGTAGGTGTATAAAAAAATGGGTTCTACAGGAAGAGATGGAAAATGAGAACTGACTCAACCGAGAATAAGTAACATGAAATGTTATTGTGCTATTTATTGACAAAGAGACAGAAAAGCAAGATGAAAGACCACTAACATTTGTTGAGTTCCTACTACATGCCAGGCATCATACCTATGTCACACATGGCCTATAGCAGATGTTCAATAAATGTTTGTTGAAGGAATGAATGAATCCTCTGTCTTCATTCTGCAGAAGAGGAAATGAATGCTCAGGGAAGATAAGTGATTAACTTAAGGTCACACTGTAAGTAGCAGAGCTGGGGTTTTGAACCCAGGTCTGCTGATTCTGTTTTGCAATTACTATTGCTTAACAAAATCATTCCTAAATTTAGTGGCTTAAAACTACAATATATTATTTCTCAAAATTCTGTGGGCTGATAGGGCTCAACTAAGCAGTCTTTCTGCTGATCTTGTTTGGGGTTTCTCATGTGGATGCAGTCAGAGAGATGGCTGGAGGGGCTGGAACATCCAAAATGGCTTCACTCGCAGGTCTTGTACTTTAACATAGATTAGATGGCTGTAAAGCTGGGCTCAGTTTGGCTACTGGAAAAAGTTGGACCTCTGTCCCTCTCCACACCGTCTCTCCAGCAGAGCAGCTAAACTTCTTATAAAGCAACTCAAGGCTCTCAATAATGCAGAAGGCTGAGGTCTAGAATTGGCACAGAATCACGTTCTGGTTAAAGCTTGACTTAGAAAGCTTAGAGTAAGTCACAGAACCAGCCCAGTTAAATGTGGGGAGGAGCAGAGGACTAACAAGGACATGATACCAGGAGGCATAGATCGTTAGTGGCCTTCTTTGGAAACTACCTACCACGGTGATCCCATGATACCAAGGCCCTTAATATTCCCATTACTTCATGCCACTATAAGCACTCACAAACAGAACATGATTGGATATTCTGCCTACAAAGATCATTCTGGCAGTGGAGAGGAAGGTGACTTGGAGAAGAGGAAACCGAAGGTTTTGCAAAAGTCCACTTTGGTGGTGAAGACGTGAACCCAGGCAAGGAGCAATGGACTCAGTGAACAGTCTAAGGGGAAGGAACAGGTGGTCTGTAACATCACATGCTGCAGAGATATTTGTGGCATTTATGCCATATCCACATCTAATTGTACGCATTTGTATACTAGTTGAAGTGCACTTTTCTACAGTCATCAGCAAACTATTTCAGCACAGCTACTTTGTAACAAGAGGACTTGAATCTATCCCAAATATGCCTGTAGTTATCTTTTAGCCCAGTAGGTGACTCTCCAGTTTTTTCTATCCTGACCTAATACACAGAAATGTGTGTATATATATGCATATATATTCATGCATGCACATGTACCAGAATATACCAGTTGCCATAGCAACTCATGGCAACCCCATGTTTCAGAGTAGAACTTACTGTGCTCTTTCAGATCACCAGGCCTTTCTTCTGAGGCACTCTGGGTGTATTCGAAAACTTTGCATCACCCAAAGACTCCTGTGTATGTATGTATGTAGGCGTATATACATACACACATATATATATTTGTATGACAGCTGAGACAAAAGTTTTACAAATCACTATCCCTTACTCTATTCTCTTTAATCTTTTTTTTTTTTTTTTAACTGCTGGCCATGACTGAGTAAATTAATTCTGCAATCCAGTAATAGATTCTGACTTCTGGTTTGACAATCTCACCCCTACTAAAGAAACACCTGTAACGCCAGGAAGATTTAGGATCAAGTATAGAACTAATAAAGTAAATTAAAGTCAGTGCGTTAATATTTTCTATTACAATTTGGAGTCATCTACTTAATTTGGTATTTTAAGTATCTATAATGTTTAAGTGAACATAACATACTGAATTATGCAATAGATTAACTTAGCAATTCCATTTTAAAATGTGAAATGGAGTAACTAATTCAGACTCGTGATTATAAATTGATAAGCATAGAGAATGTAACCATGTTTATAAGCAATATGGAGATTTTTAAGAAATTTTAAGAATCACCGCCCATATTTTTAAGTTTAATGGTCTGTCAAGTAACTTAATTGTTTAAGAAGAAAATAAAATGTATCAAATTTATAAATGCAGTTTAACTGTGGAAATTTAAGTTATTAAGTTCCCTTACAATTATTTTTTAAATTCACCAGGAAACTTGCTACTTCAGGTATAACCAGGCTTGGATTTATAACTCTAGTATTAATTATAAAGCTAAAGTAATTTCAAAACAGTCTTCTGTGTGCTCAAAAGCTGCCCTTGCGGAAGTAGCTCCAACTCACTTGGAGCTAACTAGGTGTTAAGAATTTAGGGCCGTCCACGCGGGCAGGCAACATGTGGCTCCGCAAAAGGAGCTGGGGAACAAGAAACTGTCCCAGGAACAAGTGGTATCGTCGTTCCTACTTTATTAACTGCCACCTTCATTAAAAGTAACAATAAATTTACGATTTTTTTTATACATGAAAAAAAAACACGAGTCACGTTTCCTGCAGGGTCTGCGCCGGTGCGCCCAAAACACGGTTCCTGTCTTGGGAAGGAGGAAAAGGGGCTCGGGCAGTGGGGATAGGGAAGTCGCCCTTGAGGCGGGAGGCGAGTACTGAGAGTCCTGGGGGGCGTGGAGGGAGGAGGTGTGGGTTCTCAGACCATCAGGGGAGCGGGGAGTGGGCCCCGCCACCGTTTCTGTCAGGGATGGTCGCCACGCTCCAAGCAGAGCCTCCCACACCGGATTTCACAGAGCTCTGCTGCCTGTAATTTATATGATCAAAACATGAAGGATCGGACTATTATCAAGAAAAGCGCCTTTCCAAACCGTTTTTCCGGCCTGCAGAGCCCGGACTCATCCCGCGCGTCTCCAGCAACCTTACCAGCCCGCGCTGCAGTAAAAGCCGGAAAAAGGCGACTTCTCCTCAGCGCCACTCTACCCACCCGCCCTTCAGGCGATACCATCCCAGCTGAACCCCTCCGGAGTACCCGAAATGGTGCCGTCCTCAGCCTCTGATTGGCTGACTGGCCGGGGCGTGGCCTCCGGGGCCAGGTTCCGCGCGCTAGAGCCCGCTCGCCGCATTGCGAGCCGGGCAACGAGCGAGCGCCATGGTGAGGAGTGGTTGCGGGTTGCGGGCGAGGCGAAGGCCGTGGCCTGGGTCCGTGCCTGGGCCTAGGCTTAGCCGAGGCCTGCTTTGGGGTCGGGGGCCGGGCGGACGCTGGGTCCGCGCTGATGCTCGCGCCCCGGCTCCCGTTCCAGGTACTGCTGCACGTGCTGTTCGAGCACGCGGTCGGCTACGCGCTGTTGGCGCTGAAGGAGGTGGAGGAGATCAGTCTGCTGTTGCCGCAGGTGAGTGGAATTCGGGAGATCGCAGAGCCCGAGGGGCTTCAGCGCGCCAAGGCGAGGCCCCGCGCAGACCCCAGCATGCACCGCGCGCTCCCACGTGGCCGGGTGCATGGGGTGGGGGTAGGGACCGGGCCTGGAAAGCTCTAGAGCAAGGATACTTGTCTTAATTCATGACTAGAATAGCTTTAGGAGCTTTTTGAAATAAGCCTTCTGTTATCACATACCGATTAAAGCAGAACCAGGCATCAGTGTTTTTTGAAAGTTTCTAGTTCTTCTGCGTGTCCAAGGCTGAGAACCTCAGCTTTACTGCGCCCCAGAGTCAGGATAGGAGCGAGGGAAGAAAATCGCTCGTCCTGTTTCCCCCACCCTAGGTGGAGGAGTGTGTGCTCAGTCTGGGCAAGTTCCACAACATCGTTCGTCTAGTGGCCTTTTGTCCCTTCGCCTCGTCCCAGGTTGCCTTGGAAAATGCCAACGCTGTGTCTGAAGGTGAGCTGGCCACCTCTAAGTTATAGGAGAGATAGGACTTGGGATTTCTGCTACTGTTAATTCTCCTAGGAGGTTCGTGATAATATAGACTAAATGCTGTAGTATTTAAAGCTACGTCTAGAATTGAGGTTTTATTTTCTCGTGGGCACGGGGATGGTAAATGATTCTTAAACGAAATCTTGGGTGGGGGGTTGTGATTTAAAGCCCGTTTGTTTCCACAGTTAGCCTAAACGCAGTCATTTGTTGGCTTCTTTGCTGTATCGTTAATTTGGTTGGATAAGCCAAGGGAAAAAAACTGTTCTGAAAGCAAAGAATAAATGTTTGGTCGCAGGAGGCAAATAAGATACTTGATGCTTTTATCACACTAGAGGTTACATTTTAAGCTTTAATTGTATATTTCAAATTGGTATTATTGGGCCTGAGCCCTGTTCTTCCCCTGGTTGAGCCAGGCTTTGCAGTGATGACTTGAGTCTGTCAATCCCCTGAGTATGATCACTGATGTCTCCATGTGTCTGAGCAATGCCTGAAGGGGAGGGTGTATGTCTAGGCATGCCATCCCAGCGTGCTCTGTGGAACCAGTGCAAGACCTGCTGTCACTTAATCACCTTAACAAGACAGGATCCTTTTTGTATTTTAAGCACTCTAAAGCATGTTAGTGAGAGCTGTATTTTTTACCTGGAGGCATTGTTCATGAGGATCTTCGCCTGTTCTTGGAGACACACCTGCCATCCAAAAAGAAGAAAGTACTCTTGGGAGTTGGGGATCCCAAGATTGGTGCTGCTATACAGGAGGAGTTAGGATACAACTGCCAGACTGGAGGTGTGATAGCTGAGATCCTACGAGGTGAGAATATCTATCATACTCATGCAGTTCTTGATATCTTGTGGGGGAGGTGTTCTGAAAACCTGTTAAGATGCTTCAGGTTACTTCTGGGAGGCCCTGCTTGCCTGATGGATGTGGGAGCTAGTTCGGGGCCTTTCCATGCTCATAGCCTGCCCTCCTCCAGGAATTCGCCTGCACTTCCATAATCTGGTGAAGGGTCTGACTGATCTGTCTGCTTGTAAAGCCCAACTGGGGCTGGGACACAGCTACTCTCGTGCCAAAGTTAAATTTAATGTGAACCGGGTGGACAATATGATCATCCAGTCCATTAGCCTTCTGGACCAACTGGACAAAGACATCAATACTTTCTCTATGCGGGTCAGGTAAAGTATGGGGGCAGCCCTAGAAAGTGGAGTCTTTGGCCTGTGGTTTGGCTGATTTTGAATCCTGAGATGAGTTCTGGGAAGGACCAGGTGGGGTAGGGGCTGGGCCTCCTTGTGCTTACCACAGGCTGTGTTCTTGCACTGACTGTATAGAAAGAGGAGGCAGAGTAAAGGACCCCATATACACCTCAGCCCAGGCCCTGTGCCTGGTTTGTATTGTGAATGGGGCAACATAGCATTGAGGAGGCTTTAAATATGATTGGTCCCATTTTCTCCAGGCACATAGTAGATATGGGGATACGTGGCGGCTGGTCCAGGGAGTGACCATGGCTCTTTGCAGGGAGTGGTATGGCTATCACTTTCCGGAGCTGGTGAAGATTGTCAATGACAATGCCACATACTGCCGCCTTGCCCAGTTCATTGGAAACCGCAAAGAGCTGAATGAAGACAAGTTAGAGAAGCTGGAGGAGCTGACGATGGACGGAGCCAAGGCCAAGGCCATTCTAGATGCCTCGCGGTCCTCCATGGGTCAGTGCAGAGCCTGGCAGCCAGGTGTAAGGTGTGGGGCTTTCTGTGTCTGGCTCCTGCATTCACATTTGGTGTTCTCTAGGCATGGACATATCTGCCATCGACTTGATAAACATTGAGAGCTTCTCCAGCCGTGTGGTGTCTCTGTCAGAATACCGCCAGAGCTTACACACTTACCTGCGCTCCAAGATGAGCCAAGTAGCTCCCAGCCTGTCGGCCCTGATCGGGGAAGCGGTACGTCATGGGGAGCTAAGGAATGTTGCCATGTAAATCTGCACTGCTGTGTATTTTCTGACCCATCATATATTCCTGCTTTTCCTTGGGGAGGAGGTAAGCAGGGATTATGCAATTGTTAGGTCAGCAATTTCGGCTTCTCTGACTTCTTTATGTCTGTCTCCAGGTAGGTGCACGTCTCATTGCACATGCTGGCAGCCTCACCAACCTGGCCAAGTATCCAGCATCCACAGTGCAGATCCTTGGGGCTGAAAAGGCCCTGTTCAGGTACCAGTGAGGGCACCTGCCCGTTTCAGGTGCCACTTCTGGTACCCACTACTTGTTTGGGTATCACAGTGATGGCTGACCAGGGCTCCTGACCTATACAGACCTCTGCTATGGGGGTGATGGCCAGTCCTGGTGTCTGAGTGATTCCCAGGGCCCAGCAAAAGGGACCAAGCTTCCAGGTCAGCGACATCGATGCCTTGTCCTCCCTGCCTCTGGGAGCTGTGGGTTGGCATGAGGTGGGGGTGGAGCCAATCCAGCCTGAGATTCACTTAGGAGATTTGGGAAGGCGGGAGGTAAGGAGCTGCCTTGGCTACTGCAGTTAAAGTTGGATATTAAATTCTCTGCCGATTATTCTTTCAGAGCCCTAAAAACAAGGGGGAACACTCCCAAATATGGACTCATTTTTCACTCCACCTTCATTGGCCGAGCAGCTGCCAAGAACAAAGGCCGCATCTCCAGATACTTGGCAAACAAATGCAGTATTGCCTCACGAATTGATTGTTTCTCCGGTATGGGTGGGGGACGGGGCTAGGAGGGAAGGCAAGGGGGGAGGCTGACTACCTTAGCAGCTTCTACAATGATGGCAATATTTTTCGTCAACAGCAGTTCACCCAGTGAGTGTTGATACTTTGGGTCTGAGTGAAGCTGAGGGTAGAGGGAATACCGGGTTAGATGAGTAGTTTGTCCCTTCAAGAGCTGACCGGCTTTGTTTATCCCCACATACATCCAGAGGTGCCCACGAGTGTATTTGGGGAAAAACTTCGAGAGCAAGTCGAGGAGCGGCTGTCCTTCTATGAGACTGGAGAGATTCCACGAAAGAATCTGGATGTCATGAAGGAGGCAATGGTTCAGGTCAGTTTGGGCTTTGCTGGGCGAAGAGAACCACAGCTGACTGTTGGAGGTGATGAACTGCTTAGCCTGACTTTGTAAAGTGGAGGCAAAATAACTGATTTAATGAGCCTGATCCAACAAGGCCGGGAAGGATACCTGCACAGACGGGTCTTCCGACCCTCTTCAGCACTCTTCTCTGGTCAGGCAGAGGAAGCGGCTGTTGAGATTGCTAGGAAGCTGGAGAAACAGGAGAAGAAACGTTTGAAGAAGGAAAAGAAGCGACTGGCTGCGATTGCACTCACGGCTTTGGAAAACAGCAGCAGTACTCCTGAGGAGTGTGAGGTCAGTGGGCAGGTCAGTCCCAGGTGAAGAGCCTAGCTTGTAGGACTTTCAGCAGCCAAATAAAAGATGTGATATATCAAGCCATGGTCTTGAGTCCACGCTTTTGGATTGAAATACGAACCTGAAACATCTAAAACCACCTCTTGATTGTATAGGAAAGAGATAGGTGCTGAGAGCACTCAAGAGCCCAGAGAGTTGGTCGTATTACACACCTATTCCCAGGAGTCCTCAGTCGGGGGCGGTGGGTAGCGTAAAGTCCTGGTTTGCTTGTTCTCAGACTGGTCTGGAATCGTAGCCTTTTAACAGTGGGGATGGGGGCAAGGTTTTCATTGTGCTAGCAGAATCCTTCCAGAGATTGCCAAAGAGTGCCCAATTTGTTAAAGTGTTTCAGGGGCCCCTTTTTGGAACTTGGCAGGATGGTAAAGGGTTTTGTTCTGACCCGTCTATTTTACTGAGTATGGTGGATTTTTAGTAGGGTATTCAATGGGTTTAGATAATTTTTCACTACATGGTCTTAGTGGTGGTGGTAGCCTTTGGGGTGAATTTCCAGAGTCATATCCATACAATTTTTAAAATTCCAGAAATACTAGGCAATTCTAGCAGTGCTTCCCCAAGTCTTTCTGCCCTGATTCCTTAATCACTGACATGGTGTGCGCGTTTTGTGTTCATACAGTGGATGACATTCTCATGCCCTTTTCCCCTTCAGGAGATGGGTGAAAGACCCAAAAAGAAGAAAAAGCAAAAGCCCCAGGAGGTGCCACAGGAAAATGGAATGGAAGACTCATCTAGCTCTGTTCTCCCTAAACCCAAGAAAAAGAAATCCTTTTCCAAGGAGGAGTTGGTTAGTAGTGATCTCGAAGAGACGGCTGTCAGCACAAGTTTCTCCAAGAGGAAGAAATCTTTCCCCAAAGAGGAACCAGCTAGTGATCCTGAAGAGGCAGGTAACAGCAGGAGTGTCCCGAAGAAAAAGAAGAAACTTTCTTCAAAGGAGGAGCCAGTCAGCAGTGGACCTGAAGAAGCTGCTAGCAGCAAAAGCAGTAGCTCCAAGAAAAAGAAAAAATTCAAAAAAACACCCCAAGATTAGAATGGACAGTGGACATTCCCTGGGGGGTATACCCAAGGTGACTTCCCAAATAAAAACAAAAATTCACAAAACTTGATACATTCGTGTTTTATTTAGCACCTTATATGGGTGCCGGTGGGACCTATGGGTGGGGCAGGGCAGCAATGACAGCCTCAGTGAAGTCCTGGCAGGTGGCATAACCACCCATGTCAGAAGTTCGAACCTGTGGGGGAGAATTGTCATCATATCTGTGGCCTGGACCCCACCCCTAACAAACCCACCACCCAACAGTTCCTTAACAAAGCCAGACCCGGGGCAACCTAGGCTCTGCCCAGAAAGGTGACTTATGGTCCGCTGTTTAGAGGCAAAGTTCTGGTCCAATGTACTGAAGGGATGTGTAGGTAGTATGGTCCTTGTGAGGTTGGAAGGAATAGAGGGCTCTAGCCCGCATAGGGGTGCAGGTGGCCAATGACGGACTTGATGAAGTCAGATGTGGTGCTGTAGCCGCCCATGTCTCGAGTCCGCACCTACAGCCACCACAAGTGGAGCCGTGGGGAAGAAAAGAGAACCCATGAAGGGGGGGTAGGGCAGTGTGATGAAGGAAAACCTTGGATTCAGGGATCCAGGAAGGTGACAGAAGGCCAGAAAGATGCTGCAGGAAAAGAAAGGTTTCTAAGCATGGACCTGCCCTGGGCCAGCGCACTCCCACTCTGCCCTCCTCCTGAGGGCCAGAGCAACTGCTGGAGCTGTGCTACTGCCTGGGAAGGATGAGGGGTGGGGCATGAAATAAGATGGGAAAATGCAAATCAGGGACAGGAGGAAGCTGCCATGGAGGAAATTCAGAGAAGGATCATGTGGAAGGAAAAGATGGCAGGGGAATGACGATGAAGATGGACTCCAGGTTTGGAGAAGTTAAAGCTGGTGCCTCATCCTGCCAGTTTCCCCTCTCTACCCTATGCCTCCCACACACCCTCCTCCCCAGATAAAAAGCTGCAAGCTCTGGGTTAAGACAAAGCCCATGAAAGGGGCAGTGAGTGGATGAAGCAGGAAAGAAGGGATGGCAGATGGGAACTAAAAGAAGCAAAGCACATCCAGAAAATGAAACAGCCAAGAGAAGGGAGGGGAAGAAGAGCCCTGAGAGGGAGGGGAAGACCAGAAAGCAGACATTCTGGGGACCTCGAGGGAAAAGAGACCTCGACTCACGTTCCCCAGAGCGCAGTGCCAAGGCCCTGAGCCCAGCAGCCTTTCCAAACTTACCCTGCCAACTTTGATCACCTTCTTCACCGCATCTGCGATTATGGTGGAGTGATACTCAAGACTGTGAATGTGGACAGGAAAAAACTGAGACCCGAACCACCCCCAACAGCATCCAACCTTCCCACAGCCTCCCATGAGCCTACTTGAGATGCCGCAGCATGTTGGAGGCTGAGAGCAGCATGGCTGTGGGGTTGGCTATATTCCTGCCCACTGCCTGAGCAAATGGGTGCCTGGCGCCCTGTGAGTGGAAGAGGCAGGCCAGAGTCACTGGGGCGTAAGCATTATAGAGAAGCTGAAGTCAGGGAAAAGCATTATGGGAGAGGCTGGGATAAGAGGGAGGTTAAGCCAGGGTCACCGAGAAGCACTGTGGGGTGGGGGGCAGTGGGTAAGCAGGCCAGGGTCACTATGCAGAGGAAAAAGCTGGCGAGGAGGCATGAGGCAGGGGGGAAGGGGAACCTGAGGTTAGAGAAAGGGCATGCAGAGAGGGTTCGGGGAAGAGGTAACTTCACTCACCGTCTCAAAGACTGCATACTCTGCACTGTAGCTCTCCCCGGGAACCACACCAGCTCCCCCAACCAGGCCAGCAGCCAGATTGTCAATAATGTTCCCATAGAGATTGGGCATCACAAGCACATCAAACTGGTAAGGATTCTGCACCAGCTAGGGGGCAAGATGTGGGCATGGAGGAAGAAAAACCAAACCCACTGCCATCAAGTCGATTCCAACTCATAGTGACCCTACAGGACACAGCAGAACTGTCCCATAGGGTTTCCAAGGCTGTAAATCTTTACAGAAGCAAACTGTCACATTTTTCTCCTGTAGAGTGGCTGGTGGGTTCGAGCTGCCAACTTTTTAGTTAGCAGCCAAGCTCTTAACAACTGCACCACCAGGGTTCCCTGCTGGCATGCAGAATGGAGGTGAATTCCACTCACTCCACACCCTCCCTCAGCATCAAGAGACTCACCTGCATGCAGCAGTTGTCTATGATCATTGTCTCAAACTTGATTTTGGGGTACAGTTCAGCAACTTCCCTACAGCACTGCAGGAACAAACCATCCCCAAGTTTCCTGTCCATGGGCCAAAAGGAACAGATTCAGTCAAAAGAATGGAGGGAGCTACTTTCCCAGGAGCCCACCCCGCAGCAAAGCCATGTCCCTCACATGATGTTGGCCTTGTGCACTGCCGTGACCTTGTTCCGTCCCTTCTTGGTGGCATAGTCAAAGGCAAACTTTGCAATCCGCTGAGACTTGGTTCGAGTGACAATCTTCAAGCACTCAATCACACCCTTGGCACTCTGGGTAAGAAGACAGAAGCAGCTGAGTGACTGGGAAAGAGAGGGGGAAAGGAGCTAGGTCTCTCTCCAACCTCCATCCCCACCCTCCTGATTTCTGGGGCCTCACCTCGTGTTCTAGAGAGCTGTATTCCCCTTCCGTCTGCTCTCGAATGATCACCAGGTCTAGATTGTTGTGTCGGGTCTTATAGCCAGGAAGTGACTTCACATGGACCACATTGGCAAACAAATCCAACTTACGCCTATGGGTGAGGCACAGCGTCAACACTGCAACTAGTGCCCCGGTGCCCCTTTGACCCACTGCCCCCAACACCTACCTCAGCCTCATGTCGTAGGAGGCTAGCTCCCCCTTATACTCCATTGGGGTGTGGATCTTTCCTGTGTAAAAGAGTCAGGAGTGGGGGGTGTCAGGCATAGGCCAACCCAAGACAACCCAGACCTGTATTCAATCCCCTCGGGGGCATAATGCAACCCAGACTCCCCATAAATCACTGACCCTTAATTGCCCCTGGGGGCAAGGGGCAAAGGAAATTATTGAAGTTAAACAATTTGTCTGCTGCTGTATGTCTATTTAGGTTGAACCTTCAAAATGGCCTTAAAGGAGGACATAAGATTTTTTCATATTTATCTAGCGAGCTTAGGTTAATAATAGGTTAGAAAACAATGCTAGGGAATCTGTAACCTTTCCTGGTGTTTCTGTGTGTATTTGACAATTTTTCAACCAGTACTTACTGAATATCAACCATATGCCAGGCACCAGGGACATCCATCAACCAAAAAAACACAATCCCTGCCTTCGAGGAGCAAAACAATGCACTAGGGAAGACAGACAACGTGAAGGACGTGATAAATACCATGGGAGACTGTCTTAGTTCTCTAGTGCTGCTATAACAAATACCACAAGTGGGTGGCTTTAACAAACAGAAATTTATATTCTCACAGTTTAGGAGGTTAGAAGTCCAAATTCAGAGTGCCAGCTCTAGGCGAAGGCTTTCTCTGTCGGCTCTGGGGGAAGGTCCTTGTCTCTTCAGCTTGTTTCCTAATTCTTTGGAGATCTACACGTGGCTTAGCATCAATCTTCCCCCATCTCTGCTTCTCTAGCTTGCTTGTTTAATCTCTTTTATATCTCAAAAGAGATTGACTCAAGATACACCCTACACTAATCCTGTCTCATTAATATAACAGACAACCCATCCCTAAATGGGATTAAACCACAGGCCAGGCATAGAGGTTAGGATTTGTAACATACTTTGGGGGGACACAGTTCAATCTATAACAGGTATTAAGAAGTGCATTGAAACACAGAGAAGAAATTGCCTCTGGTAATATCAGGAAGTGTCACAGAAAGCTGGCATTTCAGCTGGACCTTAGGGTGAGTGTAATGGTCGAATGGTGACCCCCAAAATGATATGTTCATGTCCAAAACCCCCAGAACCCATAAATGTGACCTTATATGGAAAAATGGTCTTTGCAGATATAATTAAAGATTTCAAAATTAAATTATCCTGGATTAGGGTGAACCCTAAATCCCATGACAAAAACCCAGTGCTGGTGAGTCCATTCCAACTTACAGCAAGCCTATAAGGCAGAGTATAACTGCCCCATAGGGTTTCCAAGGCTGTAAATCTTTACACAGAGCCACGAATGGATTCGAACCACTGACCTTTTGGTTACCAGCCAAGTGCTTTACCCACTGTGCCACCAGGGCTCCTAAATCCAATGACGAAAACAAAAACAAAAACCACACTCGTTGCCGTCGAGTCAGTTCCGACTCACAGCAACCCTAAAGGAGAGCAGAACTTCCCCATCGGGTTTCCAAGGGGTGGCTGGTGGATTCGAACTGCCGACCTTTTGGTTACACAGCCAAACTCTTACCCACTGCGTCATCAGGGCTCCAAATCCAATGACGAGTCCTTACAAAAGAAAGGGAAACAGACACAAAGGCAGAGAAGGCCACGTGAAGATGGAGGCAGAGACAAGAGTGATGCATCTACAAGCTAAGGAATGCCAAGAGCCACCAGAAACAGGCAAGAAAGGATCTTCCCTAGAGCCTTCTGAGAGAACGTGGCCCTGTCAACACCTTGATTTCTAATTTCTGGCCTCCAGAACTGTGAGAGAATAAATTTCTATTGTTTTAAACCACCAAGTTTGTGGTAATTTGTTACGGCAGCCCCAGGAAAGTAATACAGATTTTGGTACCAGAAAGTGGGGTGCTGCTGTAACAAATACCTAAATATGTGGAAATGGCTTTGAAATTGAGTAATGGGTAGAGACTGGAAGAATTTTGAGGCAAAGAATAGAAAAAGCCTAAATTCTGGTGACAACTCAGAAGGAAGTTAAGAGTTGATGCTGTAATGGGTTGAGCCTTTGGAGATAGTGGGATAGGGTGAATGTGTTTTGCACGTGGGAGAGACATGGATTTGGGGGAACCAAAGGGCTGACTGTAGCGCATTTAATGGTGACCCCCAAAAATGGTGTATCCATGTCCTAATCCTAAAACCTATAAATGTGAAATTATTTGGGGGGGGGAAAAAAAGGTCTCTGTAGATGTAATTAAGTTAAGGATCTCAAGATGAAATCATCCTGGATAGGATGAACCCTGAATCCAATGGCAAGTCCTTATAAGAGGAAAGGAGACAAAGAGACACAGAGGAGAGAAGACCATGCAAAGACATAGGCAGAGATTGGAGTGATGCATCTAAAATAAGGTAAGAAACAAGGAAGAGCCACCAGAATTTAGAAGGAAAGATTCTTCCCTAGAAAATTCAGAGGGAGCGTGGCCCTGCCAACACCTTGATTTCCAATTTCTAGCCTCCAGAACTATGAGAGAATAAATTTCTGTTGTTTTAAGCCACCTAGTTTATGGTAATTTGTTATGGCAGCCCTAGAAAACTAATACAGTGAGTGAGATTCTGACAGGCAGCAGCAAAGAAAAAACATTCTGGGCAAAGCGAACAGCATGAGTCAAAATAGCATATGTATTTAGAAATTAACACACTATCTGGTGTGGCCAAAGCACAGAATAAATGTCACAGAAACCAAGGCAAAAAAGCTGAGGGCCAGCTTATAAAGGACCTACTTTCCTATGCTAAAGCTGGGCCTGGCAAAGTCAAGCTGGTCTTTCCAAGAGAAGAGATGTAGACGATGGTCTGCAGAAGCAGAACTGGAAGCCAAGAAATCCAATGAGGAGATTAAAGTAGAGCAGAAGAGAAGACAGAATAAAAAGGGTAGCTAGAAGTAACATTCTAGAAAAACAATTAACAGGACTTGATGACTGACAGTGTAGCCTGACAGACTCCAAACCCTTAGAGCTTTCCTACATTCACAGCTGATATGATCTCTCAACTCCTGGGCTCCCAATGAGAAGGAATAAATGTGCACATATCAGTGGCGGGAGGTCTGGGAAGTCAATGTATTAGTATGTGAGGAAGGGGGCTTAATGAACATTTGTTCCTTTGATTTTAAATGACACAAGGGGAGGATGCAAGGGGGCACACATACCAATGATGGCCACCTTGTTCTCCTTCATGGAACTCAGCACCTGCTCCAGCTTTTCCTCAGATGCCATATTCTGCACCTCACTGAGGTGGTGTTCCTTGAACTCCACCGGGACAGCAGCAGCCTTCAAGGGCAGGTCCCAAAAATTGTTGGGTCGAGGTGGCGTAAATCCTTTCCAACTCATCCCATCCTCTCTGCAGGCTGATTCCCCAGGCCACTCACCTTGAACACCTCCTTGACGGCGTGCATCAGCTCAGGCCCCACGCCGTCTCCCGGCAGCATGGTCACGGGAAAGGCGCCCTCCACCCTCACGTCCTCGCCCTAGGGGCGAGGTCAACAGAGCTTGAGCTGCGGCAGGAGTGGAGGTTCTGGGGGGCAGGGGAGGGGTGGGACAGAAGAGGCGGGAAAGTGGGGAAGAAGCTGGCGGAGGGAGCCGCGAGAGGTGAGTGGCTTGTGAGAAGAGTCCGCAGCCGGACTCCCACTTACCTGGCTCCGCGAGGCGGCGCGCGTCGCGGCCGAGGTGCCCAGACCCCTCCATACCCCAGGATTCGGGGTGGCGACCAACGCCTACGACAGAGACACACAAGCCTATGAGGTCGGACCTGATACCCCCTAGACCCCGAATACTGCGGTGACCGTTCCCTCTTAGAAACCCCCGGGCCTCACTCGGGTCAGCCAGCGGACACTACTCAGAGAAGCCATGACCTCCTGCGCGGAAAGTCGCGGGGGAAGTGACGCGAGAGCTTGGCGCAGCCCATTATTCGGACTTCCGGCCCGTTTTCAGGAGCTTGGTTGTCTGTTGCTGTGTCTTCGTCATTCTCTGCCCATGGCTGTTTTGCCTTCTCTTTCATCCTCTTCTAATTACCCCTCCTTTGGAGGCTGAAAGAGAAGGTCACGGGACACATAAGCACTTTGTCTATTGCTTTTTCTCAGTCACCATATTTATGTCGAAACTTAAAAATGACATTAAAGGAGAATATGAGGTTTCATGTTTATCATACAAGGGCCTGAGTTTAGTAAGAAGTTGAGTAACAATACTGAGGTATCTGTACTTTTTCTTAACGCTTGTGTTGCCACGTTTGTCATTCTGTTAACTAATACTGAGCGCTTACTGTATGTCAAGCACTAGAGGTGTTAAATAACACCGCACAGTTTATAGGAGGTGTGTCTGCTTTCTCGTTCAATACCCTAGTCTGCCCGATTGTTGTTGTTAGATACTGTGGTGCAGTGAATTACTTAATACGGCCCTTCCAGCCATAGCCTTTGTAGCTCCCACAAAATGATGGGCGGGGGGGGGGGACTGTGCAAATGAGATGCTTGTGGCCCCTCAAGGGGATTGGATAGCTTGCTAATAATGTAAATAAGGTGCATGGCACCCTTGTGGGGGTTGTGTTGTTGTTAGGTGCTGCCGGGTCAGTTCCAACTCGTATTGACCCTATGTACAACAGAAGGAAACACTGCCTGGTCCTGCGCCATCCTCACAATCGTTATGCTTGAGCCCATTGTTGCAGCTACTGTGTCAGTCCATCTCGTTGAGGGTCTTCCTCTTTTTCACTCACCCTCTACCAAGCATGATGTCCTTCTCCAGGGACTGATCCCTTCTGATAACATGTTCAAAGTATGTGAGACGTAGTCTCACCATCCTTGCTTCTAAGGAGCATTCTGGCTGTACTTCTTCCAATATAGATTTGTTCATTCTTCTGGCAGTCCATGGTATATTCCATATTCTTTGCCAACACCACAATTCAAAGGCATCAATTCTTCAGTCTTCGTTATTCATCATCCAGCTTTCGCATGCATACGAGGTGATTGAAAACACCATGGATTGGGTCAGGGGCACCTTAGTCTTCAAGGCGACGTCTTTGCTTTTTAACACTTTAAAGAGGTCTTTTGCAGCAGATCTTCCCAATGCAATGAGTCTTCTGATTTTTTTTTTAATTGTGCTTTAGGTGAAAGTTTACAGCTCAAGTTAATTTCTCATACAAAAGTTTATACACACTGTTGTATGACACTAGTTGCAATCCCTATAATGTGACAGCACATTCCTCCTTTCCACCCCAGGTTTCCCGTGTCTGTCCAACCAGCTCCTGTCCCTTCCTGCCTTCTCATCCCACCTCGGGACAGGAGCCGCCCATTTGGTCTCATGTATTTGCTTGAACTAAGAAGCACGCTCCTCACAAGTTCTGTTTTATGTGTTATAGTCCAGTGTAATCTTTGTCTGAAGAGTGGGCCTCGGGAATGGTTTTAGTTCTGGGTTAACAGAGAGTCTAGGAGCCATGGCTTCGAGGTTTCCTCTAGTCTCAGTCAGACCATTAAGTATGGTCTTTTTACATGAATTTGAGTTATGCTCCACACTTTTCTCCTGCTCTGTCAAGGACTCTCTGTTGTGTTCCCTGTCAGAGCAGTCATTGGTGGTACCTGGGCACCATCTAGTTCTGCTCTCAGGCTGGTGGAGTCTCTGGTTTATGTGGCCCTTTTGTCTCTTGGGCTAATATTTTCCTTATGTCTTTGGTGTTCTTCATTCTCCTTTGCTCCAAGTGGGTTGGGACAAATTGATGCATCTTAGATGGCCACTCGCAAGCTTTTAAGACCCTGGACACCATTCACCAAAGTGGGATGCAGAACATTTTCTTAATAAACTTTGTTACGCTGGTTGACCTAGATGTCCCCCGAAACCATGGTTCCCAAGACCCCAGCGCCTGCTACTCTGTCCCTTGAAGAGTTTAGTTGTGTTCAGGAAACTTCTTAGCTTTTGGTTTAGTCCAGTTGTGCTGACTTCCCCTGTATTGTGTGTTGTCCTTCCCTTCACCTGATTGTTGTCTACTGTCTAGTTAGTGAATTCCCCTCTCACTCCCTCCCCACCCTCGTAATCATCAAAGAATGTTTTCTTCTGTGTTTAAACCTTTTCTTGTGTTCTTATAATAGTGGCTCATACAATATTTGTCCTTTTGTGACTAATTTCACTCAGCATAATACCTTCCAGATTCATCCATGTTGTGAGATGTTTCAAAAATTCATCATTGTTCATTATTATTGCATAATATTCCATTGTGTGTATGTACCATAATTTGTTCATCCATTCATCTGCTGATGGGCACCTAGGTTGTTTCTATCTTTTTTCTATTGTGAACAGTGCTGCAATGAACATAGGTGTGTATATATCTATTTGTGTGACGGCTCTTATTTCTCTAGGCTATATTCCAAGGAGTGGGATTGCTGGATTGTATGGTACTTCTACTTCTAGCTTTTTAAGGAAGCACCAAATCGATTTCCAAAGTGGTTGTACCATTTTATGTTCCTACCGGCAGTGCATAAGTGTTCCAGTCTCTGCACAACCTCTCCAGCATTCATTATTTTGTGTTTTTTTTTTTTTTTTGGATTAATGCTAGCGTTGTTGGGGTGAGAGTCTTGTGATTTCTTGACTGCTGCTTCCATGGGTGTTGATTGCAGAGCTAAGTAAAATGAAATCCTTGACAATTTCAATCTTTTCTCCATTTATCATGATGTTGCTTATTGGTCCAGTTGTGAGGATTTTTGTTTTCCTTCTTATGGGAGGGGGACCATGCAAATTAGGTGTATGGAACCCTAATAAGGGAATGGGTCAGTTGCGGCATCCCCCTAGGCTTAAAGGAAGACACGGAGAGAGAGAGAGAAGAGCTATAACACCAAAGACAAGAGAGAAGCAGCAGAACCAGGACAGAGAGGGAGAGCTGTAACACCAGAGACAGTAAGAAGCAGCAGCAGAGAAACGGCAGCAGCAGAACCAGGAGACCAGCAGGAGACAGCGCAGTGGACTTCCTGGCCCACTGACGGAGAAAGCTGAGTACTTTGGGGCAGGAGGCTTGCTGGCGGAGTAGGGTGCCTCCAGGCACTTGGTGGAGTTAGGTTTGCCGACCTAAAGAGCTAGAGCTGAGCACCTTCAGCCAAGGCTTACTGGTGGAGTGGGGTGTCTCTGGTCACTTATCAGCAGAGCTAAAAGAGCTTGGTAACACTTGCCCAATCAGGGCAGAGGCCAGGCCAAGAGCCAGGGAGAGACCTGCCTGTGGGCACAGCTGAGAAGAGGCTGTCTTGATGGAAGTGCTATAGCCTGAGCATTCCTGAACCTGAATTGTAACCTGTTACCTCGCTAATAAACTCTGTAGCTGTGAGTATGGTCTGTGAGTTCTGTGTCGCCATTGCAACGAATTATTGAACCCAGCAGAGAAGTAGATAGTGCCGTGGGAGGGACAGTTGTTGTCAGAATTGGTAAAGATGGCAGACAGAGGAGGCACATCTGACCTCCACCTCATAGGAATCAGCCTTGGGCTGTTGATCTTGATTCTCCTTCCACCTTGTGAAGTTAGACGACAAGATCTGACCTAGGATAAAAATCACCACTAAGTTACAGCAAAGCAAAGAGTAAGGTTTTATTCAGCATGTGTTACAAGAGGCAAAAGTGGGAAATGGACAAGCATGCTGCCAGAGCCATGTCTGTCCGAGTCCATGGAACATTACAGACTCATCAGTATATATTAACAATACAAATGGGTAAAATCACTAAAAGTTATACCTTTTCGCAGATTGGCTAAATCTCCGTGATTCTATATTTTCAACTTTCTTAATAATCACTGGTATGGATTTCAGTAACGGCAGTCGGGAGGGTCTTCATAGGTCCAACAAATCTTACTGTTTACTGAATGCTAATAGAAAAAGATAGGAGTGGAAAATACGTGGGTGTTTTGTGCTCTGTTTATGTGAAAGCTTCCCTAAAAGATGTTTTCCAGGATTGTCCTAGCTATTATTTTTATACCTCAGGGCCCAGTTGAGATGTCCTTGTGAGTCCAGCTCCAGCTGAATCACATTCTTTATACTCAAGGACAGGGAATAATGGCTCCAATTTTATCTCCTAAATCAGTCAGATATCCCTGCCATGCCATTTTTACAGCTACTGTTCCTCGTTATTTGTCGTATAGGGTCTAATTCTTTGCTGTGATGGTTGTTTCCCAACAGTGATCCCCAGACTTGAACTCTCCTGAGGAGGCCCAGAAATAGTGCCAGAAATTTGTTCAAACATGTAAGTGTGACTACAGGGGGATTTCAAATCTTTTTTTTTTTTTTTTTAAATTCCAGAATGGTGCTGTTTACAAGTGACACCTCTAAAAACAAAATGACACAGAAAGATTGGCCTAAGCCAGTGGATTCCAACTCATGGTGACACCATGTGTGTCAGAGTAGAACTGCCCTCCATAGGTTTTCAGGTTGTGACCTTTCATAAGCAGATTGCCAGGACTTTCTTCCGAGGCACCTCTAGGTGGGTTTGAACCACTACTCTTTCAGTTCATAGTCGTGCATGTAACCATTTGTGCCATCCAGGGGCTCTAACCCCTGGTAACCACTAATAAATGTTTGACTCTATGTATTTGCCTATTCTAGATATTTCATATAAATGGGATCATACAATATTTGTCCTTTTATGTCTGACTTATTTTACTCAGCATGATGTATTCAAGATTCATCCATGTCATAGCATGAATCAGAACTTCCTTTCTCTTTACGGCTAAATAATATTCCATTGTACAGATAATACCACACTTTATTTATCAATTCATCTCTTGATGGATACTTGAGTTTCTACCTTTTGGATATTGTGAATAATGCTGCAATGAACATTGTGTCCAAGTATCTGAGTACCTATTTTCAGGCCTTTTGAGTATACGCCTAGAAGTGGAATTGCTGAGACATATGGTAGTTCAATGTTTAATTTGTGGAGGAGAACCTACATTTTTAACAGACTCTCCCAGATAATACACACTGAGATTTAAGAACCACTAGCTAGGTTCTCTGTGTGATAAGTACGTCATTTGTATACCTCATCCATCCAAAAACGTGGCAGAGTGTTCTCCCAGACCAAGGGAAGGAGTGCAGTGGTTCTAATCTTGGGGACCAAGCACAGACTTTGTGCCTTCTTCTCTGCATGCCTGTAGGTGAGGAATTCTCTGCTATAGTAGTAGAGTGAGAAGATTAAATCAGATAAAAATGTATAAGACCCTTGAACAAATGAAAAGTACTGTATAACTATAAGGCTATTACTAAAATCATGGTTGATGTAATGTATTAATATATAACATTAACATACTCCTCCATCGTCACTCATCTATTCCATGAAACAAATCAAAAACAGAGTGCATCATCTTGTTCCCTGTTTACTCCGTAGTTCCAACTTCCATATCGCTATTGCCATCCACCATTTTTCTCCTCCAAATCTCTCTCTTTCTGATGAAGAAAAAGTGGGAGATAGGTCTTTCCCTGGCTTGGTAAGGGAGGGGTTGGCCACAGCACGTGCTCTGTCCACCATCCTGACCCCACATCTTATTTTCCTTCTTCTGACGACTGTCTGTAATATTTTTAAAACTTTTTGCTGAAACATAACACACATAAAGAAGAGAGCACATATCGTACGTACACAACTCATTGGATTTTTAGAAATTAAATATGCCTTTGTAACTAGCAACCAGATCAAAACACAGAATATGACCAGCACCCCAGAAGCCCAGCACCCGAGAAGCCCTCTCCCTCCCACCCCCCACACCGCTATGTGCTCTTCCGGTCACTGTGCCCCATCGGACACCAGTGTCCTGACTTGTATCATCAGAAATTAGTTTTGCCTATTTGAACTTTATATCAGTGGAATCATACGTTTCTTTCGTGTCTGACTTCTTCCACTCAGTGTTGCCTGTGAGATTCACCCATACTGCTGCCTGTAGCAGAGCTTATTCATTCTCACTGCTGTGGAGTATTCTGTTATGTGAATACACTGTGACTTATTTATCCATTCAATTGTTGCTGAACATTTGGGTAGTTACTATGGGGTTACTATGAACAGTGCTGCTATGAATATTCTAATGCATGAGGGATAGGATTTTGTCATTTTTGTCAGCTCCTGGCTCCTAAGTATTTTCTAATTGAATGAATAAAATTTATCCTCGACTTTGTTAATATATATTAATAAACTTTCTAATGTTGAGACTTCTTATATATTTAGGAAAAGCCTGCTCGGTCATGAGATATTATTCTTGAAATATACTGCTGGATTTGATTTGCTAATATTTTATTTAAGACATTCGTAGCTAAGATCTTAAAAGATCTTGGACTTCTCTTTTCTTTGCTTTTGCTGCCATTATTCGGTTTGGGCATCAGGACCAAGAAGCAGGGCTTTGTAAAAAGAGACAGAAGCAGCTATGGCCCCAAGTGGACATGGGAAACATCCCTGCAATAGGTACTACTGGGAGAAGCAATCTGCCATGGGCCCAGACTGTCCCTGCACATTCTTGCTGGGAATGCCAAGAATGCAAGGCCCTAAGTGCTCTTTCTATCCCTAGTGGTGCAGTGGTTAAGAGCTCAGCTGCTAACCAAAAAGTCGGCAGTTCAAATCCAGAGCCACTCCTTGGAAACCCTATGGGTTAGTTTTACTCTGTCCTATATAGTCAGAATCAACTCAATGGCAATGGGTTTGGTTTTTTTGGTAAGTGCTCTTTGCCAAGGCCTTTCTCTGGCTTGCGTTTGCAGTGAGCAGCTTGGGAATGAGGTAATATCTTCCTCCAGGACAAAGAGCAAGCTTGCATAAATCCTGCTATAAAAGAGGTAGGTTCCCCAAGCTCAGTGTCCCTCAACTGTGACACAAGTCCACTGAATACAGAACATCTATGGGGCCCCTCCACATTGTCCCTGTGGGACCTAGGGAGCCAATGCAAACATTATGCCTAGGCTGATTGCTGTGCCATGAGTAATAAAGCCCTTTGTCTCTGACCCAGAAGTCTCATTTTGCCAGCATCCATGAAACAGTAAAAGGCTAATTATTCACTTATAAAAAAAAAACCAAACCCGTTGTCGTCGAGTCAATTCCAACTCATAACAACCCTATACTTATATTCACTTATAAGTAGGGTAAATTCAAATGCCAGACTCTGACAGTTTTGACAATGAGGCTGGGATGCTGACAGAGACATGGCTTTATGGAAGAGGAAAGATGAGGGTCCCATGGGCCAGATTAGGGCATATGAAAATACTCCCTGACATTCATTAGTACATGCTCTTGCCCAAATAGTAGGGAAGATATAAAGGGAAATAAGGGTCTCCCACGTACATATATAGGTTAGGCTGTGGATATTTTTGTATAAGTATTTGTAGGTACAGCATGTATATTCATACATATAATAGAGCTCAAAGTGGGCAGAGTCATAGAAGCTTCCTAGACACATCCAAACACCTTGAGGGACCAAGCTACTGGGGCTGAAAGCTGGGGACCAATGGTCTCGGGAGACAGCTAGTTCAATTGGCATAACATAGTTCATAAAGGAAATGTTCTACATCCTACTTTGGTGAGTAGCGTCTGGGGGTCTTAAAATCTTGCAAGCAGCCATCTAAGATACATCTATTGGTCTCCTCCCATCTGGAGCAAAGGAGAATGAAGAAAACCAAAGACACAAGGAAAATATTAATCCAAAAGACTAATGGACCACATGAACCACAGCCTCCACCAGCCTGAGCCCAGAAGAACTAGATGGTGCCCGTCAACCACCTCACCGACCACTCTGACTGGGATCACAACAAAGGATCCCAGACAGAGATGGAGAGACATGTAGAACAAAATTTTAATTCACAAAAAAGACCAGACTTACTGGTCTGACAGAGACTGGAGGAACCCCCGAGACTATGGCCCCCAGATACCCTTCTAACTCAGTACTGAAGCTACTCTCAAAGTTCATCTTTCAGCCAGATTATTGTTGTTGTTGTTAGGTGCCGTCGAGTCAGTGTGATTTATAGCGACCCCGTGTACAACAGAAGAAACACTGCCCGGTCCTGTGCCATCCTCACAATCATTGTTATGCTTGAGCCCATTGTTGCAGCCACTGTGTCAATCCATCTC
>NW_004444040.1:1254887-1263046 GCF_000243295.1 Trichechus manatus latirostris
CCGGTCCTGTGCCATCCTCACAATCATTGTTATGCTTGAGCCCATTGTTGCAGCCACTGTGTCAATCCATCTCGTTGAGGGTCTTCCTCTTTTTCACTGACCTTCTACTTTACCAAGCATGATGTCCTTCTCCAGCGACTGATCCCTCCTGATAACATGTCCAAAGTATGTGAGACATAGTCTCACCATCCTTACTTCTAAGGATCATTCTGGTTGTGCTTCTTCCAAGACAGATTTGTTCGTTCTTCTGGCAGTACATGGCATATTCAATATTCTTCACCAGCACCACAATTCGAACGCATCAGTTCTTCTTTGGTCTTCCCAGCTAGATTATAGACAGGCCTATGAAACAAGAAATAACACATGTGAGGACCATGCTCCTTAGATCAATAAAGTATACGAGACCAAATGGGCAATACTTTCCCAAAAGCAAAGACGAGAAGACAGGAAGGGACAGGAAAACTGGACAAATGGAAATGGGGAACCAAGGTGGAAGGGGGGACAGCACTGATACATTGCGGGGGTTGCAACCAATGTCACAAAATAATTTGTGTATAAATTTTTGAGAAACTAAACTTTCTCTGTAAACTTACACCTAAAACGCAATTTAAAAAAAATCATAAATGGTATCATCTGTAAACTAAAGTGGCCTCATAGGTGAGGCCTTGGACCAATTCAGTATACTGTTGTTGTATAATTGGTACTGATGTTGTATCTGCTTGTACTGTGAATGTCCTTAAGTGTCAGAAAGGATTCACCCATTTAGGGACTGCCATATGTAGAAAGGAGCCCTGGTGGCACAGTGGTTAAGAGCTATGGCTGCTAAGCAAAAGGTCAGCCGTTTGAGTCCACTGGCCACTCCTTGGAAACCCTATGGGGCAGTACTACTCCATCTTATAAGTTGGAATTGACTCGACGTCAACGGGTTTAGTTCTGGTTTTATATGTAGAAAGGTGATTTCTGAACCCTCTCCAATGGTCCAAAAGAAACAGTAGAGACTTCCAAAAGCACAAAGGGCAATCTGAGCATTAAAGACAGACTGCCAGATACTCAGAGAGGCTATTTTCCAGTACGACAGCGCCACCTGCCTGACCTGGTCACCAAGTACCTCCCTTTTTTTAAAAAGCAACCTACTAATCTATTGACCAAGGAGTCCTAGGTGGTGCAAGTGGTTAAGTGCTGAACTAGTAACCAAAAGGTTGGCTGTTCTAACCAACCTAGAGGTGCCTCAGAACTAAGGCCTGGTGATCTGCTTCTGAAAGGTCACAGCCTTGAAAATCCTATAGAGTGCAGTTCTACTCTGCATACGTGGGGTCACCATGGGTTGGAATTTATTTGGCAGTGACTTGTGACTCTCCAATCTGACACCCCCATTTTGGGATAAGTCAGCTTGGATTTTGTGGTGATCAAGGGAAAGCTCACAAGGACGTATTAGTCAAATTGAAATGATATATTCAAGAGCACACTGACCTGGCCCTAATATTATCTCTGTTTTATATGAAAAAGTGGAGGCAACCCCTTTGGGGGATACTTTATTCCTCACTCCATCACCAGAAACAAAGTTGATGGCTAAACGGGCCCTTAATTCACATAGGTGCCCCTAAGTGCCTGAGCCTGGTTCCCTGGTGGTTCGGCTAAGTTGACTCCTGGTGGTATCCATGTTCAACCTCAGCACCAGCTATGCACAACTGAAAGCAGACATGCTCGCTCTTCTTAGTGGGCAGAACTCAAGCCAGTGCTAAGCCCTGGCCAGTATTGCCCTTGATGAACCTTGCCACATTTTCACTGACTTGGGATGTTGCCAACAGCCTAGCTGTCTGGTCTGCGAGACGGGCAGATTAAAGACATCCATCTTTGGGGCTATGAACTATGGAAACAAATTCAGCTGCCAATTGAACAGCCTAGGTTACTCATGGAGATGCCTATGGTAAAAGCCTATTCTCTAATGAGACCCACTGAAATCAAGCCTCTGATTAACCTGCATTGCTCATACCACCGCCATCACTGCCTGATCCATCATCCCACCAGACATGGCAACACGTTCACCATCAGGAACTGGGCACAAAGTCCCTAGTCCAAACTGTATGTTTCTGATGCAGACAGAAGCCTCCACTACATTCCAGACTTGTGACTCCCCCAAAAGTTGGACCGTTTGCGTTGCAGTAAAGGAGGCCACCTCGCACAGGGTGTTACCCCCACCTACTCCTGGAAGATGGACTATCTCAGACCACTGACCCACTCTTTGGGTTATTGCTGGTGCCTCACTGCTGTCAACACATTTTCAGGTTACAGTGTTGCTGTTCTAGTCTGATCCGGAGAACTCTGGCCACATGAAAGAATCTTGCTAGCAAAAAGAACTGCCCACATACAGCTTGGCACAGAATATGGGGTCCCATCGTCCAGCACTCTTGTTCAAGAGAGGGGAGACTACAGCCATTGGGACCCACAGAGTGTGTTGAAACCAGCTTGCACAGGCTCTGAAGTTTTGGTACTAGGTTGGTGTCATGGATTGAATTGTGTCTCCCAAAAATGTGTCAACTTGGTTAGGCATGATTCCCAGTATTGTGAGGTTGTCCTACATTTTGTGATTGTAATTTTCCTATGTATTATAAATCCTAATCTCTGCCTGTGGTAAATGAGGCAAGATTGGATTATGCTAAAAAGGATTAGGGTGGGATTGTAACACCCTTACTAAGGTCACATCCCTTAGCCAATGTAAAGTGAGTTTCCCTGGGGTGTGGCCGGTACTGCCTTTTATCTTACAAGAGATAAAAGGAAAGGGAAGTGAGCAGAGAGTTGGGGACCTCATACCACCAAGAAAGCAGCACTGGAAGCAGAGCGCATCCTTTGGGCCTGAAGTTCCTGCATGGAGAAGCTCCTAGTCCAGAGGAAGGTTGATGACAAGGACCTTCCTCCAGAGCCGACAAAGGAAGCCTTCCTCTGGAGCTGACACCCTGAATTTGGACTTCCAGCCTAGCAGACTGTGAGAGAATAAACTTCTGTTTGTTAAAGCCATCCACTTGTATTTCTGTTACAGCAGCACTAGATGACTAAGTTGGGAAGGGGAAGGAATTGGGAGGGTTCTTAAGAAAAAAAAAGAATACAAAATTATGAAAACAAAGTATATAGAACATGTAAACACATTGCAAGGAGCTCTGGAAGGACCTTGGGAGGGACCTGTGTGGATGAAGGGCCCTGAAGCTTAAGCCTCATGGAAAATTGGCCTCTGCCAGGTCCTCTCCCCACCTCACCTAGAGCAAGGAGAAGACAGCCCCTCCTACCTGTTCTTACACCCTCCTCACCCCCTTCCCCACTGGACTCTGCTTCAGGACTGATGGCTTCCTTTCCCATTTGCCCCCACAACAATCTGAGAAATGCCCTTCACTAGGAATTTGACTTTGCCCAACCAATAAAAAAAAATTGAAGAAGAAGCATTTCAAATTTTCTGCCGCTGTCTGTGGGTAGCTAAGGGGCAGCCATGCAGGGATATTGTTGGATGCTATTACAGCTTTAGATTAGAAACCTGCAGGATCCCCTTTGAAAGCTGGAGGATGGACACAGGATGCAAAATAGCATGAAATGAGGCAGACCCCACTGCACTGAGGAACATGCAGTTGACTGGTTGCCTTTGAGATTGTTTGTGGCTGGGAGGGGTGTGGATATACGGAAATAATGAGGGGGCATAGCCATCCTTTGCTCCAGCCCAGAAGGCCTTTCAGAAGATTGAAACTTGACTCTCCAGGCTCCCATTATGTTACTATCAAAACTGAATAACTCAGCCCAGATGAGGGGAATGGGCCAGATCTTAAAGCAAGACTAACGCCCGTGATGTGGGAGTTTCCTGAAGCAGGGGAAGAGACCTCAGAAGTCAACAGGGAGGAAGGCTGAGGGCTGGGGCGTGCCCACCAGGAAACCTTCTGGAATGACCCTCCCCTTTTTTGTTTTTTGTTTTATTTTCATGGGACTATGTGAATAGCCATATTTAGTGCATGCTGTAATATTTCTGTTCTTTCTACATTTTAATTCCCATCAGGGGACTTGACAAGAAGGGGATTCAAGTGCCAGCCTGACATTCTGGGGCCTCCAGGGGGCGATATAGCCCAACACACAGCCTGGCCAGGCAAGCCTCAGCCTAAGGCACCACTTTGGATCTGTTTTCTATGCCCTTGCATCCCTTATGGAAAATAAAAGGACAGAAAAGTTTTGCTGATTAAAAAACACTGTTTTAAAGCCGAGGCCTACAGAAAACTTCCAAGCCCCTTAGCATGGCATACTAGGTGCCAGCGTGATGCTCCAGAGGCTAAAACCTTCTACCTTGAAGCAAGTGCACCAACCCACTCTGCTGTGCTTTACCTGTGCTGATCCTTCCACTGAGCAACTCTTCCCCCTCCGGCTCAGGCTCTCTTTCTGTGCTTGTCCCTGCTTCTTTACCACCCAGGTCACTCTGGAGCGGACTCTGGAGCAGCACTGAGTGTCTGCAAGTCTCCCACCACCAGACTGTGAGCTCCATAAGAGCATGGCCTGTGTTTTATTCTTTGCTTATTCTCCAGCACTGGGCACATGGCAAGAGCCCTTCCCATGGGCATGGGCACAAATGCCCATGGCACATAAAGGAGAAGGAGGAGGTCAGAGGCTCTGGGCTGCGGGTACGGGCTGAGCCCCCGGGTGGGCCAGACAGGACTGGCATTCTCTGCGGGCTTGGACTCAACCTCCTCGATCTGTCACCATCACTTCTCTAGCTCTCTGTGGCCCGTAGCCACAACAGGTCCCAAAGCCCCTTTCTCATGGAGACGGTGCAGCAGTTTGTAAAGTGAAATTTACCCATAAATAACACAAAAATAAGAGCACACATAAAAAGTTGCAGGAAAAAGTTTTCTGACTAGGTCTAAAGCAGAGATTCTAACCTCTGACCCCAAGGGCTGACCCAAAATTTACTCATTGGCCTTCTATCTGCTGGGCCCAAGAGGTGCCCTCCTCACACAGAGGCCTCGCCCCGCGGTTCAGTGGCTCTAACCCAGGAGCTCTTCTCCAGGGCTGCAGGCCCTAGGAAGCCTCGAATGCCATGCTAACATGTTTCTTTCAATCCCACGTGGTTAGAATAGAATAGAAACACACAAGTCCAGAGTTCCTCCCAGCTTATGACTGAGCCTTAGCTCGATGTCACTTTCCCAGGCTGGCCAACTCCCCCTTCTGCCTCAGGGTCATTCTGAGCGCCTCTCCCTCAAATCGACCTTGGAAAGAGCCTTCCAGAACCATGATGGTTTGCAACACCAAAGCATTTTAACCATCATGAAAAGGAAAGTAGACCCCGTTGCCTCCCAGGGAAGGAAGGTGTTCTGGAAGTGAAGTCATTCCAGTTGGAGGTAAAAGTCAGAGTAAAGGCATGGAGCTGAGAAGACAGAAGATGTGTTTGGGAAACGGTGAGATTTTCCATGTCAGATGAGCAAGAAATGCACACAGTGAGGGAATGGACAGAAGGCTGGGAAGGGAGATTTGGATCAGGCATCAAAGTTTCTCAAATGTCCCTAAATTGAGCCGGTCCTCTTTTAGGGGCAAGCAGGAGAGACATCTGAAAGTTTCTAAGCAGGTGATGGCCTAATTCAAGCAATACTTTTAAAATCTTTTGGCAGGAGGATGGTGGATGGCAGGGAGACAGATAGGAGGCAGTGGCCAGAAATGGGGCAGATTTCTCCTCCCAGCCAGAGTAGAACACAATGGAAGACAAGACATTTTCATTGTTAAAGATGTTAGCTGTAGGCACTGGGGTAGGGAGAGGGCCATGGAAAGGAGACTCCGTAAGACCTGACAAACAGGTGGCTTGGGGCCAAGGCGAGGAGATTATCAGAGGTGCCATGGACAGACACAGGGGACAGACACAGATGTGGCCTGGGCATGTGGACAAACAGTCCCACCCTGGGTCCAGAGGCAGGGCCACTTGTAATGAGGACCCTCCCCTGCCCAGAGAAGTGCTCCCCCCTTCCCCAAGGTCAAGCCCAGCTTTGTTCTCACCAGTTGATGTTCAGGACTAACAGAAGCAGGACAGTGGCCCACACATGATGATCATTTCCCCAAAGATGGCCTCTGAGGCTGTGATGGAGCAGGAGTTCTCTGAGGGAAAGAGGGGAGAAGGGAGCACAGCAGCCTAAGGGTCTGCTCAGAGGGTAAGGGAGAAACAGTTTGCTCTCACCATGGAGGATGGCTTCCCAGCTGTGTGGGGAAGGGGGAGGTGTGGGGAGCCCACTGCTACAGGGAGGTCAGAGAGCCTGGCCTGGGATCTGAGAGCAGGAGCAGGCAGCAGGCGAGCTGGAAGGGAGCCTGACCATGAGGGTTTGGGAGTGGCTTGCTGGACTCTGTCGGGGCATCCTCAGATAGAGTGCTCCGCTGAACTTTCTCAGGAGGGGTAGCCATTGAAGAAAGTGGCAGGCACAAGGGAAGGGTTCTTTCAAGAATGGGGAGGTCTGAGCAGAGGAAAGAGGGAAGATCAAGACAAGAACAGGAGAGCCGACAGAGCAACATCAGGAGGGACAGAGATGGGACCAACCAAAGAGGCCCCTGAGTCCACATCCTTCCCCAAGGCAGAGGAGAAGAGACTGGGAGACAAGACGGAGACACATCCAAGAGCACGAAGGGGCTGAGAGAGCTGCCAGGGTGCTGCCAAGATGCCCTGTATCCTCTCCACCAAGCAAGAGGCAGAGTGCTGCTGGAAGTTAGAAAGCCAGAGGTAGATTTGAAGGTTGGGGGGAGGGGTGGTGCAAGTACAGAACAGTTTGGGGGAGTTTCTCTAGAGCAATGCTTCTCAAATGTAATGTGTACACAAATCACCTGGGAGCTTGTTAAAATGCAGGTTCTGATTCAGCAGGCCTGGGATGGGGCCTGAGATTCTGTATTTCTAACAAGCTCCCAGGTATAGTCGATGCTGCTGGTCCAGGGACCACACTGTGAGGAGTAAGGTTTTGGAGTATCAGATGAGCATAAGGAGATAGAGAAAGTGATTGGCGCAACAATTCACCTTAAGGAGAGACCTGCCTTTAATAATTCCATTTAGGGTAAAACCTGAGACCTTGAAGAGTCTGGGTGGGAGTGACAGTCCCTGCAGGTGATGGGAAGGAGGACAGATAAGAGTGATGGTAAAGAGGAAAGAGGTCAGGAGAGGAGGTAGGGGAACGTTTAGGGTGGTGGGAAGCCAGGCAGCACCCCTGAGATCCTTTGTCTGGGTCAAGGTGGCAAGACACTAACTGCACACTTGGAGGTTCCCCAAAGGAGAATGGGAGTCAGTGGGGGAGGGAAAGTGATACTCCAGGCATGGCTGAAAATGAAAGCAGCAGGCAGGGGCAGGAAAGTGCTGGACTCACTCTAGGCTTGTTGAAAGCCGGGCCAGGACACACCAGGCCAGAATGTGGGGGAAGACGCACAAATGGCTCTGCCCCATGGTCAAGGGCGGACAAGGAACTAACAAAAGAGGAATGAGATCTGAAAGGGGGGACAGCTGAGGAGGAAGAGCGGGCTGCGCTGGGCTCCCAGCTCTAACACTGGACACTTGGGATCAGAAATTAAAAGGTTTCTGAAGAGCACAGGTTGGTAACGGAAAGGCTTTAGGTTGAGGCAATCCAGGGACAGTGAATAGGATGGGGGTTGGGGAGAGCTGCGCCGTTTATCTGGGGCCCCAGCCTACGACCGGAAGAGGTTGGAGTCCTAGGCTGCGGTTAAACCGAGGTCAGGTTCGCCAGGGGAAATGCGGGCGAAGAACACTAAGAGTCAAGGATTGAAGGCGTCAAAATAAGCAGCAAGTCCAGTAACAAGGCGTCAACGTGGAGAGTACGGCAGGCACTTGGGGAAGGGAGACGAGGCCACGAAGACGCCGGAGCTTCGTCCGGTGGAGACGGGGAGGCAGTGGAGGTTCCAGAGCGCGGCGTGGCATGCTCCTTTGGCTGCTGCTGAGCTCCCTCGCCGCCCAGCCCTGGATCCTCCCTGTTCGGGCCTCCCGGGCCTCCGCCGGCCCCTCCAGCTCCCTCCTGCGGCCTCAGGCAGGCCGCAGCCCCCAACCCCGGCGACCGACTCGCCAGGGTCCGCCCCGCCACCGCGGCCCGGGCCCGGCCGCTCCTCCCCCGATGATGTCACGTCCCTGGCCGCCCCTCGGCCATCCGCGCCGCCCCGCCCCC
>NW_004444040.1:1263675-1302796 GCF_000243295.1 Trichechus manatus latirostris
CCTGGGCAGCCGCCAGAGCGCGCCTCTGGGGCGCCTCCGCGCGGACCCGGTGCGGGCTCCGCTCCCGCCCTCCCTGCCGGTTTGCAGCCCGCGCGCCCGCAGTCACTCAGGCCGCGGGGGAATCCCTCCACCTCCCCGCCCCGCGCCCCGGGAGGGGAGGGGACAGCGCGGCGCTTGCGGACCCGCTTTCTCCGAGGGAGCGCCTAGAGGCTAGCGCTCACTGAGCCGCCGGGACTTCGGCGCTGCGCTGCGCTCCTGGCGGCGCCCAGTGCCGTCGGGTCAGGCTGAGCTGCGCAGCCCGCAGCGTGCGCGAGACGGGCTCCCAGCGGTGGGGGCGCTCACCGACTGCGCGTCCTTATGTTCCCGGCTCAGGACGCTCTGCCCCGCGGCGGGCCCAGCCTGAAGGAAGAGCCGCTGCTGCCAGCTGGCCTCGGCTCGGTGCGCTCCTGGATGCAGGGCGCGGGCATCCTGGACGCCAGTACCGCGGCGCAGAGGTGAGCAGGCGGACGGGACCTGGCGCGCGGGTTGGACGGCTCCGCACTGCCTTAGTTCGGCTTGCTCAGCTGCTGGGGCGCGGGTGGGGGGAGCCCTAACTCTGGACAGTCCCGACAAGCTCTCCTGCCTACCCTGTCCCGAACGCTTACTCTTCCTTTTGAGGATGCGGGGCGGGCGGGGGCGGGGCTTCTGCCTCCACTCGGGGCTGTCCGGGCTCTGACTTCTGACTGTTGCCGTCCACCGCTCAGGAGAAGGAGGTATCTCCGCTGCCCGCAGTCCCTAGGCCTTGACCCACATATACCAGCGGTGGAAGGAACTGCCACCCCCCTTTTTGGGCAGTGCCCCTGTCTTCTCTGGTCCAATTCCGCGGCTCCTCTCTCTTTTCCCACGCCCCTCAGAGTTGGAGGGTGGGGGTACACGGAGCCAGAGAAGCCGCTGGGTGCTGAAGAGTGGGGAAGGAATGAGGTGAGCAGTCGGCTTTGCTGAAGTGATTGGGGTTGGGAATGGGGCACGGCTGCTTAGGTCCTGTCTCTGCTCAAAATGTGTTTCTGGTGGGTCCTGCTGGAGTCAGGGGGTCACTGAGAACCCAGCATCCACACCTATCTCCTCTGACTCCTTTTCGGGAGTCTGGGCAGGTAGCCTCTGGGGGAATCTGGAAGGGAACTTTAAAAGCTTGTTGAACCGTGCTCCCACAGCACCCGGACTCTGGGCTTTTTGTACTCCCAGCTGTGATCCTGGGTGGGGGGATGTTGAGATAGCCCATGGGGAGTTCATAGTGGTTAGGACTAGGGAGTGCTAACTCTGGAGGCTGCTGAGGCAGGGTGGGAACTGGGCTTCCCAGAAGGTCTGAGCAGCTGTTTGTCCAGCAGCCAAAACAGCTTCTGATAAGGAGTTGCCAGGGCAGACTAGAGGGGCGTGTGGGCCACACACTCACGTCCCCAGTCCTGCCCGGGGGGACACCACTCATAGTCCAGCCATCACCTCACCCTGTACCCCTGCACCGACACACCCCTTGTTTCATGCTCATGAAACCGTGTTCCTGCATACATATTCTTTCATGGCTGAGCCTCAGGGGGTGCCCCAGAGACTCAGTGTGGAGCTCATCTCTTCAGGACTAGGAAGGATCTTGCAAACAATTGGATTTCCATAAGTTTTACAAGTGATATAACTATATTCCAGAAAAACTGGAAAATAGAAAACAAAATCTCACCTCTCTAACACGACTACCATTATTTGTACGTAAATAACGTTCACCTTCTGTTTGTCAACTGCTCCCTCCCCTCTAGAAGTATTTTCATAAGCACTATGCTAATTTTTTTACAGCAACATGTAAAAAAAAAGTATTGGCATAGCGGCACTTATGAATACCTTGCGGGGAGAGGGAGCTGTAGTCAAACCTAGACGGAGGCATTATTTGTGTTTAAAAACAGGACTGTCAACATTTTAGTGTATTTCCTTCCCATCTTTCTTCCCATTAACATGTTTTTCCTGTGCTATGCATACAGTTCTTTTTTCTGTTGGTTTTTTTTTTTTTTTATTTAACTTGAGATGGTTATTTTCTTAACATGGCCCCATCTTCACCCCCACCACTGATTGTGTGGTAAGAGCTCCTGGTAAGAGTGGGTTGGGAGGTCCACTGGGGCTTCTGGGATTTAAGGTTCGTATTCCTCTCTGACCTAACCCTCTGTTCCCACCCTGAGCCAGCAGGTTTGATGAGGGAGAATGGGAGAAGGTACAAAGGAGGCAGTGCCCTGATAGCCTGTGTGGGGTGCAGGAAATATAGGGGTGATGTTCACCCCAGAAACTCAGGCTGCTGGCAGTACTGGGATTGGGTTTCCATCTCTGGGACTCAGAGGGCTTCCATAGTTTAAATAGGGACATTTCTTCAGGCCTGAAC
Source organism: Trichechus manatus latirostris (assembly GCF_000243295.1). NCBI lineage: Eukaryota > Metazoa > Chordata > Mammalia > Sirenia > Trichechidae > Trichechus > Trichechus manatus. The sequence goes on from NW_004444040.1 coordinate 1,266,068, forward strand.
TGCTCATCCCCAAATCTGGAAACTTCTCTGTCTCAGGACACAGATGGGGGGCCCCACATGTTTGATTGACTCTAGAGCCCCCTCCTTCCACAGGAGAACAATCTAATCCTTTCTTCTCGTTCTTCTTGATGTTACCTGTTCTCTCTCCCATTTGTATCGTAATCCCCAGTCAGTTCTCTGCTCAGGTCTTTGCACCCTAAAACAACAATAACAAAAATCCCTTTCTCTGTCCCCACCTCCCTCTTCAATCTCTCCCTCTCATCTTTGAGAAACTTTCACAGTACCCCTCCACCACCACCACCAGTGCTGCTTGGGATCTGAGAGTCGTCTGGGATGCTTTCCTTGCCGTCACCCTACAGCCACCTGGTTGTCAAGGCTTATGGATTTTCCCTCTGTGTCCTACTCCCAGTCTCAATGCCCACAGCCACTACTTTTATCATTGAAACATCCTGGCCCTCCACCACCTTCCTCCTTGGCTTGAAGCGTAACTGCCCTGGCTTACCACCTAAGCTTCCTAGCCTATTGCCCCAGCCTCAGCTTCTCACCCCTCCCCCAAATCCATCTTCCATGCAGTATTTCCAGAGAACCTCTCTGATCATTTCTCTTCCCTGATTAAAAACTTCAGTGACTCCCCACTTCCTCCCGCATATTCAGCATTCAAACCCATCACAATCTGACCCCAACTTTCTCTCCCAGCCTCTGTGTGATACTTGGAATCCAAGAATGTTGGAGAACTAGCTGTTGCACTAGTAAGTCCTATCTTCTCGTGAACAGTCCCCCTGCCACCAGCACCCACACACCCACTGAATAGTCTTACCAGACTTCAGGACCCATCCCCCCAGTACCTTCTCTGTGGTTCTCAGTAAGTAAAGGTTCTTAGTACTAAGGTACTTGGTACTTAGTAGTAAAGGTTCTTAGTACTAAGGTACTTAGTAGTAAAAGTTCTTAGTACTGTCTAAGGATGCATCCTACAGGCCAGCATCTCCTAGCCTGCCTGTCCTGGTTTTCTTGCCCTGCCGGCCTGGGCCTTCCTCCAGGGCAAGGGTGGTGGCTTATTCATCCTTGTGTTCCCAGCACCTAGGACAGGCTTGAGCAGTCAGTAGGGGGTCCGTGAATATCTGCCAAAGAAAGCAGGAGTGCGTCCTAGAAGACTTCTGAAATCCCTTTCTGTTGGGCTCCCTTTCCACCTTGGTGATTTCCAGGTTCTGCCTGACACCCCAGGAACCAGGCACTGGAGCAGCTACTGTTTCCCAGTTTTAAAATGCCAAGGTTTTACAGGGGGTGGGTGGGGAGAAGGCCCAGAGCCTGAGATCAGTGAGGGAGGCTCTGCCAGTAGGAAGGAAAGTTCTGAGTAGAGGAGGGGCAGGGAGAGAAAGGGGCTGCATACTCTTAAAATGAAGGCAACAGAAAGCTGATGTTGGGGGCCAGCAGGCTCTCCCTAGTACAGAGCCAGGGACAAGGAGCCCTGCAAAAGGACCCCTGGCCATTGCTGTGACTGCCCTGTGCTAAGCCACCAGGACTTTATCTCTGTGACTCATATACCCAGTCCCGGCCCACCTTCTCCAGGTTTCCCTGCAGAACCAAGTCTTCCTGCTGGGGGCTCAGCACAGAAGTAGTTCTCTTCTCCTTCCCAAGTGCTTCTTAGCCTGGGAAGGCCCCTGATGGGCCCAGGCCAGCCCTCCCCCATGAAGAGACCCCTGGAAGACCCAGGCCAGTCCTCCCCCTGAGCTGGCCCCAGCACAGGAGCAGGGCCCCTGAGAGGGAAGCCAGCTGGGGCTGCTTTCCTGTAAGCAGCTGCAGGCTAGCCTCCCTGCTAGGAAATGCTTTTGTTTGCTTTAATAATTAATAGCTGCTCCTCAGCCTGGGCCTGGCAGGCAGGCCTGTGGGTGGGTGGCGGGAGGGTGGGCAGAGGGAAGTAGGATGGCAGTCTTTAGGTGGGATGGAGGGCAATTGTGAGGCCAAGAGGAAGAGTGGGAGAGCAGGCTGGTGAGACCCTCTCCCTCGCCCCCTCACCTCCTCCAGGGACCTTGGTCACTGAGACAGTTTCCTGGGGCAGGTGAGCAGAGGCGGTTCCTTGGGCGGTGGGAAGCCTCCTCAAGCCTTGAAGCCTCGTCTCCAGCAGGACCCTTTGGACCTGGGATCTGGACAGCTGCCCCAGCACCAGGCCCTCCCTCTGCCTGCATTGCTGAGATGGGTGTGCCCCAGTTAAAGGCTGCTTTTGTCTTCCCTGGTCTGCAGCTCAGGCTCTAGCTAGTCATGTCAGGGGCTGGGCAGGGCTAGGCCAAGGGGTCTTGGCTGGAGGGCAGGAACTGCCAGTTCTAGCTTGATTATGGACAGTCCTAGGAGCCCAGGAGATGCCTGCAGGGGAGAGCAGGGGCTGGTGGTGAGCTTGGAGGAAGGGAGATGTAGAAGAAAGGAAGGGAAGGAGCACCAAGAAGTGGGTAGACATAGAAGTCATGCCAGGATGGGGAAAAGAAGAGCTGCATTAGCAGAGAGAAACTTTAGGGAAATTAGAGGCAAGGGGTGAGAGGCAAGAGACATACGCTCTTTGCTCCTTCCACCTCCTGGTGGCAGTGGGGTCGGGTGGGAGGGGGCATCAACATTGCCAATGACCTCAGGGCTCGTCCCCATCTCCCCAGCATCTCAGACCCTAGACTGATCAGGTCCAAGCTAAGAACCTTGAGCTGTCAAGGCTGGCAAGAGTTAGGATCTGAGGGAGGGAGGAAGGCGGGAGGTCTGGCGGTACCTCTGGGTGGACCCCAAGGTTCCAGCCTTGCCCACTGTCCTCTGCGGGAGTTGGGATTGTTGTTGGTAAGTTGATCTTTTTTATAATAAGCATGTAGTCAAGGAAAAAGCTCCTGGTTGGCACACATGGTTAAGCACTTGACTACTAACCGAAAGGTTGGCATTTCAAATCCACCCAGAGGCACCCAGAAGAAAGGCCTAGCAATCTTTCTGAAAGGTTACAGCCTTGAAATCCCTGTGGAGCTCAGTTCTACTCTGACACACATGGGGTTGCCATGAGTTGGAGTCAACTCAATGGCAACTGGTTTGGTTTGGTAGTCAAGGACGTAAAGAACGCAAGCGGTCTTCTGAGGAGAGAGCACAGGCTGCGAGGGAGGCCTGGTCTCTACTAGACAGTGTGGCAGGGTCCAGCAGCTGCCACGAGAAGAGCCTGGGGCATCTTGCTCAGTCTTTCAAAGGAACCTCTTCACGGACAATAGCAGCTGGACAGCTCTGCTGCCCCAGGGTGTCCCCACAGGCACCCCGTGTACTCTGCTGCACAGGCCACCTGAATGGCCCAGGCTCTGAAGGTCAGCTTGCCCTTGATGTTCACGTGAACCTGGATCTCCAAAGCCCACGCACAACCATGTACTACACGGTAGTTCTCCTCCAACCAGAATATATCTGTGCAAACTAAAGCTTACCTGGGTCACAAACAGCCTGCTTTAACATTTGGTCTGTTTCATAACAGACCATGGGAAGGAGTGAGTGAGGCATGGTGGAAATATGAAAATGAGCACCCTCTTCTCTCAAATTTGGATTCTTTAGCACAGGAGCAAATGCCCCACCACCTCAGCACTCCCCCGACTTGACCGGAAGACGTGTGAACATTTTGTCAGAAACACTCTTTTTAAGAAAGCAAGGAAACGTGTAACTCATTTTGGAATCGTACAAAAGTGGTTAATGTGGCTGTTCTCGTCACTCAGTGAAGTAAGCTGCATTTGTCTGAAAAACATGTTTATGTGGACTGCTTTGTTCACTAATGCTGCTAAGTGAATGAAATGTTTCTGAATTATGGGCTCCATCAATACAGGTGAGCAGAGCGACTTTTATTTGTCATAAACTGATAGGTGTCAAGCTGCACTCAGGCCCTCCAGGCTGTAGATTTATTGGCTTCCGTCATAGCCCAGGCCTCTGAATAGATGGTATAGTTGGTACCCCACCCATATCCCTCAAAACCACTTGCTGTCAAGTCAGTTCTGACTCATGGAGACCTCATGTGTGTCAGAGTAGAGCTGTGCTCCGTAGAGTTTTTAATGGCTACTTTTTTCATAAGTAGATTGCCAGATCTTTCTTCCCAGGTACCTCTGGATGAACTAGAACCTTCAACTTTTTGGTTATCAGCTGAGCTCTTAACTGTTAGCATCACCCAGGGATCCTCACATCCCTTAGGAGCCTTGGTGAAGGGCCTGCTTCCGCTGCCAGCATCTGTTTCCCTTTGCCTGAGGGCTTTCTCAGGTCGCCAGAGCTTGCTCTGCCCACTTGCAGGCAGGCCAGAACCAAAATCAGAAACCAAACCCACTGCCGTTCTCATAATGACCCCTATAGGGCAGAGGAGAACTGCCCCATAGAGTTTCCAAGAAGCGGCTGGTGGATTTGAACTGCTGACCCTTTGGTTAGCAGCTGCGCTCTTAACCATTGCACCACCAGGTCAGGCCAGAAGTACCTGAGAAATAACAGGTACTTGTTGGCTAACAGGTAGTTGGAGGATAAATACCCCAGCTCCCTTACCCTTCCCTGGAGTGGCATGACTCTGAGGCACGTGTTCTGTACTGTTGCCAGAGTTCCCCAGTGGGATCAAACCCCAGTTGCCCACAGTGGTAACTTGTTGATAAAAACAAATAACCAAACCAGTTGCCGTAGAGTCTGTTCCGACTCCTGGTGACCCCATGTGTTTCAGAGTAGACCTGCCCTCCACAGGCAACCTTTCGGAAGCAGATCACTAGGCCCTTCACCTTTATTTGCCTCCCCTTCTCACTTCCTCACTCCCCTACCAGTGTTTCCCAAGTAAAACTACTTGCATTTGAATCCTTGTCTCAGGCTGTGCTTCTGGACAAACCAAACCAAACCCTTGGCCTCTACTGGCTTCAGAAACTCTCCTTCCTGCTGCCCTCCATCTTTCTTTTAGATAAAAGATACATTATCTGTGGACATTTTCCAAGTTTCCCCCCACATCCCGTGGCTATCTTGGGCAGCCCCCACTTTGGACACCACTAGATCAGAGTCACTGGCCTTTATCCACATCTCTTTGCCTCTAAAGCCAGCTGGAGAGCAAACAGTGGCCCCCACTTCCCACCCGTATCCCACACATCTCTGCACCCAGGATGCATCCAGGGGCTCAGACTGCTCGGCACTCCCTGTGTCTATCTCTTCAGTTGTCTGAGTGCATCTCTATATTGCTTTCTTCCTGTTCTTTAATCTGGGTTTGTTTTCTCATTACAAGAGCATCAGCTATTCCCAACGGAGAGAAGAGCAAAATTGTCCGCTCCCCCCTCCCTCCTCTCTCTTTTTGGGGCTTGCAGTTTCCATTCCGCAGCTGTTGATTGGTCACCTGCTGCACGCTGGGGGTGGAGGTGCCTTGTGGGGAAACCAGGAGAAGGAAGGCATAGTCCAGACCTATCTCTCCCTCTGGCTTCTTACTCCTTCTATCCCTCCCAGCCAGCTGCTCCTGATGTCATCTTCTGTCTCTTGTTCTTAGGAAATACTAGGATGTCATTAAAGCAAAACCTGCCCTCATTTTACCTTGATTTCCCCCCAAGTCCCATAGTGGGCAGGGGTATGAACAGCAAAGCTGGAGACATCCACAGACAATGAATACCCCCGCGTGCCCAGCAGGGGTCCTGCCCATTCTGCAGTCCTCACCTTGTCTGCAGGGGCTGGACCATATTAATATTGTTCTGTTGTTTTGCTAGTGATCCTGCTGCGAGTTGAAAGCTAGCCATTGCTTTGCATGGATGGGTGTAGGGAGATTCTGACCACCCCCAGCCAGGGTTCCCTTTCCTCCTGAACCAGGGAGGATCTGCTGAGCTGGGTGGGGAAGGGCATGATGATGCTCCAAGGTCTGCAGTCATGACAGGTAAAGGCTCAGGGATGTGGAACTGAGCCAGATCCAGCTCTAGGGTAGGGCACAGGCATAAGAGGCAGGGGAGCCCCTCTGCGCCCCCTCAGCTGGCAGCACTGGAGACTGGTCCACAGACCCCAGGGGTACCTGCTCTCTTCCCCTTCCTCTGGTCCCGTGCCCTCTTTCCCCAGGAATCCCCTCTTGGGAAGAGGGATGAAGGGAGGGTGAAGGCAGCTTGGCCTGGGGCTTAGGCCAAACTCCTCAAGTCTGGTCCTGAGTGCCCAGGAGCCTGGCAGAAACTGGCAGGCAGCCAGGTTCAGGGACAGACTGATGTTTGCCAAGGGGGCTGGGTGGGAGAAGAAGCATTGCCTACGGCTCAGGTCAGCCCTGTTGATTTACTCTGTACTCATTTTTTGTCTGAATCTTTTATTTTTTTAATTGTACTTTAGATGAATGTTTGCAGAACAAATAGTTTCTCATTAAACAGTTAGTACACATACTGTTTTATGACAATGGTTAACAGCTCCACAGCGTATCAACGCTGTCCCTTCTCAACATTCGGTTCCCTATTACCAGCTTTCCTGTGCCCTCCTGCCTTCTAGTCCTTGTGTACTCATTTTTTGAGGCGCTCTGGTGGTGCAGTGGTTAAAGTGATTGACTAAAGGTCTGCAGTTCAAAACCACCAGGGGCTCCGCGGGAGAAAGCTGTGACAGTATGCTTCTGTAGAGATTTACAGCCTTGGAAACTCTATGAGTTGGAATCAACTCGATGGCAGGAGAATTTGAAATTTGGCCTGGGCAGTGGTGGGGGATGTCTGTGTAGGAAGAGCACCTTAAGTTGTCTAAGGGGTTCCATTTTCTCAGCATCCAGATGGCCAGGCCATAGTGATCAGCCCCTCCTCTGCCAAGGCCTCTATCTTTCTCTATCCCTCCTCCCTCCCTGGTATCTGAGAGCCTTCCAGGCAGGCACCTCTCCTGGGCTAGATGACAGGACAAAAGGGCAACAATGATCTAGGATTCTTCCACAAGCCCACCCCCTCCGGTCTTCTCTCTCCCTAGGTGGTCCTGAAATCTGTCCCTGGTGGAGTTCAAGTTAAGCCTGTCCGGGGAGCAGGAGGGAGGAGCTCAGGGCTGATGCATCGTTAGCATATTCATCAACAGTAATCAGGGGCCTGCTGTGAATGAAAGGCCTCTTTGGGCTTCCCTGGCACTCAGCAAATGGGAAGTGGGGGGTAGCTGGTCAAGGATAGACTGAAAGACCTGCAACCTAAAGGGGAGAAGGGAGGAGGACCAGCGAGAGGATGCAGGTAGGGTGAGGTCCCTGGAGGAAGAAGTATCCCTGGGTGGTGTAAACAGTTAATGAGCTAGGCTGCTAACCAAAAGGTTGGAGGTTAGAGTCTACCCAGAGGCACCTCAGAAGAAAGGCCTGGCAATCTCTTTCTGAAAAGTCAGCCACTGAAAGCCCTATGGAGCACAGTGCTACTCTGACACACATGGGGTCACCATGAGTCGATGATGACTCCAGGCAACTGGTTGATGGGGAAGAGAAAGTGTTGATGGGCCTCTCCTCCCCCTCATCTTGATCAGGGGCAAGCAAGACCCATCACTCTGCGTCCTAAATCAGCATTTCACATGGACCAGTGGAACTCCAAAGCAAGATTTTAGGGGGAGGAACAATTTTCACTTTATGACTTCTGTATTTATTGTAATCTGTGTAAGTAAAAACATAATGAGCACCTCAAGCCCATTACATCCTAGACATTAGAGCTCAGCATGAAGCCAAGTAAAAGAGTGAGTTGATCTGAAGAAAAATATTAAATAGTGATTAATATGGCAGAAGTTGTCACAGGGGCATGTCTACGATGGGAATCTGGGAAAGCTGGTTCCACCATCCTCATCCTCTCCCCAGTATCCCTGCAGCAGCCTCTCACTTGCCTGCCATACTACACCCTGTCTACCTGCAGCGTCTTCTAAGCCCAGCCTGACATTGTGTACTGCCTGGCTTCAGAAGTTTCTCTTGGCCTTTCGTCATATTTCCCAAACCATGTTCCTCAGCAAAAGTGCTCTGTGGTCAAGAAGCATGGTGTATTAGTTATCTATTGCTCTATAAAAAATTATCCCATAATTTATCAGCTTAAAACAATAGGTATTTCATATCTCACACAGTTTATCTGAGTTAGAAATCAGGGAACAGCTTACCTGGGTGACCTGGCTCAGGATGTCTCATGAGGCTGTAGTCAAGATGATGGCTGGGGTTGCAGTCAACTGAAAGCTTGACTGTGGCTTGTGGATCTGCTTCCAAGATGACTCACTAACATGTCTGGCAAGTTGGTACTGGCTGTTAGCAGAAGGCCTCGGTTCTTCTCTATGTGAACCTCTCCATAGGACTGCTTGGGATCCTCACCACATGGCAGCTAGCTTCCTCCAGAACAAGTGATTCAAGAGAGAGAACAAGGCGGAAGCCACAATGTCTATTATGATCTAACCTCAGAAGTCATATGCCATCACTTCTGTTAAATTCTACTGACCACACAGACCAATCCTGATACAATATGGGAGGAGACTATACAAGGGCATGAGTACTAGTAAGGATCATTAGGAGCCATCTTGGAGGCTGGCTACCCAACACAGGGAGCACTGGCCTGAGCCAAGTCCAACAGGGCCCAATCCTGGAGAGTGTCCCAGGGTCCCATATACACCCACGTGTGCTGTGAAGCTACATTTCCCAACAATTGTGGCTACAGCACCCTTTTGTAGAGGAGGAGCTGGAGCTATGGGAGATCTAAGGAACACACTGGAAGACTTTGGCTCAGAGAGGAAAGTCCAAACTCCTTGGCCTGGCTTTTGTGGTCCTGCAAGGTCTGACATGAACTTACCAGTGCAAAGTCTTTTCTCCTCATTTCACTTTTTGAAATCTATGGTCCAGTGACACCAACTCCTCACACTTAGAGCCATTTCTTATGCTGTTTGTTCTACCGTTTTGCCTCCTCCACGTGTTGAGCTCGTGTTCATTCCTCAAGGCCCAAGGAGAGGGCCGCCATGTCCACGAAGTCTTCCCCTCATCCCTCACAGAAAAAATTAATTTTCCCTGCTTTGCTTCTATAGTTTTTTATATAGCAATATCTTTTGGGGAGCACCTACCACTTAGTCTCGTGTTAGAGCTCCCTGTATCTGTCTTACCTCCACTTCCAGGCATCTAGCTCCAGCCCCCTCATTGCATAGTACATTATTGGAGTTCAGGAAATATTTGTGGAGTAGGGCCTTGCTTCTTCTCTTCCTTCTGTCTTCACCCTGGCCTTGCTTCTGGGAATGGTTTCTAATAAGCTAGAAGAGAACCCTGGGCAAGGTAGACTAGAAGGTCCTCCTGCCCAAGGGAGACAATGGTTGTCTTCCCCCAAGTCTTTTGGCATGTCCTCTATACCTGAGGAGGTTCTTCCCCACCTCCAGTCGTAGCCCAGGGTCCAGGTTGGGCAGACGAGCGGCCCTGAGCCAATTTAATGTCTCTGAGAGCTTGGTGGACATCATCATTTCCTAGGCCACACCACAGGCTTGCAGAAATCTCAGCCTTGGCTGGGGCACAGTGGGATATTTTTTCCAGTAACTTTTAGCTACTCCTTGGTGCCCTAAAGGGACACGATGGGCAGTCACAGACGCCTCTGGTCAGCAAGAAATGAGAAAATGAACGGATGGATTGCTTCATCCATTTGGTTTTGGAGATCAGCTTTTCCAAATATAGGACCCTGGAGAAAGGCTTGGGAAGGGGCCTGGCAGGGATGCCTCCCTTGCAGCCACCTATTGTGGCCCTGTTCCCAAGGGAGCAGGTGGGGGTGACCTTGGTCCTGGGAGGCCTCTGGCTGGAACCGAGATGGCCTTGGCCAGGGTGAAAAGGGCTTGTCCAGTTTGATTTCTCGCCCGAACTCTTCACATGTCAGAGCCAAGTCTGGGCCAGCCTCCTACCTGGCCAGAGGCTTGGGGGTCTTCCTCACCAGAGAGGGTGGTTTTCCAGCTCCTTTCCTCCTCGCAGTGGTGTGGGCCTGGCACGAGCACATTTTGAGAAGCAGCCCCCCTCCAACCTCAGGAAATCCAACTTCTTCCACTTCGTGCTGGCCATGTATGACCGGCAGGGGCAGCCTGTGGAGGTGGAGCGCACAGCCTTCATTGACTTTGTGGAGAAGGACCGAGTGAGAGGCTCGTGGGCTTGCTGGGACGGAGCACGGGGTGGGATGGGAGGGCTTGAGGGACCTCCTTCCTCTAAGGCAGGTGAATGGATAGATGCGTGGATGGGTGGAGAAGGGTGGGTGAATGGATGGAAGGGAGGGAAAGAGGGTAGGTTAGGGAGGAGGGTGTGGGGCAGGGGAGCATGGAAGATCACAGGGAGCACCTGAGCATCCTCCCCATCTTGTCCTTACAGGAACATGGAGCTGAAAAGACAAACAACGGGATCCATTACCGCCTCCGGCTGGTGTACAACAATGGTGAGTGGAGTCCACAGACCCAGAGGAACTCTGGCTACCTGGTGAGACCCATAATGCCCTCCTGGTCAGGGCTGAGGAGGCCCCTGGCGCGCCAAGTGGGGAGGGTCTGGAGTGTGGTACAGCTCTCAGACGCCACAGATCTTCCCACACAACAAGCCCACTCCACCTTCCCCCACTAGGACTTCGGACAGAACAAGACCTCTACGTGCGCCTCATTGACTCCATGTCCAAGCAGGTGAGCCACCCTGGGGGATGCTTAGGCCCATCTCGCCCTCTGCTTGGACTCCAGGCTCTGGGGGAGAGCACCCCATATCTGAGTGTGCATTCTTGTCCCTGTCCTTGTCTCTCCTGTGCCCTCCATCCCCACCAGTCTAGCCCCCGCAATTCCTGCCCCAGCCCACAGCAGAAAGATATGTGGCTCTTGCCCTTTAGACTAGAAACGCACGGTATTTGAGCAAAGACCCTGTGTTAGCTTGTGTTCCTAAAAGCCCAGCCTGAGATGGGGATTCAGGTGCACAGGGTTTATTGGGGTGGGCTGGGATGCTCTCAGGAAAAGAGGAGTGAGGGAAGCAGGACAGGGCTGAGCAAGGGTGTGGTCTCAGCTGGAGTCTAGTCTCTGTGAGGATTCTGGAGGAGTGGTATCAGAGTTATCCCCCTTGGGGAAAGGAATCCAGTCATTGGCTGGGGACCACTCCTAAGGGGAGAGTATGCCTTCAAGACATTTCAGGCAAAGCAGCCCCCAGCTCCTGAGAACAATTCTCAAGAGAAGGCTCTTAGCAGCCCACACTAACTGCAGCTGAGAGGTGGGTGCTCTGGTCCTGTACAGGAATCTGAGTGGGGCCCCAAAAGCTTCTACTACAGACCCTCACTACCTTGCTGATGAGGAAGATCCAAGGAAGGAGGCCTGGGGGCCAGCTCTCAAGAGGAGGAGAAATCACAGTGGTCTGGGATGGCCTTAGAGACATTCAGAAGTCCTTCCTGGCTTCCTTTCTTCCTTCCTTCTCAAGCATTTATGGAGCACTACAGTGTGCCAAGCACAGCCTGAGGAGTTCTGGGAAGTTGAAACCTGAGTAAGACCTAATGGATTCTGCCCAGGCAGGGCCCCCAAGTCTCAGGGCTTTTCAGGGAAGTCGCGTGTGCTGGTAAGGAGGGGGTTGGGTCTCCAATGGGCCAGATTAGTGGTCCTAGAATAAGAGGCAGGGTCTCTCTGGCAGTCTCCACCCAACCCCAGCACAAAGGAAGAAATGATTTGTTTTCAGAAAAGCTGTGGTCTCTGAGGGGAGGGGGAGTCCAGGGAGAAAATTGTTGCTATTGATTGCCCTCGAGTCAATTCTAACTCATGGCGACCCGTGTGTGCAGAGTAGAACTGTGCTCCATACAGTTTTCAAAGCTGTGACCTTTCAGAAGCATCTCCAGGCCTGTCTTCCAAAGCATCTTTGGGTGGGTTCGAACCACCAGCTTTTCGGCTAGTAGTTGAGCACTTAATCATTTGCTCCATGCAGAGACACTCACAAATAAGGGAAGGCCAGGAGGCCCAAGGAATTATAAACTGGGAAGCTAGATCTGCAGTTTGGGAAGCTCACTCCTTTCTTCAGAGCAGAGAGTGGAGGCTGGAGACCCCATGAGGAGGCTGATCCAACAGTCTAAAAGGGAGATGGTGGCCTGGGCTGAGGTGATGGGGAGGAGGAAAGAAGTAGTGGGGGCTCTGGGGACTGATTAGCTGCCAGGGAGAGCTGAAAGAGACACTCTGTGAGCAGGAAGCAGAGGTCCACTAGGGCCATGGAAACAGCCTGCACACACGGGAGGACGCTCAGGTACGGGGAGGAGCACGATGCAGGTTGGGGATAGGAAGGTGTCCCCCCACCGCCAGAAGCTCTGGTCCTTGTGATCTGGGGACCTCTTTGTCCCCACACAGAGCTGCACCCGCAGAGAGCTGCCTGCAGACAAACAGAATCTGCAGACCACATGCCACTCTTGCCCACAGTGACAGTGGTCCTGGTTTAAGGGGAGAGCTGCAAGCTCCTGCTTTGCTCTCTTGGGCCTCCAGAGCAAGCTGGAAGGCATGATCTTCCCCTGGGGCAAGGCCTCCACTAGGCTTAGCCCCTCCAGCCCATGCACTTCCCCTCCCCAGGCCATCATCTATGAGGGGCAGGACAAGAACCCAGAGATGTGCCGAGTGCTGCTCACCCACGAGATCATGTGCAGGTGAGATGGGCTGGGTGATGGGAATGGAGGGATGGAGGGAGGGATCTCCCCGCCACTTTGCCAAGATGTTGCCAAGGACTCCCACAAGCCCTGTCCCCTGTGCCTCTGCTGCTTGCTGCTCCCTGGGGAGGCCTAGTGGAGAGAGGACGCAGGAGAGAAGCCCCTGGGAGGAGCGCCGGCTGAGGCCAGGGTCCTTGAGGCCCCATTAGCCTGGCCTGTTTACGTGACTTCTCCGAGTGTTGTTGCTAGAGAGGCCGCCTGCTGATACCGCTAAGCTTCACTAATAAAGCTCGGGGGAGGGGCTCGCTAGGGAGGTGGGGGCAGGGCTTGGGCCAGGTTACACCCGGGGGCCACTGCCCACAGGGATTAGCTCAGAAGCAGGAGGAAGGAAGCTGCTGGTTCCCTTGTGAACCTCAGTGCACAGAGAAGGTGGGCAGCTCCAGGGGGACACAGCTCTTGACTCCCTCATCCCCATCACCCCAGAGCTTTGCATTTCTAGGCAGGGTCCCCCCAGCAGATAGGAGCCTCAGAGGCAGCTCTTTATGCATAGAGAAGAGTGTTTGGGACTGTGGCTACCCTTTGGGAAGATAGTGACAGGGAGAGGGCATAGGGGCTTCTGGGGTGTTGGTCACGTGGCATTTCTTGATCTGGGTACTGGTTACATGGATGAAATCCCTTTGTAATAATTCATCAAGCCGCCTGCTTACAATCTGAGCTCTCTTCTATGTGTAGATTGCTTCAGTGAAAGTGGCCTGCAGCGTGCCCTCCTGGATCTTCCAGGAGCAACATACCTTTGGGACAAGGGTTTCCTGGACAACCTTATCCCCAGGGCTGGGCTCTCCAAGTCCTTAGGAGGGACCCTCACTGTCCTCCTCCCCCTGGCCCCGGGATTCCGTACCTTGAGACAGGACATCAACATCCTTACCCCTGGGCTGCTGTGGCAAAGGGCTAACCCCGTTCACACACGCACACAACACACACACACAAACACATACACACACACACACATACACACACACTGTAATCTCTTCTTCATTGCCTTCCTTCTTTCCCTCCTTCCTCATCCTTCCTCTAGCCGGTGCTGTGACCGGAAGAGCTGTGGCAACAGGAATGAGACACCCTCAGACCCTGTGATTATTGACAGGTACAACTGGGGGAGGGAGCCAGGCTGGGAGCTGCCAGGCCAGGGTGGGCTGGGTTCAGCTACAGAGCACAGTGGCTCCATGGAGGAGCTGGGCTGCCCGCCCTCCCACCAGGGCCCCATGCTGGTGGGCCCTTAGTGGAGGGAAACTGTCAGGGAACAGGCAGCAAACAGCCATGGCCTCCGGAGGGAGGCCCCTGGTGGAAAACTTTCTGGCCAGGATTTAGGAGCTGCATTCCCTGATGGAGGAGCCCTGAGGAGTGCAAGGGATTGGAGGAGGCCATTTGAAGGGCAGGAGAGGGAGCATGGGAGGGAGGAAGTGAACTGTCACACAGAGAGAGCCTGGGGAGAATGGAGGCACTGGCGTGAGCATGTCAGGGAAAGCTAAGTTCTAGTTTTGGTTCCATCACTTTATGCTGTTTGACGTGACTTCTCTGAATGTCCATTTCCTTTATTTGAAAAATGGGGAAATAGATGACAGGTTTCAATCATAGGACTCTCAAGGTGATGCCCATGACAATGCATTCTCCCACCAGAATTTTTTAAATTATTTTATTTCTTTTTGAAAAGGGAGTTCATATACAGAGTACAAAATTCCAAAGGTACAAAAGAGTAAGTAGGCAAAAGTAAGCCCGTCTCCCACCCCTATGTATAGCATACTGTACACACTCTTAAAAAAACAACAATAACAAACCAAACCCATTGCTGTGGAGTTGATGCCAACTCACGGTGACCCCATGTGTTACAGAGTAGAACTGCTCCATAGGGTTTTCTTGGCTGTAATCTTAACGGAAACAGAATGCCAGGCCTTTATTCTGCAGCACTGCTGGGTGCATTCCAGCTGCCAACCTTTAGGTTAGTGGTCAACCACAAACTGTTTGTGCCAACTAAGGACCTTCTACAAACTCTTTCACACTTTACTTTTTTTGGTAATAATGTATCTTAGAGATCACTCCATATCAGAACATAAGCCACTGTCTTATTATCCTTTTAATAGGTAAAACACATGGTTCAAAAATTGAAGAAAATTAAAAGAGTTTACAGCAAAAAGACTTCCACCTCTGCTTCCCACCCATCCATTCCCCTCCAGATACGCAGCCTTTGTTACCACTTCCTTGTGTATTCTTTCTGAGATCATCTGTGCATATATACAAGAAAATACATAGATTATTTTTGTATCCTTTACCTTTATTTTCGTAAAAAATGGTGGCATGCTAAACACACTTTGAACACCTTTCTTTTTTCACTGAACAATGTACATCTGGGAGCTCGTTTTCTACCAGGATCCAAGGGGTCTCCTTTTTCTTTTTTGTGTATATTGTATGGATGGACCATAATTTCTTCAAAGAGTCTCCTATTGATAGGAGTTTTGGCTGTTTTCATTCTTTTTCAGGGATAAACAATGCTGCAGTGAATAACTTTGTTCATTTGTCATTTCACATACATGTGAATTTATCTCCGAGAAGTAGAAGTGCTGGGTGAGAGGATATATGTATTTGTGATTTTGATAGTTTATGCTGGTTTACCCTCTGGAGAGGTGATACCCGTTGACTTTACTACCAGCAACTGTAAGGATGTCTGTTCCCACATTCGGCCAATTAAGTGTGTTATTCATTCATTCAACAAATAATTTTTGAGCACCTGCTTTGTGCCAGGGTCTATTCTATATGCTAAGGACTCTGCAGTGGCCAAAATGGACAAAAAGCCTTGAGTTTATGGGCTTACTATCTAATAGAGGAGATGGACATAAATTAATTAAATGATTAAAATGTACAGAATGTTAGATGGTGATGAGGACAAAGGAGAAGAATAAAACCGTGAAGGGAGATTAGGAAGTGCTAGGGAAGGGAGTATTACAATTTTAAACAGAGTGCTTAAGGAGGACCTCACTGAAAAGATGGCATTTACCTGAGGGAAGTGAGGAGTGAGCCATGTATGTATCTGGGGGAAGATTTTGTTGTTAATCATTTGTTTATGGTTTTTGCATTTATTCCATCAGTGATTGGCTTGTGTTTTTCTTTTTTTAATTTTTTGTCTTGTAATGTCCTTGTGTGATTTTAACGTCAGTGTTATATCAGCCTCATGATAGCCTTTATTGTATTTTCTAACTCTTTATTGGTATCATAAACCGAAAACCAAACCCATTACCATCGAGTCAATTCTGACTACTAAAGACCCCGTGTGTTACAGACAGAACTGCTCCATAGGGTCTTCTTGACTAATCTTTATGGGCGCAGATCTCCAGGCCTTTCTTCCAAGGTGCTGCTGGGTAGGTTTGAACCGCCAATATTTAGGTTAGTAGTCAAGTGCAAATCGTTAGTGCCACTCAGGGACTCTATATTGTACTATAGAGAAATGCAATTGATATTGGCCTGTGGATCTTTGTCTTTAGATTTGTTTTGTTTTGTTTTGTTTCCACATAGCCATTATTTGCAAAAATGACTTCTTTTTCCTATTCAATCCTTAAATATTTTATTTCTTTTTCTTATTTTATTGCGCTAGTTAGGATCTCAGGTACAGCCTTGAATAGAAGCAGTGGTAATGAGTATTCCTATCTTGTTCTTGATTTTAAAGAAAGTGCTTCCAATATTTCACTATTAAGAATATTGTTAACTTTAGTTATTTGGCAGCTATGCTTCCTTAGATTAAGAAAGTTTGCTAAGAGTTTTTATGTTTTGTTTCGTTTTAAAGTCATGAATGGATATTGAATATCATATGTTGCTTTTCTCTATGTGGATTAAGACAATCATATAGCTTTTCTTCTTTAATTTATTAATGTACTGAATTACACTGATGGATTTTCTAATGCTGAATTACTCCTGGTATAAAGCTAACTTGATGATGACCTTTTTTACATGCTGCAGGATTTGGTTTGTTAATAATTTGTTTATGGTTTTTGCATTTATTCCATCAGTGATTGGCTTGTGTTTTTCTTTTTTTAATTTTTTTTTTTCTTGTAATGTCCTTGTGCGATTTTAACATCAGTGTTATATCAGCCTCAATAATTGGATGGTCATGTACTCTCTTTTACTATTCACTGAATTAGTTTGCATTAGTTTGGAATGATTTGTTTCTGTAAAGTTTTTTTCGGATTTTCCTTGAGTGTGTGTGGGGGGAGGGGACGATTTTTAAACCATAGATTCAATCGTTTTAATTATCATAGGACTATTTGAGCTTTCTATATTTTCTTGATTCTGTTTAGGTGAGTTATATTTTTTAAGGAATTTGTACATTGTACCCATGTTTTCAAATCTGTTTCCATAAAGTTGTTCATAATGTTCTTTTATCTTTTTTTTAAATCTCTTCTGTATCTTATAGCTGTGTCCCTTCTTCATTCTTGATATTTTGTATCTTGTCTTTTTCCTTGATAAGTCTGGCCAAAGTTTTGTCCCTTTTATTAGCCTTTTCTAAAAACCAAATTTTAGCTCTGTCAATCTTTTTCTATTGTGTATTTGTCTTGCATTATATTAATGTCTGTGTTTATTATCTCCCTTCACTTCCATTTGGTTTATTTGTTCTTTATTTCTAACTTCTTAAGTGGGATACTTAGCTCATTAATTTTTTTTTAAATTGTACTTCAGGTGAAGGTTTACAGAACAAATAGTTTCTCATGAAACAGTAGTACACATATTGTTTTATGACATTTGTTAACAACCCCACGACATGTCAACCCTCTCCCTTCTAGATTTTTTTTTTTTTTTTTGGTGAAAATATACATAGCCAAAGATACACCATTTCAAAAATGTCTACTTGCACAGTTCAGCGACATCGACTACGCTCTTCCAATTGTGCTGCTATTCTCACTTTAGATGAAGGTTTACAGAACAAAATAGTTTCTCATTAAATAGCTAGTATACATGTTGCCCTATGACAATGGTTAACAACCTCACAACACATCAACACTATCCTCACTCAGCCTTGGGTTCCCTATCACCAGCTTTCCTGTCCCCTTCTGCCTTCTGGCCCTTGTCCCTGGACTGCTGTGCCTCATTAGTCCCATTCGGTTTTATGGGGCTGTTCATTTCCCGGCTGAACGGTGAACCTCGGAAGTGACTTCACCACTGAGCTAAAAGGGTGTCGGGGGGCCATACTCTCGGGGTTTCTCCAGTCTCCTTTAGGCCAGTAAATCTGGTCTTTTTTTTGTGAGTTAGAATTTTGTTCTACATCCTTCTCCAGCTCTGTCCAGAACCCTCTGTTGTGATCCTGGTCAGAGCAGTCAGTGGTGGTAGCTGGGCACCATCTAGCTGTACTGGACTCAGTCGGGTGGAGGCCTTGGCAGCTGTGGTCCGTTAGTCCTTCGGGCTAATCTTTTCCTTGTATCCTGTTCTCTTCATTCTCCCTTGCTCCCAAAGGGATGAGACCAGTGGAGTATCTTAGATGGCTGCTCACAGGCTTTTAAGACCCCAGATGCTACTCACCAAGGTAGAATGTAGAACATTGTCTTTATAAACTGTGTTACGCCAATTGCTACCTCATTAATTTTTAACTTTTCTTCTTTACTAATATAATTTAAGGCTATGACATTTCCATAAAGTATCACTTTCCTGTATCTTACATTTTCATAGCTCATATTTTCATTATCACTCCGTTTCAAGTACTGGAGTTTCTGTTATGATTTCTCATTTAATATATGGGCTATTTAGAAATGTGCTTTTTTAGTCTTTTTAAAAATAGCTTTATTTAAGTCTAATTGATGTACGGTAAAATGCACATATTTAAAGTATACAATTTGAGAAATTTTGTCATATGTATACACTTATGAAACCATCACGGCAGTCAAGATAGTGAACATATCCTTCACCACCACCCGCTGAACTTTCCTCATACCTCTTTGCAATCCCTCCCCCTCTCCTCTTGTCACTATAGATTAGTTTGCATTTTCTAGAGTTTTATCTAAAAGAATCATGCACCATGTACTCTTTTTTGTCTAGCTTCTTTCACTCAGCATAATTTTTTTCCTCACTTCGATTCATCCATCTTGTAGAATATATCAATAGTTTCTTTCTTTTTATTTCTGAGTAGTAGTCCGTTGTATGGACATACCAAAATGTGTTTATCCATTCATTTGTTGACAGACATTTGGGTTGTTTTCAGTTTTTGGTTATTACAAAAAGAGTTTTATAAACATCTGTATACAAATTTTGTATACTTTAATTTCCTTTGAATAAATGGCTAGTGGAATGGCTGGATCATATGGTGGGTATATTATTAAACATTATAAGAAACTGCCAAAAATGTTTTTCAAAGTGATTGTACCATTTTACATTCCCATCAGGAGTGTATGAGAGTTGTAGTTCCCCACATCCTCATCAACACTTGGTATGATCTATCTTTAATCTTAGCCATTCTAATAGATGTGTAGTGGCATCTAACTGTGGTTTTAATTTGCATATCCCTAATGACTGATGAGGAGCCCTGGTGGTGCAGTGGTTAAGAGCTCAGCTGCTAACCAAAAGGTGAGCAGTTGGAATCCACCAGCTGCTCCTTGACAACCCTATGAGACAGTTCTACTCTGTCCTGTAGGGTCGCTATGAGTCAGAATTGACTCAACGGCAATGGGTTTGGGTTTTGGAATGATTAATGATGTTGAGCATCTTTTCATGTGCTTATTTGCTACCCATATATTTTCTTTGGTGAAGCGTCTGTTCAGATCTCCTCCTTCCCTGTTTTTCAATTGGGCTGTTTCTTATTACTGAGTTTTGAAAGTTCTTTCTATACTGTGGGTACCAGTCCTTTATCAGATATAAAACTCGTTGCCATTGAGTCAATTCTGACTCATAGCAACCCTATATGACAGAGTAGGACTGCCCCATAGGGTTTCCAAGGCTGTAATCTTTAAGGAAGCAGACTGCCACTTCTTTCTCCCACGGAGCGGCCGGTGGTTTCCAACCGCCAACCTTTCAGTTAGCAGCGGAGCACCTAACCACTGAGCCACCAGGACATGCTTTGCAAAAATTTTCTCCCACTCAATAGCTTGTCTTTTCATTGTCTTAAATGTGTCTTTTGAAGCATGCAAGTTTTTCATTTTGATAAAGTTTAATTTATCAATTTTTTCTTTCGTGGATTGTGTTTTTGGTGTTGTACCTAAGAAATCTTTGCCTAACCTAAGATCACAAACATTTTCCCCTATATTTTCTTCGAGAAGTTTTGTAACTTTAGGTTTTATATTTGAGTCTATGATCCATTTTGAGTTAGTTTTTGCATATACATATATTCAGTTGTTCCGGCCCCATTTTTTTAAAAAAGTTATTCTTTCTTCACTGCATTGCCTTTGCTCCTTTGTCAAAAATCATTTGTCCGTATATGTTTGGGGTTATTTCTCAACTCTCTGTTCTGTTCCATTGATCTTTTAGTCTATCTTTATGCCAAACCACACTATTTTGATTATCGTAGCCTTATAATGATTCTTGAAATCAGGTAGTGTAAGTCCTCCAACTTCGTTCTTCTATATCAAAATTGTTTTGGCTATTCTAGGTCCTTTGCATTTCCACCTGGATTTTGGAATCGGCTTGTCAGTTTCTACAAAATAGCCCACTGGAAGTTTGATTATGTTGAATCTACAGGTCAATTTTGGGAAAATTGACATCTTAACAATATTGAGTCTTCCAAACTATGAACAAGGTATATCTCTTTATATAGGTCTTAGTTAATCTCCTTCATCAATATTTTGTGGATTTCAGTGTTCAGATCTTTCATATCTTTTGTAAGATTTTTCCCTAAGTATTTGATATTTTTGGTGATACTGTAAATGCTATTTTACATTTCTATATCCAATTGTTTATTTCTATTATATGTAAATACAAATAATTTTTGTGTCTTGCTCTTAAATACTGCAGCCATTCCATACTCACTCTAGTAGTTCTTTTAGATTCCATTGGATTTTCTGCATAGACAATCATGTTGTCTGCAAATAAAGACAGTTTCATTTCTTCCTTTCCAATCTAGGTGTCTTCTATTTATTTTTCTTACCTGATTGTACTGTCTAGAACTTCCAGTATAGTGTTGAATAGTAGTGGTGGGAAAAGACATCTCTCTTGTTCCTGATCTAAGGGGGAAAACATCCAGTCTTTCATTTATGTACAATGTTAGCCATAAATTTTTCATACGTGACCTTTTTCAAGTTGAGGAAGTTCCCTTCTGTTTTTAGCGTGCTGGGAGTTTTTATTAAGAATGCATATTAGAGTTTGGCAAATGCTTTTTCTGCATATATTGAAATGATCATGTTTTTGTTTTGTTTTTAGTTTGTTAATATGGTGAATTACATTGATGGAGTTTCTAATGTTAAACCATCCCTGCTTTCTCTGGATAAACCCCATTTAGTCATGGTGCACTACCTTTTTAATATACTGTTGGATTCGATTTGCTAAAATTTTGTTTAGAATTTTTGCATTTTTGTTCATGTTGGATATTTGTCTGTAGTTTTCTTTTCTTGTAATTCCTTTGTCTGCTTTTGATATCAGAAGAATGCTGGCTTCATAGAATGAATTGAGAAGTATTTCCCTCTCTTCAATTTTTTGAAAGAGTTTGTGTAGAATTGGTGTTATTTCTTCCTTGATTGTTTGATAGAGTTCACCAATGAAGCCATTTGGGCCTGGGATTTTCATTGTGGGAAGGTTTTTAAAAGTGAAATTTCAATGTCTTGAATATATATAGGAGGTCATCTATTTCTTCTTGAGTAAGCTTTAGTAATTTGTATCTTTCAAGGAATTTGTCCATTTTTCTGAGTTGTCAAATTCTTTGGCATAAAATTGTTCATACTATCCCCTTATCATCCTTTTGTTATCTATAGACTCAGTAGTGATGTCACCTTTCTCATTCCTGATATCAGTAAATTGTTTTTTCTCTCTTTTTTTCCTGATCAGTCTGGCTACAGGTTTCAAGAACCAGCTTTTGCTTTAATTGATTTTCTCCATTGTTTTTGTTTTCTATTTCATTGGTTTCCACTTTGATCTTTATTATGTCTGTTCTTCTGCTTACTTTGAGTTCAATCTCCTCTCATTTTTCTAGTTTTATAAGGTGGAAGCTGAGGTCATTGATTTGAGACCTTTCTTTTTTGCCTAAAACAGGCTGTTAGTGCTTTACATTTCTCCCTAAGTACTTATTTAGTGGCATGCCACAAATTCTGATATGTTGTGTTTTCATATTCATTCAGTTTAAAATTCTTTCTAATGTTCATTTATTGTTTAACCCATGGGTTATTTAGAAATGTCTTATTTAGTTTCCAAAATTTTGAGGCTTCTCCTAGGATCTTTCAGTTATTGATTTCTAATTTAATTCTATTGTGATCACAGTACACATACTTTGCATGACTTGAATGCTTTTCAATTTATTGAGACTTATTTTATGACTCAGAATATGGACTATCTTGGTAAATATTTTGTATGGACTTATGTATGTTCTGTTATTGATGGGTAGAGTGTTCTATAAACATCGAACAGATCAAGTTAGTTGATAGTGTTGTTCAACTCTAATATATCCTTGCTAATTATCTGCCTACTGGTGGTGCAGTGGTTAAGAGCTCGGCTGCTAACTGAAAGTTCGTCAGTTTGAACCCACCAGCTGCTCCACAGGAGAAAGATGTGGCAGTCTGGTTCCGTAAAGATTACAGCCTTGGAAACTCTACGGGGGGCAGTTCTACTCTGTTCTATAGGGTTGCTAGGAGTTGGAATTGACTCCACTGCAGTGGGTTTTGGTTTTGGTTTTATATTCCATTATTGAGAGAGGGAGTATTGAAATCACTGACTAAAATAGTGAATTTGTCTATATCTTTTTAAGTTTTTATCCCTTTTTGCTTCATGTAATTTGAAGGTCTGTTATTAGGTACGTAGATGTTGAGGATTATTGTGTCCTAGTGTTTAACTGATCCCTTCATTATTATGAAATAACCTTCTTTGTCCCTGGTTAATATTCTTTGCTGTGAAATATACTTTGTCTGATATTAATATAGTCAATCAAGATTTCTTTTGACTAGTGTTAACATGATATATCGTCTCCCATCCTTTAATCCTTAATCTATGTGTATCATTATATTTAGAATGTATTTCTTGTAAGGAGCCCTGGTGGCACAGTAGTTAAGCGCTCAGCTGCTGACCAGAAGGTCTGAGATTTGAACCCACCAGGCACTCCACGGGAGAAAGATGTGGCAGTCTGCTTTCCTTAGAGATTACAGCCTTAGAAACCCTATGAGGCAGTTCTACTCTGTCCTATAGGGTAGCTACGAGTCAGAATCAACTCGATGGCAATGGGTTTGGTTTTGTAGGCAGCATATAATTGAGTCTTGGTTTTTTTTTTTTTTCCCCCAATCTGATAATCTCTGCCTTTAAATTAGAATGTTTACACCATTTGCATTTAATGTGATTATTGATATGGTTAGGTTTAAGTCTGTCATCTTGATATTTGCTTTCCATTTGCTTTGTCTCTTTTTGTTCTCCTTTTTCTGCCTTCTTTTGGATTACTCGGTTATTTTTTATTATTCCATTTTATCTCCTTTGTTGGCTTATTACCTATAATGCTTTATTTTAATGTTTTAATGGTTACTTTAGAGCTTATAGTATACATCTTTAACTTACTGCAATCTATCTTCAAGTGAGATTATACCACTTCACATATAGTATGCTATTGTTGTCAGACATTTTACTTTTATACGTATTATAAAACTCACAACACATTGTTATTATTTCTGTTTAAGCAGTCAATTTTTTAGATAGATTTGAATAATAATAAAAACATGTATTTACCTATGTAGTTACTATTTCCATTGTTCTTCATTCCTTTGCGTAGATCCAGATTTCCATCTAGCAATACTTTCATTATGCCTGAAGAGCATTTTTTAACTTTTCTCATAGTATGGATCTGCTGTTAATTTGTTCTTTCAACTTTTGTTCTGAAAATGTTTTTATTTCAACTTTATTTTTGAAAGATATTTTCACTGGGTATAGGGTTCTAGAATGACAGTTTTGTTGCTGTTTTTTTAAAGATACTGTTTCACTCACTGGCTTCTCTCTCGCATTTCTGAGGAGAAATCTAATGTCATCCTTATCTTTGTTCACTTGTACAAGTCTTTTTTCTCTGTTTCCCCCCCACCCTTTGATTGCTTGTGCTTTTGGTACCATATCTAAGAAAGCATTGCCTAATCCAAGGTCACAAAGATATACTCCTATGTTTTTTTCTAAGAGTTTTACAGTTTTAGCTCTTACATTTAGGTCTATAATATATATTGAGTTAATTTTTGTGTATTGTGTGAGCATAGGGGTCCAACCTCACTCTTTTGCATGTGGGCATCTAGTAACAGCACTGTTTGTTAAACAGATTATTCTCTCCCCATTGAATTACCTCAACACTCTTCTCAAAAATCGATTGACCATAAATCTAAAGGTTTGTTTCTGGAATCACGATTCTGTTGCATTTATTTCTATGTCTATGCTTATACCAGTACCACATTGTCTTGGTTACTGTAGCTTTGTAGTAAGTTTTGAAATCGAGAAATGCGAGTCCTCTAACTTTGTGGGATCCCCCACCCAAGGTTATTTTGGCTATTCTAGGTCTCTTTCAGTTCCATATAAAATTTAGTATTAGCTTGTTCATTTCTACAAAAAAAAAAAAAAAAAAATTTAGGCATCTGGGATTTTGATAGGAATTGCATTGAATCTATGTTGAATTTAGGGAGTATTGCCATCTTCCAATCCATGAGCATGAGATTTTTTCTGTTTGTTTAGATCTTCTTTAATTTCTTTCCATTTATACTTATTCCCAAATATTTTATTAAATGCCTATGCCCAAATATTTTATTCTTTTTCATGCTATTTTAAATGGAAGTTTTCTTAGTTTATGTTTGGAATGTTCATTGCTAGTGTGTAGAAATACAATATATTTATCTTGCACCCTTTAACTTTACCAAACTTGTTTATTAGTTCTAATAGTTTATTAGTAGGTTCCTTGCTATTTTCTATATTCAAATTTGTGTCATCTGAGAATAGAGATCACTCTTCCTCTCCATTCTGGGTGACTTGAATTTCTTTTTCTTGACTAATTGTCCTGGCTAGAACCTCCAGTACAATGTTGAAGAGAAGTGGCAAGAATGGACATCCTTGTCTTGTTGCTGATCTTAAGAGGAAAGCATTTGGTCTTGCACGATTAAGTACGGTGTTAGCTGTGGGTTTTTCATAGATGCCTTTTATCAGATTAAGGAAGTTCCTTTCTATTCCGAGCTTGTTGAGAGTTTTTATCATGAAACGGTGTTGGATTTTTGTCAAATGTTTTTTCTGCATCTATTGAGGTAATTGTGTGGAGTTTTTTTTTTTTCTTTATTCTATTAATATGGTGTATTAGATTGATTGATTTTCAGATACTAAAACAACCTTGAATCCTTGGGATAAATTCCATTTGGTTATGCTGTATAACCCTTTTTATGTATTGCTGGACTTGGTATTTTTTGAGGATTTTGTGTCTATAGTCATAAGGAATATTGATCTGTAGTTTTCTTTTCTTGTGATTTCCTTGTCTAGTTTTGATATCAGGGTAATACTGGCCTCATAGAATGTTTGTGGAAGAATTTGTAAAGGATTAGTATTAATTCTTCTTTGAAAATTTGGTGGAATTCACCAGTAAAACCATCTAGGCCTGGGCTTTTCTTTGTGGGAAGTTTTTATATTACTAATTTACTTTCTTTGCTTGTTATAATGTTTTCTATTTCTTCTTGAGTCAGTTTTAGTAGTTTGTGTCTTTCTAGGAATTTGTCTAGGAAGGTTTTCTAATTTGTTGGCATACAGTTGTTCATAGTATTCCCTTATAATCCTTTTTATTTCTGTAAAATCAGTAATGATGTTTCTCCTTTCATTCCTAATTTTAGTAATTTGAGTCTTTTATTTTTCTTCAGCATAGCTAAAGATTTGTCAATTCTGTTGATTTTTAAAAAAACAAGTCAACTTTTAATTTCATTGATTTTCTCTATGGTTTTTCTATTCTCTATTTATTTATCTCTGCTCTAAACTTTATTATTTCCTTCTTACTGCCTGCTTTGGATTTAGTTTCCTTTTCTTTTTCTAGTTTCTTAAGGTGGAAGATTAGGTTATTGATTTGGGCTCTTTTTTCTTTTTTCTTTTTTTAAATTGTATTTTAGATGAAGGCTTACAGAACAAATAGTTTCTCATTAAACAGTACACATATTATGACATTGGTTAACAAGCCCACAACATGTCAACACTCTCCCTTCTTGAACTTGGGTTCCCTATTACTAGCTTTCCTGTCCCCTCCTGCCTTCTAGTCCTTGTCCCTGGGCTGTTGTGCCCCATTAGTCTTGTTTTGTTTTGTAGACCTGTCTAATCTTTCACTGAACAGTGAACCTCGGGAGCGACTTCATTACTGAGCTAAAAGGTGTCTGGGGGCCATATTCTTGAGGTCTCTCCGGTCTCTGTCAGGCCAGTAAGTCTGGTCTTTTTTTGAGTTAGAAGTTCGTTCTACATTTTGTTGCGATCCCTGTCAGAGCAGTCAGTGGTAGTAGGTGGGCACCATCTAGTTGTACTGGACTCAGTCTGGTGGAGGCGGTGGTAGCTGTGGTCCATTAGTCCTTTGGACTAATCTTTCCCTTGTATCTTGTTTTTTTCATTTTCCCTTGCTCCCGAAGGGGTGAGACCAGTGGAGTATCTTAGATGGCTGCTCACAGGCTTTTAAGACCCCAGACGCTACTTACCACGGTAGAATGTAGAATATTTTCTTTATAAACTATGTTATGCCAATTGAGCTAGATGTTCCCTGAGACCATGGTCCCCACACCCCTCAAGCCAGCAATTCCTCAGGGAGTTTGAATGTGCCTATGGAGTTTCCATGACCTCTCCTTGTACAAGTTGTGCTGGCTTCTCCAGTACTGTGTACTGTCTTACCCTTCACCAAAGTTACCACTTATCTATTGTCTATTTAGTCTTCCTCCCCACCTCTCCCCTCCCTTGTAACCATCCAAGATTGTTTCTTTTTGTGTGTAAACCTTTTCATGAGTTTTTACAGTAATGGTCTCATACAATATTTGTCCTTTTGTGATTGACTTATTTCACTCAGCATAATGCCCTCCAGATTCATCCATGTTATGAGGTGCTTCACAGATTCATCATTGTTCTTTATCATTTCATAATACTCCATTGTGTGTATGTACCATAGTTTGTTCATCCATTCATCTGTCGATGGGCATCTAGGCATTATACAGCTATAGATTCCTTCTCAGCACTTCATTAGCTGCACCCCATAAGTTTTGGTGTATTATGTTTTTATTTTCATTTATATCAAAGTATTTTCTATTTTTCCTTGTGATTTCTTCTTTGACCTATGGTTTATTTAGGGATGGTTTGTTTAATTTCCGCATATTTGTGACTTTCCAAAATTTTCTTCTGTTGTTTATTTCTGTTTAATTCTATTGTGATCATTGAAGATACTGTTATGGATTGAATTATGTCCCCAAAAAATATGTGTTGTAAATCCTTATCTCTATGCCTGTGGTTATGATCTCATTTGGGAATGGGTTGTCTTTGTTATGTTAATGAGGCAGTATTAGTGTAGGATGTATTTTGAGCCAATCTCTTTTGAGATATAAAAGAGATTAAACAAGCGAGCAAACTAGAGACGGAATAAAATAGATGCCAAGACACATGGACATCTCCAAGGAACCAGGAAGCAGAAGCTGAAGAGACAAGGATGTTCCACTAGGGCTGACAGAGAAAGTCTTCCCCTAGTGCCAGCACTCTGAATTTGGACTTCTAGCCTCCTAAACTGAGAGAATAAATTTCTGTTTGTTAAAGCCATCCACTTGTGGTATTTCTGTTATAGCAGCACTAGGTAACTAACAGAGATACTTGGTATGATTTCAATCCTTATAAATATATTGAGGCTTTTTTATGACATAACATATGGTATATCCTGGAGAATGTTCCATGTGCGCTTAAGAAGAATGTATATTCTGCCATTGTTGAGTGGAGTGTTCTGTATATGTTGTTAGGTCTAGTTGGTTTATACAGTTGTCCAAGTCTTATCTTTACTTGTTGATCTTCTGCATTGTAGTTCTTTCCATTATTGAAAATCAGGTATTGAAGTCTCAAACTATTATTTCTGAATTATCTATTTCTCTCTTCAATTCTGTCAGTTTTTGCTTCATGTATTTTGGAGCTCTGTTGTTAGGTGCATATATGTTTATAATTATTATTTCTTTCTCATGGATTGACACTTTTGTCATTATAAAATGTCCTTAGCGTCTAGGAAAAATTTTTCTCTTAAAGTCTATTTTGTATATTAGTATAGCCATTCCAGCATATAGTGGGCTATGCTGCCACTCTCAGCCTTTTAATTAGAGTGTTTAATCTATTTAAATTTAATGTAATTAGTGATAAGGTAGGATTTAAGTATGCCATTTTGCTCTTTGTTTTCTGCATCTTTTTTTTCCCTCTATTTTTCTACTACTGCCTTTATGTTAAATAGATATTTTCTCATGTGCTACTTTAATTCCCTTGTTGTGTCTTTTAATATATATTTTTAGTTATTTTCTTAGTGGTTGCCCTGGGAGGCTACAATTAACACCTTAATTTAAAATGATCTAATTCGGGTGAATACCAACTTAATTTCAATAGTATACAAAAACATTGATCTTATATAGTTCCATTCCTTCTCCTTTCCTTTGTGCTGTCATTGTCAATCACATTACATCTTTATACATTATAAACCCATCAATTATTGTTTTTAAGCAGATGTCTTTTTAATCAGATAGGAAAAGAGTTACAAACAAAAATATATTTATACTTTTATATTTACCTATGCAGTTACTTTTACCACTGCTCTTTATTTCTTCATGTGGACTTGAGTTACTGTCTAGTATCCTCTCATTTCAGCCTGAAGGACTTCCTTTAGCATTTTTTATAGAGCAGATCTGCTACTCATAAATTCTCTCAGTGTTTGTTTATATGGGAATGTCTTAACTTATTGTTTGTTTTTAAAGGATAGGCTTGCTGGATATAGAATTTTTGGTTGACAGTCTTTTTCTTTGAGCACTTTGAATACAAGCATACTTCAGAGATATTGCACGTTCAGTTCCAGAACACTGCAATAAAGCGAATATCGCAATAAAATGAATCACAAGAATTTTTTGGTTTCCCAGCACATATAAAAGTTATGTTTACACTATACTATAGTCTATTAAGTGTGCAATAGCATTATGTCTAAAAAAAATAATGCACATACCTTAATTAAAAAATACCTTATTGCTAAAAAATGCTAACCATCATCTGAGCCCTCAGCAAGTAGTAATCTTTTTGCCAGTGGAGGGTCTTGCCTCAATGTGGATGACTGCTGATTGATCAGGATGGTGGTTGCTGAAGGGTGGGGTGGCTGGGGAAATTTCTTAAAATAAGACAACAATGAAGTTTGCCACATCAATTGACTCTTCCTTTCACAAAAGATTTCTCTGTAGCATGCAATGCTGTTTGTTCGCATTTTACCCACAGTAGTACTTCTTTCAAAATTGGAGTCAGTCCTCTCAAACCCTGCCGCTACTTTGTCAACTAAGTTTATGTAATATTCTAAGTCCGTTGTTGTCATTTCAGCAATGTTCACAGCATCTTCACCAGGAAGAGAGTCCATCTCAAGAAACCACTTTCTTTGCTCGTCCATAAGAAGCAACTCCTCATCCATTAAAGTTTTATCATGAGATTGTAGCGATTCAGTCATATCTTCAGGCTCCACTTTTAATTCTCGTTCTCTTGTTATTTTCACCATATCTGCAGTTACTTCCTCCACGGAAGTCTCTAACCCCTCAAAGTCATCCATGAGGGTTGGAATCAACTTCTTCCAAACTCCTGTTAATGTTGATATTTTGACCTCCTTCTGTGAATCACAAACGTTCTTAATGGCATCTAGAATGGTAAATCCTTTCCACTTTACTTTGCCCAGATCCGTTAGAGGAATCACTGTCTATGGCAGCTATAGCCTTACAAAATGTATTTCTTAAGTAATAAGACTTGAAAGTCAGAATTACTCCTTCATCTGTGGGCTGCAGAATGGATGTTGTGTTAGCAGACATGAAAACGACATTAATCTCCTTGTACATCTCTGTCAGAGCTCTTGGGTGACCAGGTGCATTGTCAATGAGCAGTAATATTTTGAAAGGAATCTTTTTTTCTGAGCAGTAGGTCTCAACAGTGGGCTTAAAATATTCAGTAAACTATGTTGTAAACAGCTGTGCAGTCATCCAGGCTTTGTTGTTCATTTATACAGCACAGGCAGAGTAGATTTAGCATAATTTTTAAGGGCCATAGGATTTGTGGAATGGTAAATGAGCATTGGCTTCAACTTAAAGTCACCAGCTCCATTAGCCCCTAACAAGAGAGTCAGCCTGTCCTTTGAAGCTTTGAGGCCAGACATTGACTTCTCCCCTCTAGCTGTGAAAGTCCTAGATTGCTTCTTCCAATATAAGGCTGCTTCATCTACGTTGAAAATCTGTTGTTTAGTGTAGCCACCTGCATCAATTATCTTAGTTAGATCTTCTGGATAACTTGCTGCAGTTTCTACATCAGCACTTGCTGCTTCACCTTGCACTTTTATGTTATGGAGATGGCTCCTTTCCTTAAATCTCATGAACCAACCTCTGCTAGCTTCGAACTTTTCTTCTTCAGTTTCTTCACCTCTCTCAACCTTCATAGAATTGAGGAGAATTAGGACCTTGCTCTGGATAAGACTTTGACTTAAGGGAATGTTGTGGCTGGTTTGATCTATCCAAACCACTAAAACTCTCCATATCAGCAATAAGTCTGTTTCACTTTCTTGTCATTCGTGTGTTCGCTGGAGTAGCACTTTTAATTTCCTTCAAGAACTTCTCCTTTGCATTCACAGCTTGGCTAACTGTTTGGTGCAAGAGGCCTAGCTTTCAGCCTGTCTCGGCTGTCGACATGCCTTCCTCACTAAGCTTAATCATTTCTAGCTTTCGATTTAAAGTGAGAGACGTGCTACTCTTCCTTTCACTTGAGCACTTTGAGACAATTGTAGGTTATTAATTGGCCTAATTTCAATATTGTCGTGTCTCAGAGAATAGGGAGACCCAAAGGGAGAGAGAGAGAGAGGTGGGGGAATAGCTGGTTGGTGGAACAGTCAAAACGCACACGACATTTATCAATTAAGTTCACCGTCTTTATGGGTGTGGTTGATGGCACCCCAAAACATTTACAATAGTAACATCAAAGATCACTGATTACAGATCATCGTAACAGATATAATAATAATGAAAAAGTTTGAAATGTTCTGCGAATTACTAAAATATGACACAGGGACACAAAGTGAGCACATGCTGTTGGAAAAATGGCACAGGTAGACTTACTCGATGCAGGGTTGCCATAAATCTTCCATCTGTAAAAAATGCAGTATCTGTGAAGCACAATAAAGCTAAGCACAATAAAATGAGGTATGCCTGTATGTTATCCCACAACCTTTTGGTCCCCATGGTTGCTAATGCTGTCCTTATTCAAAGTCCCTTGTATATGATGAGTTGTTTTTCTCTTGCTGCTTTCAAGATTCTTTTTTTGTCTTTGGCTTTCAACAGTTTGACTATGATATGCCTAGATGTGGATCTCTTTGAGTTCATCTTACTTGGAGTTCACTGAGCTTCTTTGATGTGCAGATTTAATGTTTTTCACCAAATTTGGGAATATTTTGGCCATTATTTCTTTAAATATTCTTTCTACCCCTTTCCCTTTCTGCAGCTCCTATTATGTGTATGTTGAAACACTTGATGGTGTCCTACAGGTCTGAGCCTCTTTTCACTTTTGTTCATTCTTTTTTCTTTCTATTCTTCATACTGGATAATCTCAATTGACCTATCTTCAAGTTCACTGTTTTTTGTTTTTTCTTCTGCCAACTAAAATATACTATTCAGTTCTTTTTTATATATATAATTTTTATCTCTTTATTGATGTTCTCTGTTTGGTCAGATATCGTTCTCATACTTTTCTTCAATTCTTTACACATGCTTTACTTTAGTTCTTTGAACATATTTAAAATAGCTGATTTAATGCCTTTGTCTAGTAATCCTACCATCTGGCTTTCCTTAGGGACAGTCTCTGTTGACTGTTTCCCCTGTGTATGGTCTATACTTCCCTCTTTCTTTGCATGTCTCATAATATTTTGTTGAAAACTGAACATTTAAAGTAATATAATATGGCAACTCTGAAAATTAGAAACCCCGCCCTCTCCCCCCCGCCCCCAAGGTCTGTTGTTGTTGCTGCTGCTACTGTTTATGTAGTGACTTTCCTGGTTAAATTCTATAAAGTCTACATTCCCTGCCATGTGTGGCCACTGAAGTCTATGCTCAGTCAGCTTATTGGTAAGCTCATGAATGGACAGAGATTGCCTTAAATGCCTCTAACCAATAAATCTTCCACCCTTTGCCAAGGGACTCTGTGTGTGTGTGTGTGTGTGTGTGTGTGTGTGTGTGTGTGTGTGTGGCATCATGACTTCAATCCTCAGGCAATTTATATTCTGCCTTAGACTCACTTCTGGCTTGTGCAGTGCCTCAGAGTCAGCCAGAGGTGAGAGATTACAGCCTTCTCAGGACCTCCTTGGGCATGTGCTCAGCCCTGCACATGTGCATGGCCTTCTAGATCCCCAGAAATGTGTCAGAGCTCTTTAAAGCCCCCTATGGATGTCTCGAGAGCCTGGTGCTTCAGTGGTTAAGGGCTCAGCTGCTAACCAGAAGGTCAGCAGTTCGAATCCACCAGCTGCTCCTTGGAAACCCTATGGGGGCAGTTCTACTCTGTCCTGTTGGGCCGCTATGAGTCAGAATCGACTCAATGGCAATGGGTTTTTTGGTGATGGACGTCTCATTCCCCAGTTTTTCCTTTAAAGTTTTGTGACCAACCTCTTGTTTGCTCCAACTAGAACTGCCATCTGTGGCAGCTGCAACATCAAACAATTGCCACTGGTTGTTTCCAACAAATCCCTTGAGAATAGGGTTTTCCCAGTGAGTGAGATCTGAGTCAGATCAAATGGCAAAAAGCCCCACAAATGGGACTTTTCCAGAGTGCTGCTAGACTGGTCAAACAGTGACAGTTCTCTGGGGATAGGGCTTTTGAGAAGCTCCAAACCTTGTCTGCTCCTTCCAATGGCTGCTAGTTTTCACAACTGCCATGGTTTCAAGGCTGCTGGTTTTCAAGGCTACCACAGAGCTAGGGAGAGGAAGATGAGAATAAAGCAGGTTAAAACATCACAAAGCTCTCTGTTCTTACTGAGATTCAGTCATTTTCTTGAATAAATACTTCTTGGATTGTTGTAAGAAGTTGGTTAATTTTCAGAGTTCTGAAAAAGTTTATTTTCACAAATTTTGCCACTGTTCTCATTGCTTTTATGGAGAAATGGATTTTTGGAAATTCATACCCTGCCATTCTGGAAATCTCAACCATGCAATTGATATTTTCACCTGAGTACAGTATGTTAGATTGATTCCTGTTAAAAGCAATTTTGGGGCTTTGGCCCAGCATTTATCCTGTGATAGTAATTTTGACTTTTAAATTCCATCATGAATCAAATGAGTACTTGCTGTCGGACAGGTATTGTGACAGATGCTAGGGAGAATACAGAAAGTCTAAACAATGATTGCTGCCCTCTGGGAACTTACAAAACAATTGAGTAATCAAGACATAACCATGCATGCCTTTACATAATAAGAGGAAGTAGAGCACAGTATAAGGCTTTAAGACAACAACTTTCTGCAATGACAGAAATAGTCTGCACTGACCAATATGTAAATATAGTCACCAGTCATACTGGGCACTTGAAATGTCGCTACAATAACTGAGGAATTGAATTTTTTATTTTAATTACTTCAAATTTAAATAGTCACATGTTGCTACCTTTTTGGATATCACAGCTTTAAGAATTTAAATATTTGTTTGATTAGCCAGGATGACCCTGGGATAGGGGTAGATGGGGAAGATTCCCTTCGGTGGGAGACCCACAGCTCTCCTTCTCTGGCTCCCAGGAGTGGACAGGAGTGCACACCTCTGGCATATAGTTGTACCAGGTGTACAATGAGTGTTCAGTGACACCATTGAACCAGGTCATGTCTAGGCCAGCTGGCAGAGGTAAATGCTAATCTAGTCTGTTGGGGACAAAATTAGACCCCTATCCGAAGGTCAGGAACAACCTGACAAATGCAATTTGATGAGACGGGATTGAGGGGGCTATGAAGGAATCAGCTCCCTTCCCCAACCTGATGGCCAATGCAGTATTCCCTGTTTTCCTCTGCTGCCACAAAACAAGCCCACAATAGTGTCGGTCCCCTTCTGCCCTTTCCAGTAGCATCTCGTTGCTTTCACATTGATACTGAAAGTGTGGATTTCACTCCAGACATCATCTTGACAATTTCCCTTGAGGTCCTAGAACATTCCTGCTGAACCAGTGCTGACTCGAGGCTGAGGTTTTTGCTCTTGTCAGCCAAATAAATGGCTCGCCTCCCTCCTCTCAGAGCTGCGAGCATTTAAGGGAGGGTTAAGCAGAGGGGTTCAGGAAAGATTCCCCCATGTGCCCTGGGGGTGCATGTGGGCTGGGATGCCAGTCACAAGGGCAAAACCAAAGAACCAAACCAATTGCCATCAAGTCAATTCCAACTCCTGGTGACCATCCCTAATTTAGAGCAAGAAATTATGGAAAGACTTCTGGGCAGCTGGAAACAAGTCTGAGATCAGAGTGGTCCCTACGCTGAGGCAGGGGAGGAGCTTGTGGGCATCGCCCCCTAGAGGATGTTGGAGGAAGAAAGGGCATGCAAGCATGGGAAGGCTGGGAGACCATAATGGGTGGAGGAGGGCTGGTTAGCGAATGAACTATTTCCAGCTTGAATAGGTTCTCTCCAGAAAGTGAAGGGCTTTTCAGGATTGAGGACTCAAGCCAAGTGTGATGTCTGGACATGTTCTGGGGCAAGGTCTCACCTCCCTTAGCTTCAGTTTCCTCATTTGTGAAATGGAGTCAGCTGATAACCCCACCTGATAGAGATGTTGCAAAGTTAAGTAAGATGTATGCAGTGCCCAAACAGTGCCTGCCACAGTATCATTTCTTACCCCGCACTCCTCCACCCGCTTTGACCATCTTAGAGAGTAAGTGCAACTGAGCCTGGACAGCAGCAGGAAAGTTGAGTTAGAGCCATGGAAGAACTTTCTTACTCTGGTCAAAGTCAAAGGTGGACAGGAGAGGAGTGCACCTCCGCTGGGGGCCCTCAGATGTCCAGGGCTGGAACTTGATTTTTCTCCGAATAGGAAGGGGCCAACATTCCGCCCTCTGCCCTGTCTTTTCTCTCTGCCCGGGGTTGCTTGGTGCATTGTGGAAGATGCTAGGCCTTGTCAACCCCCCACCTCTGCTGCCTCACGTGATTCTTAATCAGGACGATCGGTTAAGAAGGTCCCTGTCCTTGGAACCCAGCTCTTCCATCCAAGACAAGAGGGATGCACGCCTTCTTTCCTTCAGTCTCAGGACCCCCACCTTCCCCTTGACGTCCCCAAACTGCTCACAAGCCCGCCTTTTCTACCCTTCATCCTCTGTGGCTTCCATCTACCTGTCTGTCCTCCCATTCCTCTGTTCCTCCCCCTTTTTCTCCATCCCTCCTCCTCTTCTGCTCTTCCCATGGAGTCCAATATCTGAGATGTCCAGAAGAATCCCTGGGCTGGAGGGACATGCAGGGGATGTATGTGTATGTCAGTGTTCATATAGGCATAAATGGCATAATGCTCAGGTCACCCTCTGTAACCAGGCTCCAGCCTGTCCCTGCCACTCCACAGGGGATGCCCAGAGGCCTCTGTTAGCAGCCTCTCTACGCCCCCTCCCCTCAGGCCCGGCTGGGAGAAGTGGAGTCACCACCACTCTTCATGGGCAGCTGGGGGCCCCTTAGCCATCTCTCCACCCCTTCTCCCCCTCTTCTCAGGCCCCATGCCCAGCCCCAAGGTTTGGAGAGTCTAGTAAGTGCCCTATCAACATGTTAATCAAATTACTTAGGAGCTAAAATTGACGCTGTTCATTAATTATACAAGATTATGCTAATTGTGCATGCAAATACATGCAGGGGAACAGAAGGTGTTCAGGCGCATGGTGGGCCATTAGCATAGAGGATGGGGTGCGAGAGCATTGGCATGCTAATGTATGCGCCCCGGCTATTTATAGTCCCCCAGCCCATCTGCACTGCAGCCACCTCTATCCCTGATGGGGATCATGGTGGGGAGGCCCAGTCCAGGCCTGGCAGGTGGCTTTGGCCCTGGGGACACTCTGTCCTGGCTACTACCCCAGGCCAAGGCCAGGAAGCAGCCTGGGCTGCTCCCAGATGAGTCTGGACTATTGCAGCAGTCTCTTCATTTACCTTCCTTCTCCAGCCTCATCCCTTTGGTACCTGCTTCTCCCTGGAGGCAAAATGACTCTTCCAAATGACAGGCCAAGAAGGCACACTCTTGCTAACTCCCCCATTGCCCACAGGGTTGAAATTCCTCACCATCTGTGCTAACCCCCCAGGCCCCTGGTCCACAGCTGCCCTCTTCACAGTCTTGCCAGGTACCACCAGGCAAGGGGGCATACATGCCACCTGTCCCGTAGCAGAGGCTGTTATTCTCTTTGCAGAGGATGCCCTACCTCATACATCTCTGCAAGGAAAGATGCCCCTGGTCTCCAAGATCCCAAATGCCCAACATCAAATGTGACTTCTATGGACCCTTCTGCCTCTCCCAGGCAAAATAAGTGGCTGCTGCGATTACACTTGGAAAATTCTTCTGTCATGTTCACCACTCTGTCTTACTGGTTGTTGTTTGAATTTCTCTCTTTCTTATTGGATTATATGATTTCTTTAAGATCTTGTTCACCTCTATTTCCACACTGCCTGACGCATGTTGTTGATAGCTTTTATTGAGTCAGCCCCCAACCCATGGTGTCCCCATGCACAATGGAACAAAACCCTGCCCAGTCCTGCACCATCCCCATGATCAGTTGCAGATTGGACCGATGTGATCCACAGGGTTTTCACTAACTGATTTTTGGAAGTAGATCACCAAGTCTTTCTTCCTAGTCTGTCTTAGT
>NW_004444040.1:1304040-1313896 GCF_000243295.1 Trichechus manatus latirostris
GGGGAAGGATCCTGCACGAAGATCACCAAGGAACCAACAAACGCCAGGGTTATGGAAGCTGAAAGAGACAAAGATCTTCTCCCAGAGCCGAGAGAGAGCCTTCCCCTAGAGCTGGTGCCCTGAATTCAGACTTCTAATCTCCTGAACTCTGAGAAAATAAATTTCTGTTCTTTAAAGCCACCCACTTGTATTTCTGCTACAGCAGCACTAGGAGACTAAGACAGGGAGTAAGGGAAGCAGGACAGGGACAAGGAAAGGAGCTTAGCAAGGAGGTAGTCTCAGCCAGAGTCTAGCCTCAGCCTGATCCCACAGGAAGCTCTGGAGTGTGAGTAGCAGCAAGAGTTGGTCCCTCCTGAGGGCAGGGAGCCAAGATTTTGTGTTCCTGTGATAGTCTTTCACTGGCTGTGGGCTGCTGGTGAGGAGCTTACGCTCTTGGCTGAAGACAATTCTCCAGTAGAAGGGAGGCAGCTTTGAGCCCTCTAACGGCCAACATTCAACAACAGCTAGGGGTTGGGGGACACCTGAGTGTCCCAGTGTACTATACCTGAACACTGCCTTCCAAAGAGTAACTCCATCCCACTGAGAGCCCGGAGTTTACCAGCGGACTCACTTACTATCAGTCAACTCCACGTTTTTCTTATCTATAGAATATCTCTTTTGAATAAAACACTGTGCTAGAGGAGCTTTCTTTATGGAATAGAGTCACCCCTGAGAAGTTTTGTGTAAGTCAAATGTTTGCACTTGAGTCATATTCAATCCAGCATTTGCTTCTGTGGTAGGGAATAGTCCATTGACAGGAAGGTTTGTTTTAATTTAATCTTGAATTATTTTTTCAGGGAAGAATAAAACACATTTATAGAAGTGATTCGGGTGGTTAGACTGTGTTCAGGATATGGTAAGGTATGTGTGCAGACAAACTGCTCTTATCATAACTTTCATTTAAATCATAGGCATCAGAGCCATGACACATAATTACCACCTTTACATGCTTTGTTAGCTGTCTGACTACTGTTCACTGCTCTTCAACTGGTCTTTTGTTAAACTTTTTATTATGGAGAATGTTGACTATATAGGCAGAACAGAATAATGAACCACATGTACTCATCACCGAGCTTCAACAATTTTTAACTCTTGGCTCATCCTGTTCAACTAGCCATTAATCACAAAAATCTACCCAGACTGAGAGCGGCAGTCACAACAGCCTCAAGCCCAAAACTAGGAGCAAGGGGACTTAAGTCTCTCCTTTGCAACCTGATGGATTTTGTAACCTGAGGAAATCCCCATAAAATAGCTATACTGGTCCCTGCACAGCCTGCCTCTCAGGGCTGCTTTTGAAGGAGCCCGTTGATTTGTTACAAAGGCCTGCAGTGACAATGTCATTGGCTCAGCAGGGGTGGACTCTGGGAGTCCTCACTTAGAGGGACTTTTTCATGATTCCTGTCAGCATTAGTGACTTTGGCATTTACTGGGACTTCGTAGTTTATTCTTGCTTATCCTCAGCTTACTCATCTGAAAGTGGGAATGACTACAGACCTATACCACCTCAGGACTGTGGAGGATTAAACAAGATAATGCAAGCGGCAGCTCAGCAGAGTACCAAGCACCTACTAAGTGCTCAACAGATTGGACATAATATTAGTTTCCTAGCATTGCTTTAACAAATTACCACAAAAATGAGTGGCTTAAAGCAACAGAAATGTATTGTCTTACAGTTCTAAAGGCTAGAAGTCTAAAATAAAGGTGTCATCAGGACCATGCTCTCTCTGAAGACTCAAGGGGAAAGTTCTTCCTTTCCTCTTCCTAGCTTCTGATGTTCCCAGCAAACTTGGCATTCTTTGACTTGTAGATGTATCACTCCAATCTCTGCCTCCATCTTCACATGGCCATCTTCCCTCTGTGTCCATGTCTGTGTCTGTGTCTCTTCTCCTTTTATAAGGACACCACTCATGTTGGATTAGGACCCACCCCACTCCACTATGTCCTCGTGTTAACTGATAACACCTTCAAAGGCCCTGTTTCCAAACAAGGCCCACATTCACAGGTACCAGGGTTAGGACCTTCCACATACATTTTTGGGCGACACAATTCAATCCATAACAGATGTTTCACTCCTTTTTTTACATAGTTACCTCCATGGTGCATTTTATTTGTAACTTGTGCTTGTATTTGTAGTGTTTTCTTCAAGTAATTCTAATGGCAGCTCCTGGGACTTGACTTTTCTCTTACTCCCCTTTCTCACCCATCTCCTTCTCCATGACCCAGATGAGGAGACGTGCTTCAGAGAGCCTTATGGCCACCAGTGGGGATGTGCGAGAGTTTAGACAACTGCACAGTTAGAGGGCTAACAGTCCACACAAGACCATCCTCATGTCTGACACCAACTGCAAGTTCAGAGGGTTCCCAAAATCACCCTTAGGTTCGATAATAGACTGTAAGGACTTATAGAACTCACAGTTATGGCTTATTACAGGAAAAGGATACAGATTAAAATCAGCCAAGGGAAGAAGCACATAGGGCAGAGTCCAGGAAAATACCAAATGCAGGATTTCCATTGTCCTCTCCCCATGGAGCCACGGACACGTCACTTTTCCAGTATTGATGTATGATAATACACGTGGAGTATTTTATTGGGGCTCGATCACATATTGCCCACGTGGCTGACCTTTAGTCTTCAGTCCCTTTTGGAAGTAGAACTGATATTGCAATGGCCCAAAGCTCCCAGGTAAACAAAGACCCTCCTCTCAGGCGGGACATTCCAGAGGACTAGAGATTACTTCCCAGTAACTGAGGACAGAGGCTGGACCTCTCTCTGGGAGAGATTAATTAATTCTTCACTACACAGGATGGAAGTGGGCACATGTCCTGTCCCAACTCAAGGGCATCCTGTAACATTCATTCTCCATGGGGGCACTCAGGGCACTTGGGCTTGGCCTGGCCTCACTTCCCCCAGCCTGTGGAAAAGGGGCTCCCCAGACTCCTCATCTAGCCCCCCAGGGCCAGGGCCAAGGAGGAATGCTCAAAGAACACCTGCAGGCCCATCCAGGGTTTTTTGGGGGGAAGGGGGAGGGAGCTTCCCTGGTGGCAAGCAGAACTTCTCAACCTGTCAACAAAATGCACATCCCTTCCTGCCTCAAGTCTGTGTAGGATGGTCCTGGGCCCCAGGACCTTGTCCTCACTTCCAGACTCTGCCCAGGCTCTCTTCTTTCAAGGGTAGCACAGTCCCTCAGTTTCCACATCCACAAGTGTATTTGTCTCCCTCCAGTTCCCCTTCCCACCAGTCCCCCCCATAACTGTCTTCTGCAGACATGGCCTGGAGGATTTGCTGCCCCTCCTTCCTCTTCTCTCTCCATTCTCATCCTTCTCCAGTTGCTCTAGACCCTCTTCCACCTCCACGATGGAATAAAGTGTCACCCCATGGTTGTTGGCCTGGGCTGTCCTCATATACTTGTCCACCTGGGTCCTCAGCCTCCAGGCGGTGATGGAAGGTGTGTTTGTCTCTCAGTGTTGAGGAAAGAAAGGACTGGAGGTAGATAGGCACTGTTGGGACAAGGAGAGGCTTGGGCACTACTCCCGGTTCTCCTAGACAAAAACAGAGGTCCCCCACCTCAGGGCCCAGACGTGGCGTTTCTGAGACTGGCCTCCGAGGGCAGGATCCTTTGGGGGCCAGCAGCCCTTGTCAAAGCGTAATCTTCAAGATGTTAAAACTGTAGTTCTCATACAAGTTGATACTGATCATATGTCAAAGGTTTCTATAACTCATTAATGAAGGAACCAGAAGAATGACAAAGCTGGTTCAAAGAAGGCTAAGGTGTGTATATATACAATTTAACTTAAATATTAAATAAATATATTTATTAAACATAAAATATTTGTGTGTATATATATTAGAGAGAGAAGAAGAGGGAGAAAGTGAAGGGAAGGAAAGAACAAAAGGGGAGGGAAAGGAAGGGATGAGAAGAGAATGCTGGAATAAGATGGCTAAATTAGGTACAAAGCTAGTTAAAGTCCACAGGACAATAACATTGTAACCTTTAGGGCTAACTTCTCTACAGAACAGAAATGATTTACTCTTCCTCTTGACAAATATTATTTGCCTCCTATCAGTTTTTTGCAAATTAACACCTAACTTTATAGAGTCTGGACCCCAATCAATAGTAAATATGAATCAAAGTTACTTTCCTCTAGAGGATCGAATGACTCTTAGGTAGCTTTGTAACATCATACTCTAGACTAGTGTTGTCCAATATAATGTGAGCCACATATGTGATTTTAAATTTTCTAGTAGCCACATTTAAAAAAGCCAGAAGAAACTGGTAAAATTAATTTTAATATTTAACCCAATATATCCAAAATATTATCATTTCAACCTGTCATCAATACCAAAAAAATTAAGATGTTTTACATTCTTTTTTCCTAAGTCTTTGTGCTCCAACGTGTATTTTACACTTACAGCACATCTCAGTTTGGTCTAACCACATTTCAAGGGCTCAATGCCACCTGGGGCTAGCGGCTATAGTATCGGACAGCGCAGCTCCAGCGCAGTGCTTCTCAAACTTTAGGGTGCATCAGACTCACCTGGAGGGCTTGTGAGCACACAGGTAGCTGGGCCCCACCTAAAGAGCTCTTGATTCAGCAGGTCTGAGGTGGGGCCTGAGATTGTGCATTTCTAGCAAGTCCCAGGTGACGATGATGCTTTGAAAACCACTATTCTAGAGAGTTTGAAAGGATACACAGTCTTCTTTTTTGCCTTACTTCCAAAATTTGGATGATTTTTCTTAACACCTTTCAGGCTGGCAGGGTAGGCAAAAGTAGCAGCAGGCTCCCTGGAGAGTTTGCCTGGGCTCAGTGTCTGACTGGGCAGGCTGCCACATGGGAGCAGCCTCATGAAAGTGGGTGAGATTTCTGCAGCAGCACCATTGATGGCTAGAGGCTCACAGGGAAGGGAAAAGGGAACTGACTCTCAACAACCCCCGGGAAGGGCCAGGCCTTGTGCTAGCTGCTTCTTATTCCTCACTACTCTGCAGGTAATGCCAACTAGGCTCAGAAACTGAGCTGTCCTGAGGTTCATCTGCCCAGATGGAGGTGCTGGTAGGGCCCTGGGGCTCTCAGGGAGAAGTGGTCCCTGAAGTCCAGAGTGGCCAAAAAAGGCTGGCCAGACAGGAAGTTGGAATTGGTGCTGGACCCAAAGGACAAACGGAACCTGTGGGACATGCTCAAGCAAGGGCTAGGGAAGTAGCAATGAGGGGGCTCTCCTGGGGCAAGCTGGGACCCAGGAAATAGCAGCCTGAAGCCTTGGGGAATCTGTAGTAAAAGATGTTCCTAAGGCCTCCCTGGAAGGCACCTCCACAGGCTCCCACTGCGACCCTCCCAGTTCACGGATGAGGACAGATCCCAGAGATACAGAAGGATTTACCCAGGCCACACAGTGAGTTAGCCCACATCTCCAGCCCAATCCATGGACCCTTCCTCTTGATTCTGTAGGTTTGGAAGTAGGGTTGAGAGCAGTGGGTACATGTGTGCATGTCAGAGAAAGAAGTGTCATTTTGGGGGGGCATTCCCATGCTTGTCTCATCATCAGTGGTATCCAAGAGTTAACATTAATCCTCTTAAGGACATGGACTGTGTCCTATCCTGGTCTTTGCCATCCTTCTAGCACCTTGTAAAGGCCTGAGCACACGAATACTGAATTTAAATGAACTGGTCTGCAACATGTGAGTGATTAGGGTGTCTATATTATATGTCATATAAATGAGGGTCATGGAGGAGGTGACTACCGTGAGTGTAGAGGTGTCTGCGTCACGGGATGTCCTGTAGGGGTGTAGGGAGTATTTGCACGTGAGTGATCACTATAGCATATAATGTGAGATGAATGGATGTCTACACTGTGTGAGTATCCTATTTGGGAGCATGTGAGCTATCCACACCTTGGTGTGACCTATAGGGCACCTACACTGTGGCGACTACTGTTTGAGGCCATACGAGCTGTCTGCACATCACAGTAACATGTAGGAGTATATTGGGTGTCTACACTGTGGGTGTGCTCTGTTTGGGGTTATATGGGGTATCTGCACCTCAGAATGCCCTGTAGGGGTATACAGAATGTCTATGCTACATGAAAGTGTTTTCTGGAGGGTGTCTAATAGAGATGAAAATGTGTACTGCTGTAACGTCTCTGTGGAAAGAGAAGTAAAGGGGGTTTCCAGAGGGGAACCCATTGTGTTGCAGAATATAACAGATGCTGAGCGATCAGCAGTGTGGACAGATGCAGGATCCCCAGGGAGGTGTATCTCCAGGAGCATGACTGCTACCAGCTTCCAATAAGTGGCTGCCCCCTTAGGACACCTCTGTTCTAGGGGCGGTGCCCACTCCTCCCAGCACTTGGGGACCTCTTCTTGGAGGACTGGGCTTTCAGAGCCTGTGCAAATCTTCCTCTGAAAGTGAATTTCATGTTTGCAGACTTTGGAGGCAACTCTGATGAATCAAATGGGTGTTCATATTTGGGGTCTCAAACCAAGGAGGGATAGTGAAATGAGGAAGCTGACTGGAAGAGCTCATACGGTGGCCCAGGAGCCCACATGCCAGGACCCATCACACTCACAGTTTGTAACGGGCATCTCCCTGGATGAGTCCTGTAGGGGCCAAGGCAGATACTGATATTATTCTGCATTTACTAATAGTACAACAGCCAGAGCATTGTTCATGGTTACCTTACTGGTGGGTGGCCAGGCCAAGGCCCACCATCCCAGCCAACTGCCTGGAAGGACTGCTCAAGTGCTCAAGGGTTTATCTAAAAAGCAGTCACACCTCATATACTGTGCTTTTTTCCAATTACTATATGGGAAAAAGAAGATATTCACTGTGTATCTGTAAGGTGTGTCTGACAGGTACTCTCATGCATATAGTGGGTGCAAGCTCTGGGTGATTAGGTTTTTGCTATCTGTATAATGGATAGAATATGTAGGAGGGAGAGCTGCAGTATGCGAGGGGGGATCTACTGTGGGAGAGGGATCTACTTGTGCAGGGGGATGTGTGTGTGCAAGGGGAGCTGCTGTGGGAGGGGGGATCTACTGTGTGGAGAGGGATCTGCTGAGAGGAGATCTGTTGTGGAGGGGAGGGATCTGCTAGTGGGAAGGGATCTGTTGTGGTGGGGAAGAATCTTCTATGTGGGAGGGGCTCTGCTATGTGAGTGGGGATATGGTGTGGGGGAGAAGAATCTGCTATGTGGGAGGAGGATCTGCTGTGCGTGATGACTGTGCAATGTTTACAACGACTATTTAAAAAAAAACATTGCCATTGAGTCGATTTTGATCCTATAGGACAGAGTATAACAGCCCCATAGGGTTTCCAAGGAGCGGCTGATGGATTTGAACCACGACCTTTTGGTTAGCAGCCATAGCACTTAACCACTACACCACCAGGGCTTCTGCAATGACTATATTGTTGAGTAATCACATACAACATAAAATGGTGTATTAATGGGTATACTCTGTTCCATATTGCTTCTGTGCATGTACTGTGAGTGATGGGCATGTACTGTGAGTGATGGGTATAAACACTGTGTGTGATTAGTACGCCATATGTGTGTGATGAGTATACTCTACATGTGGAGTACATATCGTATATGCTTGTGTGAAAGGTATACTGAGTGTGGTGGATATACACTGTGTACGGTGGGTGTATTTTGTAATAGTATATAAGGTACATACAGTGTATATAATGATACACTCTATGATGAGTACATATAATATATATACTCTATGATAAGATCCCCCTCACACATAGCAGATTCCCATCATACTCACCCACTGTGTGGGTGATGGGTATACTCTAGGGGAGGGATATGCTGTGATAGATGTGCTATATGTGTGATAGGTATACTATGTGAAACAAATATACTCCGTGTGTAATAACTTTACATTGGGTATGTGTGAGTACATGCTATCTATGGAATACACATTGTA
This sequence comes from Trichechus manatus latirostris, assembly GCF_000243295.1. NCBI lineage: Eukaryota > Metazoa > Chordata > Mammalia > Sirenia > Trichechidae > Trichechus > Trichechus manatus. Next base: position 1,312,002 of record NW_004444040.1, read on the forward strand.
TGTGTGGTGAGTATACAGTGTGTTGGGGTTAATTTATAAGTAATAGTATATACAGTATATATAGTGATATACTCTATGATGAATATACATCACGTGTGTGATGAGTATACACTTCGTTGGACAAATAAGCGTTGTGTGCTCTGTACACTGTGTAGTGAAGTAGTCCTTGTGTGAGGGATCTACTGCACATGTATCAGGCCTACTGTGTATATGCAGCTTGTGATGGAAATATGGGGTGTGTGCCTGTGTGAGGGTAGGCAGACGGAGTCACCTCCTGGGAGGGGGCATGCCAGGGGGTAGTGAGATCTTCCTCTGTTTCCAGAACCCCCAGACTCTTGAGCCCACTAACCACCCTGTTTCAGGTTCTTTCTCAAGTTCTTCCTCAAATGCAACCAGAACTGCCTAAAGAATGCAGGGAACCCCCGAGACATGCGCCGCTTCCAGGTGGGCCTGCGGAGAGGGGTCCCCCTACAAACTGCCCTTTCCCATAGTAGAGGGGAGTCCGGGGAAGGGGAAGGCTGTGGCCCTGAGGGCAGATCTCTGCCCAGCCACGAGCCTCCAGGGCCTGGTGCCTGCTGGGGGTGGGGCAGCTCCTTCTCAACTTGCGCTGGCTGCCAAGGGAGGCTTCATTAGAGTACCACTTAAGAAGATGCTAATTGTGACATTTTTACATGATTAACGACCCAGGTAATTTGCATAGCGTGAAGCAGAAAGCAGCTGCCCTTAGCACATCCCCAACCTGCACACCGCTCTTAGTGCTGGGGGAGGAGGGAGACTGAGGCAGCCCCAATCTCCTCCCCAGAACAGGGTGGGGGTTCCAGCTGAAGGGCCCCCAGGCTGCCCACCCTGGCTCTCCCCATCCAGACCCTCGTTCTCACTTTCCTAAGGCCCCATTTCTACCTTGGAGCCCCATGGATACAGCCTAGGGAGCTGTGGGTGCAAAAATAATAGCCTCTCTTTGCCCAAGGAGCCAGAGACTTTTTTCCCCAGGTCTCTTGATTTTTGTTGCTCCGGGGTCAGTTCCTCTGGGCAGCCTGGGGGTGTTGCCTGACCCAGGTAGTCCCCTTCTACCCTATCAGGGTGGCCAGTCCAAAGGGGCTGTAGTCCGGTTTTACCACCCACCCCCCGCCCCCGCGCTGGATGAATTCCAGCATCCAGCCAACGGCCTCAAGTTGCTGGTTCCCTGCCACAGTCCCATCCCAGGAGCCCCCAAGGGCCGCAGCCAGGCTGGCCTCGGCTCTCCCCGCAGGTGGTGGTGTCCACGACGGTGAGCGTGGACGGACACGTGCTGGCGGTGTCGGACAACATGTTTGTGCACAACAACTCCAAGCACGGTCGCAGGGCGCGCCGCCTGGACCCCTCCGAAGGTCAGGACCACCGGCCCAGCCCCAGCCGTCGCGGGTCCAGCCAGCCCGCAGTTCAGACCTCGGTGCGGGCGCCTGACCTGGCTCTTCTCCTGCCTCCCAGCTGCCACCCCCTGCATCAAAGCCATCAGCCCCGGGGAGGGCTGGACCACGGGCGGCGCCACCGTCATTGTCATCGGTGACAACTTCTTCGACGGGCTGCAGGTCGTGTTCGGGAACGTGCTCGTGTGGAGCGAGGTGGGCCACCCCGGCCAGTCTCTTCCGGGCCTCCGGGCGGGGCAGGGCTGAGCCCTCCCATCTCCGGGACGCGACCCACAGGCCTCCCCTCTCCCCTCGCAGCTCATCACGCCCCACGCCATCCGTGTGCAGACGCCCCCACGGCACATCCCAGGGGTGGTAGAGGTGACGCTGTCTTACAAGTCCAAGCAGTTTTGCAAGGGAGCCCCCGGCCGCTTTGTCTACACAGGTAAGGAGTCCGGCGGAGCGGGGGAGGGAGGCCTAAGGTCGGCAGAGAAAGCCCCACCCCCACTC